>NC_080072.1:8005203-8319633 GCF_949987535.1 Balaenoptera acutorostrata
CTGGTTTCTGACCTGGGAAAGGAACTGTTGCCATGTTGGTGTTTCAAACCTTAGCCAAGATCAGAAACCATAGGAGTGCTGGTGAAAATGCAGTTCCCCTGTGGGCCCAGGAATTTGCATTTAAAAATAAGCCCTGAGGTGATTCTGCTGCACTAGGACCCAGGCCTCCCTTGGATAGTGGCTGGGCTAGAGGTGGCTACTGAAATCCCAGGGTCTTCGAGAGAATTCTTTTCTCCTTCTACCTCCTTCTTCCATATGCTTTAAAAAATGTTCTCTTCTTCCCTGCCATTTGCCTGTCATGGACGCCCCTAGGCTTTGCTTACAGGAGAAGGTCAAACCTCCTGGATTTGCCAGAAGGCTCCCGGAATCTCCAACTGACTTTCCGCTTCCAGACCAAGGAATTTTTAATTTGTATTTTCTCTTTTTCTGGGGCTGCAGGGGGCAGGTCTGGGTGCAGCTGCTCCGCCACCTGGTGGTCACACCCGGGAGTGCAGCATTCCCAGCATCCCGCTCATCCTCACCCATGTGCCCATCCCCCAAGAATACCGAAGCAGAGGTGGGAAGAGGCGGCCTTGGGGTGGGATGCAGGCAGCCTCGGATTGTAGCCACCAAGCCCTCCAGACTGTCTCATTAAATTAATTCATGTAAAGTGAACCCCTGGTTCTCGTAGAACCAGAATTGCCCTTGGGGTTGACTTTTCTACCCAAGGGCTCTACCAATTCAAGCCAAGGCCAAGGGACTTCCCTGGTGGCACAGTGGTTAAGAATCCACCTGCCAATGCAGGGGACACGGGTTCGAGCCCTGTTCCAGGAAGATCCCACATGCCGTGGAGCAACTAAGCCCGTGTGCCACAACTACTGAGCCTGTGCTCTAGAGCCTGCGAGCCACAACTACAGAAGCGCACACGCCTAGAGCCCATGCTCCGCAACAAGAGAAGCCACCGCAACTAGAGAAAGCCCGCACGCAGCAACGAAGACCCAATGCAACATGCCCCGCCCCCCCCAAAAAAAGCCAAGGCCAAACTTGGCTGTCAAATGACCTTAGGCAGTTCACTTCCCTTCTCTGAACTCCAGGGTCCCTTCTCTGAATCTCTAAGGTGGAGGCCTTCCGCTTACTTATAGTGAGATTAAATGAGATAATGAATGGCCTGACAGTGGGTATTAACCACCACCATCATCACCGGCATCGCACTTGACCCCTTATTCTTCCTTTTTTTCTTTTCCAGTTGAAGTCACAGCATTTCAGATCCATCTGGGCTCACTGTATTTTGGCCCCTCCCTGCACTCCTAGAAGATCCTAGGGTCAGGAAAAGGTGAGGGTCTTTCCTGGGCTCACACAGCAGGGCAGGGGTGGAGACTTGTATAAGTCACAGACTCATGGGGGTAATGGAAGGAAAGCCCCTTCTCTGCTGTCTTAACTCCAGCACTTCCCCCCCCCCCAGAGGAATCCACTCAAATGCTTTTTTCTGTGTATTCAGGAACACATCAACATTAATAATTAGTTGTCTTTGAGAAGTTGTATGTGTACACGGCAAACAACCCAATGGTCCAGCACTTTGTAAAATGACAAATAAAAGTCCTCTTCCCCCATCACCTTCACCTGCCCGGAGGCAGGTGCCACCAACCATGTTTATTCTTCTAGAAAAATCTTAGAGCATCTTCAAATATATGCATCAAGTTTTAAAAGTGTTGAATAGGTAGTCAATTTGCAAGATTCGGAACAGAAAATGTAGACAAGGTATACAATGAAGCGGCTCCCCCACCTGCCCCCTTCTGCAGTCCCCACTTGCCACCTCCACCCTCAGGTAACCTTTTAAAATTTCTTGTGCATCCTTTCACATTTGCTTCCTAAAACATAAGCAAGGGCAAATGCGCATTCTTATTTTGCTCCCTTTTATGCAAAAGGTACCTTTGCACTTTGTGTTTATTTCCACACAATGGTATACCTTGTGCATCCGAGAACATCCTGATTCATTTTCATAGTTGCATAGTATTCCATTGTATGGATTTCCATAATTTACCTAACTGGTTTCCTGTCGATGGATAGTTGGATTGCAACTAATACTTTGATATTACAAAAAATGTTGAAATGAATAACTTTGCACATATACCCTTTTGAATGTGTGCTACTGTATCTGTAGAATAAAATTCCAGAAGTGGGATTATGGAGTTGAGGTGTCAGTGAGCTGGTGGCCTTGAGAGGCAGCCCCAGTGGCCTCCCCAGGGACACCCTCATGTACACTGTCCCCAGCTTCCTAACACACTGCACTATGACCACACTTGTGGGGTTTTGCCAATATCATGGGTGACAAGTAGTATTTTAAGGCTGCTTTATTTCATCTTTCTTTTCTTATGAGTGAGGCTGAGCATCTTTTAACATATTTAAGACATATTTGCATTTCTTTTTGCATGAACTGTTTCTTCTTGTTCTTGGTCTATTTTTTGATTATGGTCTGTGGCTTCCTTAGCAATTTCTACAAGTCCCTTTTATGTTAGGGAGGTTGGTTCTTTGCCTGTGATAGAAATTGAGAATATTTTTAAATGTCTTTGGACTTTGTCACCATGCTATTGTTATTGATCTTTTTGCATGTAGAATTTTTTTTTTTTTTTGGTCATCAAATTTTCAATCTTTTTTTTTTGACTTTGGGATTTTTGTGGCATAATCTGAGAGGTCTCCTCCACACTATGGTGATGAAGGAATTTTTTTTATGGTTTACCTCTTTAAATCAAGAAGGATTGTTGGGTTTGTCACATGTCTTTTCAACACCTATGGGGTTGACAGGATGACTTTTCTTGTTAAATCAATGAATATGATGAATTATGTTAATAAATTTCCTGAATCATATGAACGAGTTTTCCAAAGAATGCTGAACCATCCTTTCATTCCAGCAGTGAACCTACTTAGACAAGGGCTATTATTCCTTCAATGTGCAGCTAGATTCTGCTCGTTAAGGTTTTATTTAGAGCTTTCCACGACTCTTCGCGTGTGAGATTGGGCTGTGGTTTCCTCCCTTCCTTCCTCCCTTCCCACAATCTTTGTAGGTTTCGGTATCAATGTGATACTTCATTAAAAATAATTTGGCTGCGTCTTCTCACGCCCTGCCTCAGTTTACATAATGGAGGGCTTTTCCTCCATCCCCAATATGTAGGAAGGCTGAGAAACGGGAGCCTCTGGGACCGGGGAGGAGAGACGGTGGAAGAGGGTCTCAGCTGCACCTGCAGGTTCCAGGAGGTAGGATGTGACCAGACAGTCTCATATCTGAGCTTTATTTCCTCAGACGGGTCCAGGCTGCCAGGTGCTCATGTTCAGAGGTTGTCTCCTCTCCAGTGGACCCTGGTCACCACAGCCCCCTCCCCGCCCCCCGTTTATGCTTTGACCAGATGCAAGAACCGTGATGTCTGGAAACTGCTGGAATCGTCCTGCAACCCACGGCCTTGTCCACTGGTCCTTCTCAAAGCAGGTGGCCTGAGACTGGACTTTCCCTCAGCCCCAGCTATGTGGACTCAGCCCTTGTTATTTGCCTTCTGCTTACTTCCTTTGGTTCTGTGGGAAAGGGGGCAAAGGACTTCTTTTCTGTACCTTCTGATGGCACCTACTGCGGGTACCCGAGGGCTTTCTCTGGCTGCGGGAGCTCGAGGGGGCCACGTGGAGCAAGTCAGAAGTTTCAGAGACATAAGGCCCCCAGAGCAGCCTCCAGCCCGGAGCTGGTGGGTCCATCCCCAGCTTGTCTAGCCCCAGTGCCACGAAGGTAGCCGGCTTGATACCATCCCCTGTGGGCTTCCTTCTCTTCCCTGTCTCATTTCCCCTCCTGAGATCACCTCCAGATAAATGGTTTACACTCAGACCTTTGGAGGAACCCAACCTAAGGCAGGGGGTCCCAACCCTCTTTTGTGAGGCGTGACAGTTGGTCAACAGGGGTCCTGGGATTATGTGTGGGCGCCAGGCTGATGCCTCGGTTACGCTCCGGACTACTGAGGAGGTGGGTGACTCATGAATAAAGGAGGCTCAGAGATGTCGGGTGATTCCCTCAAGCCTCACAGGGATGCCACAGAGTGGTGAGCCCCACTCCCAACCCCACCCCATACTCCTTCAGGGTGTCTGCTGCTGGGGGTTCCCCTCTGTGCATTCGCCAATAGACTAAAGGGACAGAGACTTAGAGACAGAAGGATCCTGAGATGCGTCCTCACCCCTCATCTTGCCACAGAGAAGAGCCTCAGAGACATAAAGTGCTGGCCCCGGGGTGGAGGGGTGATGGGGCAGCGGCCAGGATCCAGGTATCCCCGCTCGGTTCTCTCCACACTGCCTGCAGCCACCAGAGAATGACCATGAAGTCACTGGTCACCCGTGCTCTTCCGCCTGGACATAACTCCCAGCTGTTATGAGACCCACTCTCGCATTTGTCTCAGAGGGCTTGGGATTCCTCTCATTGCACATTGTAAGGGGCTGAATGGTGGTCCCCAAAGTGACTCTCCAGAACCTGGGGATGTGACCTTATTTGGCCAAAAGGTCTTTGCAGATGTGATGAAGGATCTAGAGATGAGAACATCCTGGATTACATTAAATCCAATGACAAGTGACCTTATAACAGACACACAGAGGAGAGGCACAGGGAGAAAAGGAGGTCAGGTAAAAACAGAGGCAGAGATTGGAGGGATGTGGCCACAAGCCCAAGAGCACCTGGAGCCCCCAGAAACGGGAAGGCACACAGAGAGATGGTCCCCCAGAGCCTGTGGAGGGGCACGGCTCTGCGGACACCTTGAATTTGGACTTCTGGCCTTCAGAACCCTGAGAGAATAAATGTCTGCTGCTGTTAGCCACCTGGTTTGTGGTGCTTGGTTACTGCACCCTAGGAAACTCAGACACACATTTATTTATTCCACTTGGTTCTTAAATTTTTTTCCAGCAATTTCCCTCCACCTACCAAGACTCAGATCCCAAAGGCTGTGAAAGAATTCATCATTACTTCAGCTCCACAAATACATATTAAACACCTACCAGGTGTCAGGCCCCACGCTGGGCCCTGGGGACCCAGGTTGAGTCAGCAAGGAGGTATGTTCAGTGGAGAGACAGAGGTAAAAAGTCACCATGACATAGTCTGATCACACAATGTCAGCAGGACCTGACACACATTGGGACAAAGCAGAAGACATTAACTGCTGGGGAGGGGTCTCCGGAAGAACCGAGAGAGGGCACAGGTCTGAGGCAGGGAGAGGGAGGTGGGGTGGGTATTTGAGGAAGGAGAACAGCAGGTGCAAAGGTCCTGAGGCGGGGGGGGGGGGTGGCGGGGGGCGGGGAGAGGTGAGAGGAGAGGGTCTGGGCCCCAGAAGAATGTGTAGGGATGGAGGACTACAGGACTAGAGTAGGTAGGGACCCTGAGCACAGAGCCCACCCGCTGGCTCTGCCCC
The DNA here is from genome assembly GCF_949987535.1 of Balaenoptera acutorostrata. Lineage (NCBI taxonomy): Eukaryota > Metazoa > Chordata > Mammalia > Artiodactyla > Balaenopteridae > Balaenoptera > Balaenoptera acutorostrata. The sequence goes on from NC_080072.1 coordinate 8,010,609, forward strand.
CGAGGGTGACGAGCAGCTTCAAGAAAGAGGGCTCCACTTGTGTTCACAGTTTTGAGAGATCTTCTTGGCCAGTGTGGGGATGGGCTTGGACAAGACGGGGCTAAAAATAGGAAAAGCAGCAAGAGGCTTTTGCCAGGCCCCATACCACGCCTGGGCTGAGGATGGTGAGAGTGTAGTTTCAATAATTATTAAAGAGGTAACGATATGATCCACCCGCAGAGTGACCTGCTGGATCCAGCAACATCCCTCCACACAAGTATCATCATGCACAATCCTTTTCGTCTTGATAGCACGTACTGTTCTTCAGAATTCTAAAGTGTCTCTTTTCGGTGACGGGGCGTCTTCCTGACCCGCAGAGTGAGCCTGTCTTGGTCACACGCTGTATTAACCTTTAAGCTTATTTATCAACCCCGGGTCAACCGCTCTCCCCACATGCACATCTTCTGCCTTGAAAGGGGCCCTCGAAGCTCCGTGGTTGGGAGGGTTTTCCCAGCTAGGTTCCAAGGGTGGCCCACACTGTCCTGGCCCCTGGCCAATGTCACGGGCTGCTGAGTCACTCGGGCCCGAGACAACCAAGGGTTCCTGGACACCCGCCACGTGTGCTGGCTCCACACACAGGCCTCACTTTGTACTTACGGGGACCCGATGACAAACTCTGAAACCGGACACATGTATGCCTATAGGACCTTGTCTGACCCAGCCTCCAACCCTGGAACAGAGCCAGAGCCCTTGATGTTCTGAAGAAGGGGGTCTCACCTGCCCAAGCCCCCAAGCTGATGGGCGCTGTCGCACCCGGGCACACCCACCCCCAGCACCTTCCCCCTGGGGTGGCATGAATTCCTGGCCAGTGAGATGCCAGGCAGGAGGGCCTGCGGCCTGGCCGGCCCAGCATCGAGACTCAGGCCTGCGTGGGCATAGCACCTCCCCGAGAGACCACAGGACTCTTCTCCTGGTGGGGTTCCCAGGGGTCTGCCCATGACCCACAGTATGGCAGCAAGGGTGCCGCAGGAAGCTGTGGCTTCCCTCTCCCCTTACTACTCAAAGTGTGGTCCACGGACCGGCAGCACCAGCATCACCCAGGAACTTGTAGAAATGCAGATTCTCAGGTGCCACCCAGCCGTCCTGGGTCAGAATCTGCATTTACCAAGATCCCCAAGGAATTTGTGTGCCTGTTCAAGTTCAAGGGGCGCTGGCTTAGACCGTTCTCCTCCACCAGCCACCAGCTGGTCCAACCCTTCCACCTCCTCAAAGGGACTTTCTAAGAGGGGCTTTGTTGTTATTCACACCACTGCCTCCTCATCGAAACATAATCTCTTCAGGAATGGGATCTTACCTCATCTTTTTTTTATTTTTAATTAATTAATTAATTTATTTTTGGCTGCATTGGGTCTTCGTTGCTGCGCACAGGCTTTCTCTAGCTGCGGCGAACAGGGGCTGCTCTTCATTGCGGTGCGCAGGCTTCTCATTGCAGTGGCTTCTTTTGTTGTGGAGCACAGGCTCTAGGCGCACGGGCTTCAGTAGTTGCAGCACGTGGGCTCAGTAGTTGCGGCTCACGGGCTCTAGAGCGCAGGCTCAGTAGTTGTGGCGCACGGGCCTAGATGCTCCGTGGCATGTGGGATCTTCCCGGACCAGGGCTCGAACCCATGTCCCCTGCATTGGCAGGCAGATTCTTAACCACTGTGTCACCAGGGAAGTCCTTACCTCATCTTTAAACTCTCCAGCGCCCAAGGCTGCCTGTGCACGGGAGGCGCACGCTCGTTGTTTGCTGTGTGAAGGAGGGAGCGTTGTCAGGAAGTTTGCAGAGTGCCACCTCGGCAACCTTATTCTCTGCCAGCACAGAGGGCAGGGCAATGGAAACTGCTGCCCCCGCCAGCGCTGGGCCCATAGAGACAGACACCTGGGGACGTGTGTTCCCCACCCCCCTTTCCCGTTCTGCCCCCGGTGGCAAGTAGACCCCAAACCCTCCTCCTCATTGTCAACCCAGCTACAGAGGGACCTCACTCAGCCACGGCCTCCCCAGCTACGGAGCCTGCCGTTAAGGAACCTGCTGGGTGCCATCGCCCAGGGGATGCAGGGGCCCCGAGGCCCTGCTTCACCTGGGTCTCCTGAGCTCTGTACCTGGTTTCCCGGGGTATGAAGGTGGGTGTAGGGTACAAGATAACCTGCAGAGCACTCATTTATCTCCCCCTCCCCAAATTCAGGTGGATTGAGAGAGATGACAAAAGGCAAAGGAGGAAAGGAATACACGTAAGATATAATGATCATGGGGCAGACGGACAAGGAGACCCCCCCAGGCAGAGGGACCCACCAGCCCACACAGGAGGAAGAAGAGGAGCTTTTGCAGGAGTGGAATAGCGCCAGGTGGGAGGTTGGGGGGGAAAGGAAGAGCATCTGGGTAATTAACAGAAGGGGCATCAGCAAAGTAGTCATGCCAGCCCCCCTCCCTACCTCCCCTTAGCCACCAACTCCAGTGTTTGCCCAGGGTCAAAGCCTCAAGTACAGATAAAAGGGGTTCAGAAACTGGGGGCTAGGCCCACAGAACAAGGGCAGCACCCCAGCAATGTAAGGGTCCCACATCGGAGTGGAGCCCTATATTCAGAAATTCATGTCCACTCGCTCCACCAGGCTACGGGACTTGACTGCTTGCCCCCACCTCAAAGGACCATGGCCAGGGCTACTGCAGTCAGAGATGTCACTCACAGCTACATGGCAGGAATTCCCACTTGGCCTGAGGAAAGATGTTCCAGCAACCAACGATTTTGTCCAGATGCCCCACTTCTTCAAACATGAATGGACAACCAAGAAACACCGACACTTAGGAATTCCAGTGCACTGAGAGAGATACGCCAGATCAACAAACAGAAGAACCAACTCAGGAGGTAAGTGAAGTAATGCAGTAAACAGAAGAAAAATCTAAAGTAATTATAGCTTATATTGTCAGAGAAATTTAAGAGGACATCTATTTTTTAAAAACAGACTGCTGTGAAAAGGAAACATTCTCAGCATTTTGGAAATTGCAAACATGACTGACAAATTCTGAAACTGTCAATGAACGGGTTGAACAGAGAAGTGGATGCAGTGACCTGGGAATTCCTGATAAGGGAATTTCCCAGAATACAGTGCAAAAGGACAAAGAGATGAAAAATACTTACCAAAAGTTACAAGTCATGGAAGTTAGGGTTTTTGACATCTAATAGAGGTTGGAGAAAACATTGAACGTAGGATTTGAAATAGTAGAAAAAAATTAGAGGGGAAAACATCTCTGAGCTGAGTGGTTTAGACTGCTGAGCAGGTATAACAAAAAAATGACACACACTTGGTGAAAGTCTAAACTCCAAGAATAGAGATGGGTTTACACATTAAGTTCCCACCATGACTCACACAGTATATAGTCACCTAGGCCATTATTTCAATCACAAATCTTTTCTGAGGACCTGAGCACTGTGCCAATTACAGGTATCCCCACTTTTCAAAAGTTCACTTTACGCCAGTTCACTTTTACAAAGAGTTACATTAGCACCTGTTTTCATTAATTGAAAGAAATCTGAAGAGGACTTTCACTTTTACGGAAAAAAGTGAAAATAGAGATCAATATTTGTTCTGCAGCAAGCCCTTATAGAGGGGGTACCGCACCCTGGGCAGCGGGAGTGGCCCTGCCAAGTTCCTTCCCCAGGAAGTACACCCAGCATCTCATAGTTTCATAGGAATGCTCTACTTTTGGATAGTGGGGGAAACCTGTACTATGGACGTAAAGGTGAAAAAAAAGCTTCTGGTCTGGGGGAACAGACGCGAAGCAAGGCAGCTAGGACAGAGGTGCATCCCACAGTGGTTAAGAACACAGGGGCTCTGCAGTGTGAATCCAGCTCTACCTTTTCCCAGTTCAGTGACTTTGGGCAAGTGACTTTAACCTCTCTGTGCCTCAGTTTCCTTCTCTGCAAAATGGGAATTCTAATAGCAGTTCCATTTCCGTAGGTCGTGTTGAGGCCATAAGTAAAGCACTTAGAACAGTGACTTGGACATAGTACACGTGAGCACCATATACATATTTGATAAAGACATAAAGGCAGTGATAAATGCTAATGATCAGGGATACGGAAGCACAAAGAAGGTGGCTGACCCTCCTTGTGGGATCCCGGGGCCCTGAAGGCGAGTGGGAGTTGCTCTAAGGAGGTTTCGGGCCCAGGTTCACTTAAGCAAGCGCCGCTGCCTCTTCCCTGGGACCGGGGCCTCGCCGTCCACCTCACTCATGGAAGCGCAGTGGGGCCCTGGGCTTGTCATGTCCTGTCTGGGTGATGCTGACGAGGATGGCAGTGGCACCAGCGCCTGAAGGAAGCAGCCCTGGCACTCAGGATGCTTCCCATCTCATTAGAGAGCTCTGCTCATCCACAACCTGATTTCTTTTTAGCACATCACAGTTCCTCAGCCCCGAGGCCAAGGGCCAGGGCCAATCTGTGGGCAAGGAGGGCCCTGAGAGATGAAGAAAGTGGGGGAGGTGGGCTGTTATATTCACCTGGAATCGTGGCAAGGGAGGTGGCCGTGAGGTGGGCTGCCTCTGGGACTCTCAGTGGAAACACGAGGAGAAGCAAAGCATCCAGGGCACAGGTGGCCAAGAGAAGAGGCTTTAGGCCAAGAGCTCCCCCCCAGGGCCTGTCCTCAGGGACATGGGGGGCTGGGGACGTGCTACCTCTGGGCAGGGTCTCCAGAGGTGGGGAGGCTTGAATCTGGATCTCTGTGAGGCCCCAGGAGGAGGAAAAACACTGCTTGACTTGATAATTCTCTTCTTCTCTTGGAGGGTTCTGCTTCCTGCTTCTGGAACGATGAATACAAAAGGCAAGTGCGGCTCCAGGGGCTGGGCTTGTGGTCAGGGGACATGCAGCCCAGGCTCTGAGGCTCGGGGGTAGCCCAGGGACAGGTGCGTCCCATGATGCACAGATGACCGGAGGCCCCCTGTCTGCTCCCCCACGGTGGCCTTGGGTCACTGACTGCAGCCCTCCAGGGCTTACAATGCTGGGCAGACCACGACCTGGACTCCAGGGGAAGAGCTAAACCCCCAGAGCCTGTCCCGAGACGGAGGACAGGATTTCCTGGTCCACGGGGACTCCAGCACCTCTGGGCTTTCTCTGTGACCTCCAAGGAGTTTCCTTGCCCTGTGATTTTGTCACCAGGACCTTGACCCTTTTTCCCCCTAGGGTCCCACTCACGGTCCTCCATGTCTTGGATGGTATCTGGTAGCGGAAGAAGTTTCAAGAAGGAGAAAAGACCCCAGACTGGCCATACGGGGAAGGATGCAGTAGATGATGTGCAGGACAGAGGTAAAGCGCCTCCTGTGACCTTCAGGACCCAGGCCAGCGGACGCCTGGTCCACTCCCCTGCGGTGGGAAGGCGGAACATCCTCCAACACTCCCCTCCTGGAGGGGAGCCTGCCGGTGCCCATTTTATGCTTCAGCGACCAGCACTCCCCTAACTCTGCCCTGGAAGGACAATGACGGCCACTCTCAGCGCTGTCAGCTTTCCCCGACCAGGGGACACCAGCCAAGGGAGCAGTGACTGTAGTCTAAAGAGAGGATTTCCACCCCAAACCCTTCGTGTCTCCCTCAGTCCCCAAAACGCAGGGGCCCCAGTGCACCTCTGTAGTAAAGGACGATGCAGCCCCAAGAGGCTCCGAGGCAGGCGGCCATGGCAAAGACCTGGTGAAAGGCCTGCGTTTCTGCAGAGCACCCCCTGTCCTAAAACGCCTTTGAAAAGACTACCTGGGAATCAAATTGCTGTGCTGACATCGAGCTGCTGAGCATGAGGGCTAGGAAGCCAGGACCCCATGAGAGTTCACAGCACTGACTCTGGAGCCAACCAAACTGGGTTCAAATCCCAGCTCTGACCTCTGGACAGTTAGCTAACCTCACCGTGCCTCAGCTTCCTCCTCTGTAAAATGGGGACAGTAGTACTGATCACATAGGGTGTGAGGATGAAATGAGATATTATATTAGTAAAGCACTTAGAATAGTGCATAGCCACACAGATAAAAGCCATGTACATATTTAATAAAGAAATACTTGTTCCAGGTTTTCAAGATCTTCAGGGCCCAGGTTCAAGTCACCAAAAAAACCCCAAGACAAAGACACAGTAATAAAATGAGCTTCTGACCCAGCAGGCGTTCATCATCTTGCTTCAGAGCACTGTTTTTTCAAAATTCCATCATTTAGGACTTCCCTGGTTGCTCAGTGGTTAAGAATCTGCCTGCCAGTGCAGGGGACACAGGTTCGAGCCCTGGTCCGGGAAGATCCCACATGCCGCGGAGCAACTAAGCCGGTGTGTCACAACTACTGAGCCTGCGCTCTAGAGACCGCGAGCCACAACTACTGAAGCCCGTGCGCCTAGAGCCCATGCTCCGCAACAGGAGAAGCCACCGCAATGAGAAGCCCGCGCACCGCAAGGAAGACCCAAGGCAGCCAAAAATAAATAAATTTATATAAAAAAACTTCTACCATTTACATGTCTTCCTGACTTCTGTCACATCCTCAGTTCCCTTGTTTATTATTAATAAATAATAAACTATTATTTATTCATGCTTTTCTTTCAGTCAACAGACTTCTAAATAATTTATTTTCTGCGGGATGTTTGTTAACTACCATAACTGGAAAACCAGTATCACTTGTCATAAATAGAAGGAAACTGGAAAAACAGATCCTGTGGAAACGAAACAAACAGTATGATGTTCTGGCTGGATCCCTTTGCCTGCCAAGGGCTCTGAGCTTTCTCTTTGTTTTTAAGAATAAAGCATCAGCAAGGGTTAAAGAGATTCTCCCGTCAGTCAATCAGGGGGCGGAAAGAGAAGTGACTAGGGAATCAACTTCTTACCCTGTGAAGGCAAGTATTTCCCCCTCCTGGGACACCGCCTAGAATGACCCCCTGCCCCTCCGGGCGTGCGCCCGCATCGAGGAGTGAGCATTTGGGGGCGGCGCTTTCACAGTCGCCCTGGCCAGATGCTCGCGGGCGGTGACCCAGAACAGGTGAGGCGGGAGGGGAGGGGCGGCCGCAGCTCAGGGCTGGGTTTGTCCAACGTGTGCCCTCTGGCGGCTGCTGCCTTTGTGCAGGAGGAGCACGTGCGCCTGGGGTCTCGGTGGAGGATCTGCTAAAACAGCTGGGCTCCCTCCCGGAACCCGCTGGACACCCCAGGATAGGAAGTCATTTAGCGCGCATGGGGGGAGGGGGGGTGCCCGCTCCGCCCCGCCCTCTTCCTCCGGTCACCTGGTGGCCATGGCCAGCTTGGGGCAGACCTCTGGTACCCAGACCCCCTAGGCCTCCCTCCCGGAGACTCCTCGCCGCTCCCAGCATACGTCAACCTGGCTCTGCCCTTGGCATCACAAGCCGTCCTTTCCCTCTAAGCAGGACCGAAAGACATGAACCGCTACCGTCAGCCAGCCCGAAGAGGAGGGGGCGGGGGGACTGAGGCCCCGAACGCAGCAGCCGCTGCTCAGGCGATGGCGCCCCCCGGCCCTGCGCACCCACCTGGGCGCCCAGGTAGTTGCGAACCCGCTGGCTCCGCCCAGGAGCAGGTCCAGCGTCCGCGCGACGCAGCGGTGGGTTTGCTGGCGGCGGATTTGCAGGCGGCGTGTGCACTTCGCCAAGCAGCGCAGGGACGGGGCCTGTCGCTCCCCACAACCTGCAGGGCCCCGGGGGGCGGCCAGACCTGCGGGCGGGTGCCGAGAATCTGCCTGGGATGGCGGCCTCAGGGTTCCCCAGCACCACCGACCGCACAAAAAGGGAGGAGCCGCGCACCAGGCAAGCCCAGGGCGCCGTGGATCGGTGGATCGTGAGAGGCTGAATGTACAAACCGACCAAGGCCAGACCACATACAAAAATAGAACACTGCGCGAGCCGCAGCAAACCAGCCCGGGGAAGCCAAACCTCAACTTCTGCAGCCTCAACCCCAAAAGGCCAGAACTCGGTAGGTAACTACCAGCTGCCCTAATTTTTTCTCTGCTCCAACTTCGGACCTACCAGAGAAAACCAAATCAGCTCCCCTGACCAATCACATGGGCTGCCTCCCTTCTAATTTGCCCACCTCCAGCTTCCCCATGCTGACAACCTCCAATCCTGGCACACCTGACGCCGCCCGTTTCCCACTATGAAGCACCTGTGGTGGGAAGCAGGTGGTGTGGGACATAGGCAGCAGCAAGAGCTCGAGGGCCCCCAGGTCTGTGCCCTGGATGGTGGCCCTGGGGTCCCCCGTATGGTCCTCATCCCTGGGAGCAGAGCGCTTGGGATGAACTCTACACGCACTCATTCGTTCATTTATTCATTCAACAGACATTTCCTGAGCGCCTGTTGTGTAAGGAACGGCCCGAGGACACGCCCCTAAAGCGCTGCCTCTTAGGGGCTCCACTCCAGCAGAGGAAGAGAGACAGCAATCAACGCGCAAATATACTAATAGAAATGGAGGACAGAGGATGATATAGCAGAAGGGGATCGAGCGGGGAGGGGAATTCCTCTAACTCAGGTGACGGAAAGCCTCTCTGAGGGGTAGCTGTGGCCTTCGTCCTCTTTGTTTAGGGTGACTCGGGAGAACTAGGGGGCTCTATCCCTCAGCGGGCTGTGCGGCAGCCCCTCTCCCCTCCGCTAGTGCTGGCGGCCGTCTCTCCGCCGCTGTCCAGGACCGCAGTGCTGTCCACGTTGCTTTGCAGCCCCATCAGCAACGTGCTTTGTTCCTGAGGCTCCGGAAGGACGGACGGGCAGCCAGCATCAACCCACAGGGACAAGGAGAGCACGTGAGGCTGCAGCCGCCTCTAGAACCGGGTGCTTTTGGGGACCCCAAGGTTGGCTCAGGGCTGTGAGCAGGGGCAATGCAAGACACAGCAAAATACCAGCCCAGATGTGGGTTTGAGGTCTCACTGTCCGTAAGAAAAGGAATATGGCTCAGCTTTGGAAAGAGAGAGCAGGGTGGAATCTCGCTTTGTCACCGTGTGACATGGGGCCAATTATTTAACCTCTTTACTAAGCCTCACTTTCAGCACCTGGAAACTGAGATGCAAATAGTAGCCCTCTCACGGGGCTGTCCGTGAGGTTTCCATGAGATAATCTATGTGAAGCCCGGAGCACAGAGCCTGGTGCCGGAAAACCCCTAATAACAGGGCCTGTGTTAACCTGGCGACCAGCAAGCCCAGGGGCTTAAGGGGTGGGCAGTGTTTGTTTCCTGCGAGGAAACCAAGGAGAGCTTAACATGGCCCCATGAAGACTTGGAGCAGGGCACTGTGGGTCCTTTCCCAGCTCACTTCCCAACCTGTCCAGGGATCTGTCCTGTTCTGGATAGCAGCCCCCAAAGAAGGCTCTGGTTCCACCTGCACTCAGCTTTCCATGAATTTGTCTATGCATGTATAAATATGTATTTTTTTCTTCTTTTTTACACAAATCGTAGCCCCTCTCCATTTCCACTACCAATAATTCTTGGAACTCATTCCATATCCGTACGTATAGAGCTTCCTGATTCTTCTTTAAGCACGAGTGATACCCCACTGTATGGATGTATGCAGTTTATTTCCCACAGGTGAGCACATTGGTAGGTAAATTCCCAGAAGATGAGTGGCCAACTTGGAGGCGTGTGTGTTTGTAATTCTGAAGCTGTCACTGTTGTAATAGATGACCTGCCTCCCTCACCATCAGTGGCACCTGCTTTCACATTGTGGATCTTGGCCAACATGATGGGGGAAAACTGGTATTTCAGTGTTCTTTTAACACATGTCCTGCTTACGATGAGTGAGCATCTTTCACATGTTCAACAGCCATTTGTAATTCATTTCTGTGAATCTCATCTGCCCAGCCCTTCTCCTCCCCCAATTAGGCTGTTAGTCATTTTCTTGTTGATTTGTACATGCTCTTTATATTTTAGGGAAATTAGCCTTTGTGATGTGAGTTACAGATATTCTCCCCAGGCTGTCATTCAGAGCAGCACTTCTAACCTTTCTGCTAGAGACCATACCCTGTGCTCTTTTTTTAAAAATTCCACCATTATTGAGTTATAAGAGTTGTTTATATTTTCTGGATATAGTCCTTTGCCAAATATATGTATTGTGAATATGTAATATGTAGTCTCCTCTGTGTAAACACAGACTAAAAACAAAAGACTCAAGTCTTTTCATTAAAAAAAAAAAATCCCCCAGCATCTAACTTAGTTCTTTGCCTATGGTAGAAAATCAATAAATGCTTGACGATTAGATTAGTGATGTAAAAACATTCTTTATTCATCATCTTCGTTAAATAAAAAGTTTAAAGCTTATTCTCACCATTTCATATTTATTTAGTTATAAATATATACTTAGACTCCTAATATATTAAAGATAATATAAAAGATAATCAAGAAATGGAAATTTAAAAGAATGAGCTAAAAATAAATACAAATGGGAGTTCTGACATTTCTTCCCTTACCCCGACAGATTGTCTGGTGCCTCCCCCAGAAGCATGCCACCCACTTTGGAGATCTCTGGATCACACATTGTTTCCTGTGAACTTCAGCTTAACTGTGATGTGAGTCGGTGTGGCCTCTGGGGTTGGTTGTGGAATTTTTGACTTGCCTCCCCGGATCTAACACCAGGCATCTCTGAGCTGTCACCGAAACCAGACCACACCTGCCCGGAGTACAGGAAGGGGGGTGGCGATGGTGAGGTGCAGGAGGTGCCAGTCTGGGATGCAGTAGCCCAGGGCCCCCAGCAATCTGAGGCCCACCGGTAGTGATGGGCGATGATGGCCCCCCCTGTGGTTCAGGCCCAGTTTGCAATCCACTCCACACGGTGAGGAAGCCCGCAGAGGAGCCTGCATTAGGGACAGGTGGGCAAAGAAAGGGACCCACAGCCAGGCCCCAGGGTGTGCTGCCTGCAGACTTACAGAGAGGCCTTGAGGTCGTTATCATGCTAGCCACACCCACTGACATGGTAACACTGTCAAGCTTGGGAACCCTGTACCAATGACCGGGGCAGGTGCCAAGACGTTCTCCACTAAATGGTGAGATGTCAGCAGCTCCCCGGGGAAGAGGATGGACTGAAATCTCCCCAGGCCCCCCACTCTGTCCAAGGAGTCAGCAAGGGCCATGGGGCCCCTGAGCAGAGTTGTGGCATCACGGGGAGCCACAGGCAAGGACATGCTCGGAGCAGGTGCACCAGTTTCCTCTTGCTGCTGTGACAGTGACCACCAACGTGGTGGCTTAAAACCACACCATTTCTTCTCCGACAGTATGGAGTCCCGAGGTCCACAATCAGAGTCTCAATGGTCTGAAGTCAAGGCGACGGCAGGGACTTCCTCCCTCCAGAGGCTCGTGGGGAGAATCTGGCTGCTCGCCTTTTCCAGTTTCCAGAGCTGTATTCCTTGCGCTCGGGAGCGTAACCACCTGCTTCAGTGCTCTCATCGCCACCTCCTTTCATCAAATCTCCCTCTGCCTCTCTTACAAGGACACTTGTGATCACACTTAGGGCCCACCCGGATAATCCAGGATAATATCCCTTAATCTCAAAAACCTTAATTCCATTGCATCTGCAAAGTGTCTTTTGCCATATAAGGTAACATTTGCAGGTTCCAGAGATTAGGACCTGGATATCTTTGTGGGGCATTATTCTGCCCACCACAGAGGGCAACGCCAAGCAGACAGGAGGCTCCGAAGACCAGAGGGTGTCGGGGGTGTCCAAGCTCACTTCTCACAGAGGCTGCGAGGCACAGGGGCTGGGACTTCCAGTGACCCGCCCCCCCCCCACCCCCGAGGTTTCTGCAGTAGCCCAGTGGCTGCTTTGGGGAGTATCTCTCCAAGTTGGGGATGGGGAGAGGAAGGAGGGACCCTGGATCCAGGGCTCACATCACCCACCCATGGGCACCACCTGCCAGACCTACTGCCCCGTTGGTCCAGGATGACGGCTGACAGGTGGCTGCTGAGTCCTCCTCCCTCCAGCCTCCTTCTGGTCCCAATCCAAGTATTTTTCTGGCGTTTTTGAGGACAGCTTTTGGGCAGAGAAAAGGCTTTTCAGAAATACTTTGGTTTTTAAGCCCTAATCCTTCGCTGAGCTTTTAAATGCAATGTACAAATCTTATTCTATGAATATATCCAGCCAATTTTAGCAATCATTTTTAAGGCGAACTTTGATTCATGTTTGTAGCATTTACCTACTTAGTTAATTAAACTCCTTTAAACATTTTACGCTGCAATCAAAGTGTATTATATTCCATTTTCTAAGTTTTTCAATTATCTGACTAATAAATCTTCCCAAGTCCTTAAGCGATCCTTATCAATCAGATACATTAAACTTATAATTATGGTGATTTTTAAATATTCAAAAACTGTTTACCAACTTAGTAAGATTTCAACTTACAATCACAGGTCGAAACCAATGACTCAAGAGCACATTTAAAATTAGAATCACAAGTCTGATGTTAACACTCAAATCTGCCCAATTTGCTTAAACTTTCTAAGTTCTGAAAAAGCCAAAGATACAAAGTAGATTTCTGAGCTTAACACAAAAAGATAAATGCTATAGTTTTGATTTACTTCATCATCACTATACTCAATTCTAAATTTCCCTGGGTTAAAAGTGTTCCCCAAACAGATTTGGGGTTTCCTTCTCAAGCACATCCTTCTCAGCTGGATGTGGGTTCTCAACCCGCAGATGTAGGGTGAGTCAATTCTTTTTTTTTTTAAATAAATTTATTTTATTTACTTATTTATTTTTGGCTGCGTTGGGTCTTCGTTGCTGCGCGCGGGCTTTCTCTGACTGCGGCGAGCAGGGGCTACTCTTCGTTGCCGTGCACAGTCTTATTGCGGTGGCTTCTCTTGTTGCAGAGCATGGGCTCTAGGCACGCGAGCTCAGTAGTTGTGGCTCTCGGGCTTAGTTGCTCCAGGGCATGTGGGATCTTCCCAGGCCAGGGCTCAAACCCATGTCCCCTGCATTAGCAGGCAGATTCTTTTTTTTTTTTTTTTTAATTAATTTTTAATTTATTTTTATTTTTGGCTGTGTTGGGTCTTTGTTGCTGCACGCGGGCTTTCTCTAGTTGCTGCGAGCGGGGTCTAGTCTCTGTTGCAGTGAGCGGGCTTCTCATTGCAGTGGCTTCTCTTGTTGCAGAGCATGGGCTCTAGGCATGCAGGCTCAGTAGTTGTGGCTCACGGGCTCTAGAATGCAGGCTTAGGAGTTGTAGCACACGGGCTTAGCTGCTCCACGGCATGTGGGATCTTCCCGGACCAGGGCTCGAACCGGTGTCACCTGCATTGGCAGGCAGATTCTTAACCACTGTGCCACCAGGGAAGCCAGGGCGAGTCTATTCTGACATGAACTTTCTTTCCATTTTGTGAATAGTCCACACTATCTATCCATTTCACCGAGGAGGACATTCAGGTTCTTTTCAGTTTGGGGCTCTTGTGAATGAAGCTGCCCTGGGGGCTCATGTGATGTCTCGGTGGGATGCACACTCATTTCTGTTGCATCTACACCAAGGGTGGACTTGCTGGGCAAAGCATGAGCATCTTTTTAGCTTTCCTAGGCGCTGCCAAACACTTTTCCAAAGTATGCACTGCCCATCTCCCTGTTCTCAAGAAAGCAAGCCCTGAGCAGAAAGGACTCAGCTTCCCAGCCTGTTTACCCTCCATTTGCCTTGGCTTAGGGTCCTCCCACAGCTCACAGATCTCTCAGTTCATTGTGTTTCTGAGTTTACAACTGCTCTTCAAACCCCTGCCACATCACAATCTTGGGGCAGCTGTGTGCCGGACACTGTGCTGACCCAGAGGGCCCAGCTGAGCCAGGCTGGGTTCTCATCAGGAGCTCACTGGGCGGGGAGGCAGGCAAGCAACCGGCCACCAAGGATGTACTGTGGTCAGTGCCAGGACTGGTGAACATGCCCACAGGGGCACCAGGCCCACTTGGATGTATCAGAGAGGGAGGCATATACTTGGGCAGTGTCCCCAAGTATCCAGTATCCTTTCCCCTTGTGATAACATCGGCCCTTTGGGGACCACCCCTCCCCCATTCATGTGGACCAGACTGAATCCATTTCTGTTGCATCCACAGGATCCTGGCCAATCCCGAAGTTTTCCCAGGAAGTGACACCCAAGTTGGGTCCTGAAGGATGAATAGGAGTTGGCAGAGGAGGGATGGGAGGAAGGGCAGGAGGAACCACACATATGAAGGTGAAGAGGCAAGAATCGACCTGGAACAATGGGAGAAATGCAGTTCTCTCCACACTCTGGGAGGTGAAGTGAGGATCAGCACCAGGTCCTGAAGAGTGGGACTGCAAGGCTGGGGATGTGGGATTTCATCCTAAAAGGTAACCCGGAGCTGTCAGCAGGGTTTTAAGCTGAGCGACTTGCTCAGATTTCCACCTTGGAAAGCCTCCTCTGGCCACAATACTTGGGCCAGATGGAGGCAGGAGACCAGCCAAGAGGCAGTTGTGATGGGGCGGGGGGGGGCGCCCAGGTGGAGCGGGGGAGGGGAGAGGCCTGACAACAGGAACCAGGCTTGTAATAGGGGCGGGGCAGTCGAGACCTATAGGACCCCCACTCAGCCACTGGTCAGCGCTGCAGTGGGCCCCTCCCCTCCCCCCTCCTCTGTATAAAAGGAGCCTGAATTTGGACTGGGACAAGATGGTTTTTTGAGACACTAGTCTGCCATCTTCTTGGTCCCTAGCTGTCCGATTAAAATAGTTATTCCTTGCCCCAACAACTCGTCTCCTGATTTACTGGCCCGTCGTGCAGTGGGCAGAGCAAGCTTGGGCTCGGTAACGGGCTGAGGACCCTCCAGACCCACATCACAGCAGAGCTGAGCTGATAGCTGCGCGCTGAGCCCAACAGGCCATGGCATTTCCGGAAAGTTCCTAGCTCTGCCCTGCTCCCAGAGCCCTTCCTCCCTCCCTCCCCAACAGGGAGACTCAGCTGCTGCCCCTCCCCTGGGATAACAAGGAGTAACACTTGGTCCTAATTCCCAGAACCTGTAAATGATACCTTCTAGGCAAGAGACTTTGCAGATGTGACTGAATTAAGGATCTTGACCACCAGCCTGAAGTGTACCACTGCTGGGACTCTGGACCACTGTACCAGAGTATGTCCTGGGCTCCTGCTTTTCCGTCCTTAAGGACTGGGGGGCGGGGGGGACACAAGATCATAATCACTGACTTTTCCGAAAACCCCTTCTTGCTAACGATCTTGCTTCATACTTTAGCGAGAAAAGAGAAAGAAACATGCTGAAATCTTCTCATCATACAACAGTCACCTCTACACCTGTGATGACGTCTGTACCCACTCTGTCTTCTTTCCTGTTACAATGGATCCATTGTGTTCGTTCCTATCAAAGGCCAGCCCCTGCCCTTCCATCCCATCTACTATGGACCCCAGAGCTCACACTGAGCTCCTCCACCCAGCCCACCACCACCCCTCATCTGTTTCTCTCTCCACTGGATGATTCCTATGTCAACAACAAATACATGTCAAACCCATCTGGCATCACAGTTTCCCCCAGACGGCAATGCATCACTACATCCTGACAGAGGTGCCCGGTCAGTGTGTCCACTCTCTCCATGACCCCTGCAGGCTGGTTTCCTCCTTGACAATGACAAGGATACCGCTCTGGTCAACAGCAGCAGTGACCCCTGAGTGGCCGATTCCTCTGTTCACGTCTCTGTGATCTTACACGCCCTCTCATCAGAATTCAGCCTCGTCTTCCCTCTCCTGGCTTTTCTCCTTTGATGACATCTCTTCCGCTGTTAATCCCTTCCATGCAAGAGTGTCTTGAGGCTTCAGCCTGGCCTGCTTCACTTTTCCAGCCGCACTCACTCCCCAGGTGGCTTCAATTTCATCATCTAAATGCTAGGGACATCCAACTGTATCTCCTAACCTCCCCTATCGTCTGAACTCCAGTCTGAATTTCCACTGCTAGCTGAGCTTCTCTACCTGGCTGTCTCCTAGGCATCTATCTCATTATTAACCGGTTTGTTCATTCTCCACAGGTTGATATCTCCCCTAAGGGGGTGAAAATTGGTTCTTGGGGAAGATGTAGAACATTTTAGACATTATACTGGCCTGTGGCCCTCCAAAAAAAAACAAAAACAAAAAAAAAGAAGTCTCAGAAATGCATGGGCGGATAACCTCAGGGGTAATTACATAAAATGGGAAACATGTGAGCTAATTAATGCCAACCGGAGTCTTAACCACATTCACCTAGCTTACCACGGTAGTTTGCCATCATACACCAGGAAGAGCTTCCTTCTCTACCTCCACCTTGTCCATCTCCCCTGAACGTCTGTTATGGTGATGGTGAACAAGTGTTATACTTGGCGAAGCATATTCATAGCCAAGTTCATGTACAGGTAAAAATGTGTGGACTCACAATCCACAGAGGATAGAATATGAGGAAGAAATTAGCTCCTCCATTAAAAGGCACTGTCCCATGTCAGTAATTAGAAGAGAGAAAGTGTCAGCAGAATGATCTCTAACGTTTCATTAGACAAACAATGATCCCCCTTTCAAATGGAGATTAACAGCCCCTCTTTTAAATAGCCTTTTGGAAGTTTGCTTTTTTTTTTTTTTTTTTTTGGCCACACCACGCGGCATGTGGGATCTTAGTTCCCCGACCAGGGAAACCCGCACCCCCTGCACCGGAAGCGCAGAGTCTTAACCCCTGGACCGCCAGGGAAGTCCCATGTCTTCTTATACCCTGTTGAATGTCACGAGGTCTCGCCATCTCCATCCAAGGATCGCAAGAACTTTCATCCCCTGCTACCAAAAGACAATTCTTGGGAAGGACTCTTAGGTTGTACTCATATATAAGACAGCCTGTGATTTGGATGTAAGGATCAGGGGTATGGTGGGCTTCAGCCTCTGGCTAGTGTGTACTTAACTTCCTTCTTATAGTACACTTCTTACAAACGACAAGGACTTAATTAAAAATTCTGAGTCTGCACTCTTTTTTCCCCGCAACAGCTTAAATTAAGAAAGCTACATTTTATGCACACCTGAGTTTGGGACTGAGATTCATTGCTGCTGCAGGTGCACGCGAACGGAATTTCTGATGGTGGGAGAGTGGGGCAATTCCTACTGGCAGCTCCTGTGGGAACCAGGCTACCAATTCTAAAGGTGAGAAGGGAGAGCCAAGACAGGAACCCAAGGGTGTCTTAAAACACAGGCACGCACAGAGCAAGGCATGGCACAGGCAGTGAGAAGGTAGAAGGGGGCTGAAAGGCTTAATTCCCTGAGCCAGTGAATGCAGTGCATTTTTAGATGCCTTCCTGCAGACCTGGGAAGGGAAGGCTTGAGACTTGGGGATGCTTTGGGCACACTTTAAATATTTGTTTAACATTAATTTAGGGGGGGTGGAGTAAAACTGATTTGCTATTAATAAAAGTCACTGATTAATTTACACCTGGGAGCCAAGGCTATTTTAGCAGCATGTTTTCTACTTCTCTTCATTCTTGCTCTCCATTTTTTCTTTTGCAAATTTTTGAACCAAATAAATTTTTAAGAGTTATATTAAAGGGAATAAAGTTTAAAAAAAAAAAATCAACATAAAAAAAAAAAAAAAAAAAAAAGGATCTTGAGATGGGGAGATTATCCTGGATTATCCTGGTGGGCCTGATGTAATCAACTGACGTGAAGACAGAAGCAGAGAGAGACTTGAAGATGCTACATTGCTGGCTTAGAATATGGAGAGACAGCCTCTAGAAGCTGGAAGAGGCAAGGAACAGATTCTCCCCAGGAGCCTCCAGGAGGAACCAGCCCTATTGGCACCTTGACTTTAGCCCAATGAGAACCATTTCAGATTTTTGACCTCCAGAAATGTAAGATAATTTGTGTTGCTTTTAAGCCACTAAATTTGGGGTGATATGTTACAGCAGCAATAGGAAACTCATACATACAACAGGGCAACAGAAGCAGCCAGTCTCCACCAATAGGTGAGGATGGTCCTTCTCTGCCCCACCCCTCATACTCTGCCCCCTACAAGACAACGTGGAGCCCTCTACCTTCTCTCTATGGGGTCAGCTGTGGGCGTGGCAGAAACAGATCATCCAGTCCTGCTAGGGCTGGTTGGACACACCCTGCCACCCTACAGGCTGAATAATAAGCTCACTGCTGGAACTTATCATTCGGGAGTTCCAGCATATGTCTGTTTTCTCCCTGCACAAGTGTCCCAGTAGTATTCTCTTAGGGGGACTGTAATGCTACGTAACAAAATCCAGAGGCTGGTCTGTGTGGTGACTCACGCCCCCACTTTCACACTTAGCCCTAGGCAATGGTGGTTATTCTAAGACACTTAGGACAGTCCAGTTACCCACTTTCCCAGCATCCCTTGCAGTTAGAGGAAGCAGAACATGACTCAGCACTGACCAGCACTGTTCTGTTCATCGAACTGCTGTTCATTCATGCACAGAATCAGTATGAGTGTATTTGGTTGCAAGTACAAAACCCAACCAGCTATGTCTTAGACAGATGGGGTTTCTTTTCTGTACGTAACTGTAAGTCCAGAACGAACAGCCTACCAGAAATGATGGGTGCGTCATATTCAATGGGCAAGAGCAGGAGTGTCTTTAGCAATAGTTCCAGGACAAGTGGCTGCAATATGGGAAGGAAAGTTGGATCCATACCTCACACCACACATGAAAATAAATTGCACATGTATTAAATAAGAGGAAGAATAACACCCAGAAATCTAGAAGAAACTAAATATTTATAAACAGAAAGTAATACATGTATTTGGCGGTTTGGAGGGCATAGTAGGCATGCCCTCCACATCACAGTGGTTTTTTATCCCATGTTAATATGACCCCAACCCCTACAAGAACGAACACTCACACACCTGATACCGGACCATCAAAATATGTGAAGCAAAAACTGATAGCATTGAAGGCAGAAATAGACAGTTCTAAAATAATAGTTGGAGACTTCAATACCCCACTCTCAACAATGGGTAGAACCAGATGGAAGGTAAGTAAGTAAACAGAGGACTTAACACAACAAACCAACTAGACCTGATGGACATATACAGAACACTCCACCTGACAACAATGGCATACATGTTCTTCTCAAGTGCACAAGGGGCATTTTCCAGAATAGACCATATGTAAAGGGATTCTGAACCCAATTCCAATGTAAGTGGGAGGATGTGAGGTTCCCTCCATATCACCAAGCAATTCTCCAGACACCAGCAGGGTGTATTACCACTCAACTCAATCCTGACACTGTCTACCTGGAGTAGCATCAGATCCCACAGATAAAGGGCTCAGTCCCACAAGACTCTTCCCCTCCCCCACTTCCTCCTTCCCCCCCCAGGTTGTCACCTGTGCTCCTGACCAACTGACTATAGATTGGAGGTTCCAGTGACCTCCTTCTAGGACTTCCAGGTTGTGACCTCATGGATTCAGCCTATTCCCTTTCCAGGGCCTGAAGGGATGGGGAAAAGTAAACAGGTAAGTACAGATGACAGAGATAAAGTAGAACTGAAGTCTGAGACCCGGAGCAATAGAGTCCTTTATTTATTTGTCTTTTTAAAGGAAAAAACAGTGGGAATTCCCTGGCAGTCCAGTGGTTGGGACTCCGAGCTCCCAGTGCAGGGGGCACAGGTTCGATCCCTTGTTGGGGAACTAAGATCCTGCATGCCGCACAGTGCGCCAAAAAATAAAAATAAAAAAGATTAAGTAAAAAATAAAAAAGAACAAAAAAAGAAAAAGAAAGTGTTCAGAGTGGCCCAGAGCATGCTGACAGCCTGACTCAGAGCCAAAGTCACAGGTCAGATAAAGGTCAGGGGTTAGGAGGCAAATACCAGTGATATGGAGAAGTGATACATTGAGAGGAGTATTTTTTTACATAATTTTTAAAAATAAATTTCCTTCTTTCTTTATTTTTTAGCTGTGTTGGGTTTTCATTGCTGGGCGTGGGCTTTCTCTAGTTGCAGCGAGCAGGGGCTTCTCTTCGGTGCTCAGGCTTCTCATTGTGGTGGCTTCTCTTGTTGCAGAGCACGGGCTCTAGGCACACGGGCTTCAGTAGTCATGGCACATGGGCTCAGTAGTTGTGGCTTGTGGCCTCTACAGCGCAGGCTCAGTAGTTGTGGCGCAGGGGCTTAGTTGCTCTGCGGCATGTGGGATCCTCCCGGACCAGGGCTCGAACCTGTGTCCCCTGCATTGGCAGGCAGATTCTTAACCACTGTGCCACCGGGGAAGTCCTGAGAGAAGGAATTTTTAAAAAATAGAATAACCAACTTGAGTTCGGGAGGGGAATAGTTGAAGCTGTCCAGTTAGTTGAATCAAGCCATTTTCGACACTTTCGCATAAAAAAATTTCCCTACATTGAGATTCCTTTGAGTTTATAAATTTCTCTTGGAAAATGTAAAGGATCTTTAAGGGTCAATTCTTTGGGCTGTTTCCTACTTAAATTCCTCTCAATAGCCCATCTAAAGGCAGAGACCCACTAGGATGGGACCTGACTGGGGTTGAGGAAAGTTGATCTTTGATCAGGGACGGTTCATACAGCTGGAACATTAAGGAATGAGACAAGGGGCTGGGGTTCTCAGGATGCAGGGCAGGAAATGGGGAACAAAGTCCCAGAAGGTGGGAGGAAAGGATTGGAAGAGTTGGTGGGAGAATGGCCCCGACCCAGGCCACCCACTTTGCAGCGTTTGCCCCTGTGGTGGACCCCCTCAGGTGGCAGTGTATACGCTTAGAAAACATTGTGACCCATATTGTCCCATTGGGTTTCTCTTTCTCCAGCTACCTCTTCGGATATAGCCAGCGTGATTTTCAATCTTAATCATCACAAACTCAGAAAATGTACCTGAGGGTCCCAGAGCACACGTGATTTGAATGTCCACCAGTTTTATCACAGAACAATCTTTTAGGTCATTCTGACTCCAGTGATCGAACTGCCATCTAAGTAACTCAGCAGGAGGTTGAGCCCCGTATTCCCCTGGAGCAGGCAGGTTGATGTCATCCACAAAGACAACCCGAGAACAGAAGGAGAAGAGGTATCAGAAAATAGTAACATCTGCACACAGAGTCTTATTGGGCAAACAAGGTTCAGGCAAAGAATTAAATTACCTTCTTGTTGAGTAAGTAGGTGGGAAGTGATGGTTTCTTTTCCAATCAAGAATACTGTCCCTTTGCATCCATGCGTTTAAGGAATAGGGAGACATTTTCATTACTAACCTTCATAGGTTAATAGTTTAGGATTCCTTAACCCTCTCACACAATTTATTTCTCAATATATCTTGTCTTGTTTCCTTGTACAACATCAATATGTTAAAACAGATGAGAAAGGTGTGATTTCAAAATGAGCACAACTTTTGAGTGGCGAGGGTGAGAAGGGTGTTCCTTGCAGAGGAACACAGATGAGTTAGTGGATAGCTAGCCTGTTAAAAGGCCTAGATGAGCAAACAGCCGACTCTGCTGAAGGTAAATAATTCCCCAGATGAATATTCTACTTTTTTTTAAAATAAATTTTATTTATTTATGTATATATGTATGTATGTATGTATGTATGTATTGGCTGCGTTGGGTCTTCCTTGCTGTGCGCGGGCTTTCTCTAGTTGTGGCGAGTGGGGGCTACTCTTCGTTGTGGTGCGCAGGCTTCCCATTGCGGTGGCTTCTTTTGTTGCGGAGCACGTGCTCTAGGCGCGCAGGCTTCAGTAGTTGTGGCTCGTGGGCTCTAGAGCGCAGGCTCAGTAGTTGCTCCGCGGCATGTGGGATCTTCCCGGACCAGGGCTCGAACCCATGTCTCCTGCATTGGCAGGCGGATTCTTAACCACTGCGCCATCAGGGAAGCCCGAATATTCTACTTTTAATTCAGAGGGAAGCTGCTTGTTTTGAATGCCAAGTTGTCCAATGCAGATACAAATATGACCACCATTTTAGGAAAACTTCTAAATCAAAATTAGTGATTTAAAAAAAAAAACAAAAAAAAACAATTGTACACAAAGCTGTCAAGCCCAAATAGTTGGTTTTCTTGTTCCGACCATAGCTGTGTACATGAAAAGGACCAGTGCAGTACTATGTGGATAGAAACCAAGGACAATTACCAGTCTCTTGCCCAAAGGAGTACCCAAAACTCCCTTTCTTGTTTTGTTCCATTTTGACATGATAATATTCTGAGTTTGAGCTACTGTAGTTGGTGCCGAGAAATTAATTAGCAGAGGCTTGTAGGTTTCCTTATTAAGTTAATCGAAAAGAAAATTCTATATAACAGGAAATAATAATATGAGCCATCGTTGGAATTATGTTTTGATATTTCAAAATAAGCACTAAACATCATTGTTGACAGACTCAAATTTTTAACCTTTAAGTGTCATAAAAATGTGAAAAGAGATGGAATCCATGGAAATAACCATGTCAGTGGAGTTTCTCTATTTGTCCAGGGCATGTATGCGGCTTCTCTGATTTCCACAACCACCATGTAGAGTACAGATTCCTTCTTACCATGAAGTCACAGGACTCAGAGGTTAAGAAACTTGCCTAAGGTCTCAGAGATGGATCAGGATTTTGTCTGCCATTTATTTCTTTGCAAATTAATGTCCTTTTAAATATACCTATTGTCTTTCCATTTATATATCAAGTTATTTGAAAAGATAGATTATCAATAAAACAATGACAATTAGGCTGAAAACAGACTTATCACCAGCTACAGTGGAAGCCAGAAGACAGTGTAATAATGTTTTCAAAGTGTTATTAATGTGAAATAAAGATTTTACAAACAAAAATCTAGAGTTTACCAGCAACAGATGCCAACCAAAGGAGGTTCTAAAGGAGGTACTTCAGGAAGAAGGAAAACAATCCCATAAGGCCTGAGGGCTTCCCTGGTGGCGCAGTGGTTAAGAATCTGCCTGCCAATGCAGGGAACACGGGTTCGAGTCCTGGTCCAGGAAGATCCTACATGCTGCGGAGCAACTAAGCCCGTGCGCCACAACTACTGAGCCTGCACTCTAGAGCCCGCGAGTCACAACTACTGAGCCCACGTGCCACAACTACTGAAGCCCGCGTGCCTAGAGCCCGTGCTCTGCAACAAGAGAAGCCACCACAATGAGAAGCCCGCGCACCGCAACGAAGAGTAGCTCCCGCTCACTGCAACTAGAGAAAGCCTGCGCAGCAACAAAGATCCAACGCAGCCAAAAATAAATAAAGAAAGAAAAAGAAAAGAAAACGCCTAAAATGAAAAAAGAAATGGTGGGCAAATCAATTGGTAAACATGCAATGTGAGTTATCCTACGTCAATTCAGACTGTGTAAAATAGTCAAGATACTATTCATTTTGAGAGATTAAAAAACAAATGAGGGGCTTCCCTGGTGGCACAGTGGTTAACAATCCACTTGCCAATGCAGGGGACACGGGTTCGAGCCCTGGTCTGGAAAGATCCCACATGCCATGGAGCAACTAAGCCTGTGCACCACAACTACTGAGCCTGCACTCTAGAGCCCGCGAGCCACAACTACTGAGCCTGCGTGTCACAGCTACTGAAGCCCGCGTGCCTAGAGCCCATGCTCCACAACAAGAGAAGCCCGCAGTGAGAAGCCTGCGCACTGCAACGAAGAGTAACCCCCACTTGCCGCAACTAGAGAAAGCCTGCGCACAGCAACAAAGACCCAACGCAACCAAAATTTAAATAAATAAATAAATAAATTTATTTTTAAAAAAAAAAGAAAGCTAAGGCACTTTTATGTAGCCACTGTAATTTTCAGTCCCACTGCAAGATGGAAGAGGATGGACTGAAGTGTGCAAAAATCATTGAAGCAAACAGGTCAATTATGAAATTATTGTCTCAGCTCCAAACCACTCTCCTCCATTTGGCTTTGTGAACCTGGGGCTGGAACTCAGTAAATGTTTCTGCTTTGTCAGCAGGGTCCCTGTTCGGTTCTGCCCATAGGGGGCAAAGATGGAGGAGGAAGAAGGGACTTCTTCCTGTTTGCTTCCTGTTCCGGTGAACTTTATCCCAGCAAAGCTTCTTCAGCCCAGCAGCAGCATTTCCTGCCCACAGCAGCGGGTGGGATCCAGTTTGCAGTTGTGAAAATTAATGAACAGAAACCTCATTTGAAATGAAGTCAGGAGGCCAGAAGGGGGAACTCTCATACCCCGCCACTTGACCTCAATTGCAGACCCAACAAGAAGAACGTTGCTACTTACCACCCAGCGGGAGGAAGGAAGAATTTCTCTTTGCCCTGCAACAGCCCAACCAATGAGAGACTGCCACACTCAGCCAATGAAAAGCCACGACACTTTGAACTTCCAGTGTCCTCCAATGGACCCTTTGTTTATAACAAAACAGCCCCTCCCAGCTCCCCCTTCTCCACTATAAAAGAACACTTACCTCGTTTGTTCTTGGACTTGCCTGTGGTTCACAGTAAACCTATGTCCTGAGTTGCAATTCTTTTTTTTTTTTTTTTTTTTTTTTGCCTTGTTTTGTGTCCTCAATTGGTTTTTCACTTCAGTTACTTTTTTTTTTTAATTTATTTATTTATTTATTTATTTATTTTTGGCTGTGCTGGGTCTTCGTTTCTGTGCGAGGGCTTTCTCTAGTTGTGGCAAGTGGGGGCCACTCTTCATCGCGCTGCGCAGGCCTCTCACCATCGCGGCCTCTCCCGCTGCGGAGCACAGGCTCCAGACGCGCAGGCTCAGCAACTGTGGCTCACGGGCCCAGCTGCTCCGCGGCACGTGGGATCTTCCCAGGCCAGGGCCCGAACCTGCGTCTCCTGCATTAGCAGGCAGGTTCTCAACCATTGCGCCACCAGGGAAGCCCCCTGAGTTGCAATTCTTTACTGTTGCTGAGTGAACCCATTTTGCTGGTAAAGTAATTGGCCGTTTTATTGTTTTAGGTCAACACAGTTTTTCCAACGCTTGCAGACCAACTTCATCATGCCCTCACTCTACCCTTCAGAGACACCAGTGCAGCCAGTACCTCCCCTCAGAGGTGTGGGCCCCAGACCTGGAGGAGGGGCCCTCCGCTGTGTTTCTAAGGGAGGGACATTATTCTGAGTTTAAAGATTCCAGCCTCTTTTCTTTGTTCTTTCAGCCCTGGGGGTGGTAGCTGCTTCCTGTGGTTGCTCACCCCCTAATACCTTAGAGTTTTCTCTTTACCTTTTTTGTTACCTAGTTAACAACTGTATACCTAGTTAAGGATTCTTTTTGTTTGTTTGGTTTTTGGCTGCATTGGGTCTTCGTTGCTGCGCGGGCTTTCTCTAGTTGTGGCGAGCTGGGGCTACTCTTTGTTGCCGTGCAGGGGCTTCTCATTGCAGTGGCTTTTCTTGTTGCAGAACACGGGCTCTAGGCGCGGGGGCTTAGTTGCTCCGCAGCATGTGGGATCTTCCTGGACCAGGGATCCAACCTGTGCCCTCTGCATCGGCAGGTGGATTCTTAACCACTGCGCCACCAGGGAAGTCCCAAGAATTCTCTATATTAAATCTTCTCTGTTCAAATAACTGGAGTGGTTTCTGTCTCCTGACTGCTCTAACTGATACAGTTTTAGAAATTAAAGTTTGTATCATATAATGTTGGAAATGTAAAAAACACTCTTCTTAAGTATAAGCACTTGAGTAAACCATGAGAGAATTATTTTACAATTTTGGAGGGGGGAAGAACTTCCAACTATAGTGTAAACTTAAAAGCCATAAAATGCACACAAAAAAAGAATAAATTTGACAATATAAATTGAAACATTTCTGAGTGGGGAAAAATGTAAGTAAAATTGAAAGACAAAGTCAAACTGGGGAAAATATGTATAATTAACATTACAGTCAAATCCTAATATATAAAGAACTGCTACAAATAAACAAGAAAGACTAACAACCAAAAGAAAAAACATGGCAAAGGAGATAATGATTCATAAAAAAAGAAATACAATAACTTTTAAAAAATAAACTTGTTATCTAGGAATAATTTTAGATATACAGAAAAGTTGCAAAGGTAGTCCAATATTGCATTTATTTTGCGGCTCAAATAGTTCCAGCTTTGACCATTGGGAGCTTTTTCAGTTGGCTCCTGAGACCCATTCACATTCTCCTATTATTGTAGGTTGTTTTTTGTTTTGTTTTGTTTTTAGCACTTCTTTAACTCTGACACTACAAGATGCTCCAGGCTTATGTTTCCTGCCCCAGGGAATCAGCCCTTTCTCCAAGGAGTCCTAATTCCTTTTATTGGAGAATAGCATTTACAAACCAAGATCCATATGACTAACTTTAGAACATATAAAATTTGCTCTCCTTTACTCAGAATAAGAGAAATTCAGGTTAAAGAGAAAATATAACATTATTCACTAGTAGATCAACAAAGAACCAAAATTTGATAGGATACTGCTGGCAAAGCTAAGGGGTAAATAGAACCTCATGCTATGCTGCTGGATATATAAATTGGAACAGCCTCAATGAAAGGCATTTGGAATAGCTATCAAAATTCAGTTGCACATACACTTGACCTAGCAATTCCATTTCTGGTGATACGCTTGCCCACTGTGTAATAATCCCCCCAAAAGGGTTTTTTATGGCAACATTGTTTATAAATTTGAAAAACCATAGACAAAATAAACGTACGTCAATAGAGAACTAAACTGGGTATTTAGAAAATGGTATGTTTAATTGATGGAATACTATGCAGCTGTAAAAACAAATGAAAAGCTCTTTACATACTGATGTGGAATAATCCCTAATATAAACTGTTAAGGACAAACTAAAACACACTTCAGAACTAAGGCATAGGATTTGTCTAAGAAGGGGGAAAGGAATATATGCATATTTACAAATGCAAATAATATGTTTATATGCTCATCTACACACATTTTGAACTATATCTGAGACATAAACTCAGTTAATGACTAATATTTGTTGCTTATGGGTGTCTGGCGGGGGGGACGGGGAAAAAGTGATAGTTTTCCTTGTAGAACTTTTAGGTTTTTTGGATTTTGAAACTTTTGAATGCATTGCCTATCTCCCTACCAAAAAAAGAAAACAAAATTGTTTAAACCCTATACCTCTAAATCATTCTTGAGTCAATTGAGAAATCATAATGGAAATCTAAAAATAAACAGAACTGAATAGCAGTGAACACTCTCCAAATGTGTGGGATGCAACTAAAGGGGTACTTGTAGGGAACTTCAGAACCATAAATGCATTTATTAACAAAGAACAAAGGCAGAAAATAGATGAGCATTGCAAACGAGGTCACGGAAGAGAGAGGTGTCTCGGATGTTTGTCGAATCTATCCCTTAACCGCGGTTTTAAAAAATAGTAAATAAATAAATAAACTTTTGATTCCATCCCTAAGTAGGTTTTAAAGAGCTTAAAGAGTCCTTAAAGGTGAACTAGTACCACCACTCACTCCTGGTTGAAGAAGTGGTGGGGGCGGTGGGGCGTTTGGGAATTCCCTGGCGCTCCAGTGGTTAGGACTCGGCACTTTCACTGCGGTGGCCCGGGTTCAATCCCTGGTTGTCGGGGAACTAAGATCCTGCAGACTGCGAGGCACAGCCAAAAAAAAAAGTAGGGCCAGAGGAAGTTTGGAGACATTAGTGCTCATGTCTCCACCTTCTCCTACCCCCTCCCGCTCCCCCCCCCCACGCTGTGGGCTCTCCAAAGGTGTCCCCACGGCCCATCCCTGTGCTCAGCTGCACCTGATGGGAAACAGCATCAGAATGATGCTCCAAGGAAGGGTCTGAGACACTCAACATTCAAGAACACAGTTAAGCAGGCCATGTGCATTGCCGGACTTGAGGAAACTGCACTCCGAGTACAGTGAGCTCAAGCTGGGGTGGAGATGTTTCTGGCAAAGGAAGATGCAGCCCCGGAAGTCTGTTTCTTCGAGGAACAGGGAATCAGAGCAGGCAGGAGGGGCTGACCCATTAACAAGTGGAGTGCACTGCAGGGGGCGCCCACGATCATGGCCACGTGTCCACCGCTCAGCCAGGGCCCCTGCCCAGCCTGGGCACATCTGGGTCCTAGAGGGGAAGCCTGAAACAGCTGTTCTTGAAATCTTCTGGGCACAGAGGGCTCAACGGCAAGGCCTAATCCCTTCTGCAGACCAGGGAGGGGGGCCTTCTCCCCCACCTGCCACCTGGAGCACTGGGAGGGCAGAAGCCAGGAGGCTGGGCCAAGGGAAGGGTCCGCTTGGCCCAACAGAGGGAGGCGCTGGTGTGCTGACTGGTGTCGGCGCCCAGCAGAAGCCAGCTGGTAGCTGCCTGGACATAAGCACAGTGGGCTATCCAGGAATATTGGGGGGGGGGGAATGCACATTGAGAGAACTCTGCAAGGGGCTGAGACCCCCAACAAGGGTGGCGCCAGAGCCCATCACAGGTTTTACCAGACCTGTGGTACCAACCAGCCCCAGGCGCCCTTCGTGCCCACAGCTGGGAAGGCATGGGGTAGCACCAGCTCCACAAGCAGATGCTTCCAGCATATACAGCCCAAAGAACATCTTTGGAGCCCATCAAACCATGTAACCAGCAATTCCAATCTCGTGAAAACACAGGGCAACTGAGACTTGCTCAAAGAATAGAGAATAAAACACTTCATGATTTATGGTACAGACAAGATTACACATAAAATGTTACTTTAGTCCTGAATTTAAAATTTACACTCGTTCTAAAAAGTACATATTTGCAAGTATTTCACTTTAGAATATTACAAAAACAATTTTCCGATGACGTAACGATTACAGTTTTGAATTACAGAAGGGAAAGTGGAAGAGGCTGCTATCGGAAAAGTGGAAAAAATGTCAACAGAATGGCACAAACAGCAGAGCCATGATTTTATGGGCAAAACAGATTTCTTAAAGCAATATCAAAGGGCCTGATTTGAGTAGTTACTTTGAATTTATTTTTATTTATTTATTTATTTTTGGCTGTGTTGGGTCTTCATTGCTGTGCACAGGCTCTTGAGTTGCGGTGAGCGGGGGCTTCTCTTCGTTGCGGTGCGCGGGCTTCTCATTGCGGTGGCTTCTCTTGTTGCGGAGCACGGGCTCTAGGCGCGCAGGCTTCAGTAGTTGTGGCACGCGGGCTCAGTAGTTGTGACACACGGGCTCAGTAGTTGTGACACACGGGCTTAGTTGCTCCGCGACATGTGGGATCTTCCTGGACCAGGGCTCGAACCCGAGTTCCCTGCATTGGCAGGCGGATTCTTAACCACTGCGCCACCAGGGAAGCCCTGAGTAGTTACTTTGAATATCCTAATTTCCAAGGAAGTTGCCTCCTCTTTGCTGAAACACTTTGCCTTGTAAGAACACACAAGCACATAGACACTTCACAACAAACGTGTTACTAAGACAATAGGTTTTTGTTTGATGCCTATAAATCTGCCACGCCAACTGCCAGAAAACTGACAGAGCCATTCTCACCTGGGATGAGCAGGACACCAAGCCCCACGTCAGAGCCAGGCTCACTCGCAGGGGCACGGAGGGGCTGGCACGCACATCCCTGGACGGGACAGCCAGGGCACCGTGCTGGTCCTGAGGACGCTCTCACAGGCAGGAACAGTTGCTGTCAGACAGGCTCCCTCAGCTGCCTTTATACACAGTGCAGGCCTCCTGCAGCAGAAACAAGGGGTTTCCTCCAGAAACATCCCGACCAAGAGATGCCTCCATGGCTGAAAGAAGCTCCGGGAAACCACTCTCCCACTAACACCAAGACCAGCCACAGAGAATTCTCACTTCTGAGAGGGCAGCCATGGTCAAGGGGGTGTCTGGTTTGGGTGTGAATTTGAGGGCTGGGAGTCAGCTTCTCTGTCTCAATAGGAACCCTTATATTTGCTGCTCAAGGTGCAAACTGCTACCTCGGTTTGGAGAACAGTTTAGCCAGACCTGATAAAACGAAGACGCACATATCCCTGTCTTCCAGTTCCCCACCTGGGTCTGTCCCCTCAAGATGGACACACACACACACGGATGTTCACGTTTTAGTGAAAAACTTGGAAATATCCGGAATGCCCATCAATAGGAGAATGATAAGGAAGTTAAGGTAAATTCAAACAATGGAATACTGAACGGCCAGGTAAAATGAACAAACTAGAGCAGCATCCGTCAACATGGGGTAATCTCAGACACATCACGCTGAATGGAAAAAACGCATTGCTGCAGGTATCGTATACGCTGTCTCTACAAAATTCAAAAACGTACAAGACGATACCACATACTGTTTATGAGGACTTTCCTATGGAGGAAAAGTTGCATCCTTGCTGGGATGGATAATACTAACGGAGGAGAGAGAACCATCCATAAGGAGAGAGAGGGCAGGTAGGGACACACGTCGTGTGGCAGCGTGGGGTGTCTTTAGTTAGGTGGCTGTCCATGGATGTTCATTATATTATTCTTTTTTTTTTTAAACTTTGGGTTTATTTATTTATTTATTTATTTATGGCTGTGTTGGGTCTTCGTTTCTGTGCGAGGGCTTTCTCTAGTTGCGGCAAGTGGGGGCCACTCTTCATCGTGGTGCACGGGCCTCTCATTATCGTGGCCTCTCTTGTTGTGGAGCACAGGCTCCAGACACGCAGGCTCAGTAATTGTGGCTCACGGGCCCAGCTGCTCCGCAGCATGTGGGATCTTCCCAGACCAGGGTTCGAACCCGTGTCCCCTGCATTGGCAGGCAGATTCTCAACCACTGCGCCACCAGGGAAGCCCCATTATACTATTCTTGCTACTTCTTTTTGCATGCTTGAAATATTTCATTAAAAAAATGACAACAGCCAGAAGGCAGAAACAACCCAAATGTCCCCAAATGTCCACTGGTGGATGGATGGATAAATAAAATGTGATTTTGTTAAAACATACCCAGGATTTGTTTTAATCAGGTATGGTAAGACACACAGACTCAGAAATGATTGTCATGAAGGATGAAATTTATACTCACAGATCCCTAGAAACAGGAGGCATGAAACTCCAGACAGGGCCACTCAGGGGAGCACCAGGGTCAGTCGGAAGGCAGAAGAGAGAAGAAAAGGAAGAGCGTGGCCCCGAGCCTTTATTGGGGTTTTTGTGGGAGAGATTGGGAGAGGAGGGTAGTTACCCTGAGTAAGCCTAGGGTTGGATAGTTTGAATAATTTCAGCAGGATCTGGGCTATAGATGCGGTCCCAAGTTATTCAGCACCTGGCCCTGGGGTGATTTAGGGCAGGGCGAGAGTTTGATAAAGGGGATGGTTGGGCATGTGGGCCCTGCCTTTGTGGTTTGTACATCAAAGGTGCACTCACAGGGAAGTCTTTTGCTATCTCCAGGAATCAGTAAGCCCTGAGAGAGGCAGACTCTCCAGGATCAAGGCCAGCAATGCCAGAGTA
Organism: Balaenoptera acutorostrata; assembly: GCF_949987535.1. Taxonomy (NCBI): domain Eukaryota; kingdom Metazoa; phylum Chordata; class Mammalia; order Artiodactyla; family Balaenopteridae; genus Balaenoptera; species Balaenoptera acutorostrata. Next base: position 8,041,836 of record NC_080072.1, read on the forward strand.
TCAAGAATACAGAAGATATGAAAAGATAGCCAATGCAGTGGTATAAATATACAATGGACTATCATTCAGCCTTAAAAGGGAAGGAAATGCTGACACTTGCTACAACATTGATGGACCTTGAAGGCATTATGCCAAGTGATAAGCCAGTCACAAAAGGACAAACACTGTATGAGTCCACTCATATGAGGTCCCTAGAGTCAAATTCATAGAAACAGGAAGTAGAATGGTGGTTATCAGGGGCTGGGGAAGAGGAGAATGGGGAGCCATTGTTTAACGGGTACAGAGTTTCTGTTGGGGAAGATGAGAAAGTTCTGGAGGTGGATGGTGGTGACGGTTGCACCACTATATGAATGTATTTAATGCCACTGAATGGTTAAAATAGTAAATTTAATGTTATGTATATTTTACCCAATTAAAAAAACCCCACAATGTCAAAAGACCTCTTTTACATACATTAATGTACATGATTCTTTCAGTTATTCTCAGCTGACTCTTTTACACGTAGCTGGGATATTTTCTCAGATTACTAAAGTTTTCAGACTACGCTCGATAAAACAAAACAAAATAACAACACCGTGATTTGCAGGGCTTATTCCTAAAGGTCAGGGTGACCCATCTGATCCAGGATCCTGCCTGAGATTTTATCTCTTCTCCTCGACAAGGGGATCTTCTGGACACCAGGTAAGGACATGCTGTCACATTTGGAGCTCCAGGGACGTGCACACACTGAAGCTTGAGTCCATTCCTCCCACCCCTGCCAGCGCATGTCAGAGCTGGACTCTGCTCCAGGGGAGAGTGAGCTGGATCAGGCCTGGCAGCTGCCCTCAGAAGACAAAGGACACAGGGTAGATCCGCCAAGAAGTGTTCCAGAAGGGCTGGATGTGCTAAGGGCTTGTGGAGCCTGTACATAGAGCACAGGGCGAATACAGAGGAGAAAAGCGGTACTTCCAGGCGGGAGGGCTGTGGAGACCGGCGAGGGGGAGGCACCTGGAAGGGCTCTCGAGTTGGATGCTAGCGCCAGCACTCAGCAGTGGGGACGGGGAGGCCGGCTAACTGGGTCACACAGCATCTGGGCAGAAAGGCATGCAGTCTGCTCAGGGAGGAGAACATCTGAGCGAGGGATGAAGCTGGACAAATGGCAGGCTGGAAGCAGGGGGCCCAATCCCTGGCTAAGGCCCCTGGGCTTCACTGCGGAGCTTTGGGGACCAATGCACAAGCTTCTGTGACAGGAACAGCACCGTGAGAGCGGGGCTGTGGGATCTCGTTTCCCCATCAGGCACGGAGGAAAAGGGCGGAGGGGCCAATGGTGGACAAAACCCACCAAATCACATAAACGGGTGTAAACTGACAACTGTGGCCGCTGTTCCCAAAGAGGGTACAAGTTCACAGGACAGGGTATACAGGGGGCTTTGATGTCGCCGCAGAGGTCAGAGACAGCCCCCCAAGGAAGCCATGGCGGAGCCAAGGGTTTCAGCATGAGTAGAAATCAAGTAAGTGAGGGGGGCAGGCAAGAGGATCCCAGCAGAAGGAGCAGCATATGCCAATGCCCTGTGGCAGGATGGAGTGTGGGGCATTCTGGGAGAAGGGGTGTGGCCAGACCAGAACGAGGGGAAGGGCGGAGAGGTAAGTGGGGTCCTTAAGTAAAAGATGCACTGTCATTTATCTGACCAGTCACCTCCAGATGGTCCCATGGTTTCAGACACCAGCCATGCCCTGATGGCTCCCAGATGTGTATCTCCAACCCAGGCGCCAAACTCACACCAACTGTCTACTTGACGTTGGCACTGGGCTGTATAATGGGCCTCTCAAACTTAGCAGGTCCCGTCCTCCATCCTCCCGGGTCTTCCTCCATCTCAGTAACGGCAGCAGCATCACCTGGATGCAGGTAGCCTGGGGGCCACCCTCCAGTCACCTTTTCCTCTCCCCCCTTGCAGAGTCACCTTTTCCTCTCCCCCCTTGCAGCGAACGCTATCCTTGCTCACCTGATCCCCTCAGACCCTCTTTCCTGGTTGTGTGCCCCTCCCCCAGCCACTGCGGGCTTCCTTCCTGGGCTGGGTCAGCCATTTTCTCCAGCTCCTGGAGCCACTTTTAACTGAATATCCCTGTCTGTGATTACACCTCTGTTGGCTTCATCTTCCTTACCCTGCTTTCCCCCCTCTCCCTCTAGCTTCTCCTGGTAGCGCTTCCTCAGTCAGTCTTTTGCACGTGAGCCCCATCTCACGATCTGCGAGAACCCGATCTAAACACCCTTCATTCAGTCTATTACCAAATCCTGTGGTCCACCTCTACCACTTCTCCCCATCTCCCTGGCCACCCCCTAATGCAGGGAACCATCACCTCTCAGCTAAACAAGTACGGCAGCCTCCTAGCTGCTCTTCCTGAGTTCTCTCTTGTCCCCTCCCCCCCCCCACATTCTCTACCCAAATCATGTCACTGCCTGAGGAAAGCCATCACTCTCCTCTCAGATCAGCCAGGATGGTCTGTTTGGGCTCCTCTGGTACTGTGCCCTCTCTCTCTCTCATACACACACACACACACACACACACACACACACACACACACACACCAGCCAGGGCAGGGATGAATTGCCCTGGCACTGCCACTTACTAGCTGTGCGTTCTCAGGCAAGTTGTTTACCCTCTCTGTGCCTAGGGTTGCTTGTTTGTAAAATGAGTTTATTAAAACTTTCTTCAAGAGGTGTTGGAAGGATGTAAAGTACTTGGCACAGTGCCTGGCTTAGAGTAAGTACTCAATAAATATAAGCCAGTTTTCATTAATTCATCAAGCAAAAATCTATTAAGCGCCTGCTATGTGACAGGCACTGTTCTAGATGCTGGGGATGCACCCATGAAGAAAACAGTAAAGATCCCTGCCCTCTTGGAGCTTACAGTCTAGCAGGGGGAGACAGACAGTAAACAAGAATTACAATAAATAAAGAAATGAGCGGGCTTCCCTGGTGGCGCAGTGGTTGAGAATCTGCCTGCCAATGCAGGGGACACGGGTTCAAGCCCTGGTCTGGGAAGATCCCACATGCCACGGAGCAACTGGGCCCGTGAGCCACAATTACTGAGCCTGCGCGTCTGGAGCCTGTGCTCCGAAACAAGAGAGGCCGCGATGGTGAGAGGCCCGCGCACCTCGATGAAGAGTGGTCCCCACTTGCCGCAACTAGAGAAAGCCCTCGCACAGAAACGAAGACTCAACACAGTCATAAATAAATAAATAAATAAATAAATAAATAAATAAGAACGTGAATTTCTAAAAAAAAAAAAGAAATGAGCTAGTATGCTGAGGATGAGGGGCACTACAGAAGAAAGACAAAGCAGAGTGCTGCGATGGGGATTAGGGAGGCCAGAACACAATTTTAAGTAGGGTGGTCAAGGCAGGCATCAGCACAAAGGCGGTGTGTGAGCAAAGACTTAGAGGTGAGGGAGGAAGGCATGCAGATGTCTGGGAAATGCATTCGTTGCAGAGGGAAGAGCAGTGCAGAGGTCTCGGGGTAGGAGACGGTGCTGATGAAGAGCAAGGAGACAGGGAGGAAGGGATGAAGTCGTGGGGAGCGGTAGGAGATACGATTACAGAGTCTATACTCCACTCTATAAACACATGATAAAATGGAAACAAATGCATACTTAATGTTTTTCCTTTTTGTATATTTTCAAATTTCTTTAATGGGCATTTTAAAACCTGTTTTTAAAATCATACATTTCAAAAGTTTTGAAAGCTTGGAAAAGGAAATTTTTTTACAATAAAGAAAGCTCTAGAGTTGTGGGGAAGGAAGGAGCAAAATTTACACCGTCCTTAGACATCTTCCCTTTAACCCGCTCAAGAATCTACCATCTGGGACACTTGAGGCGTTAAGACAATGTGGTGGGTTGGCCTTGTTCTCTGCTTTTCTGTCTTTCTTTTTGCAGACGCCGCCCTGCTCTCATCAGCCTCTCGCCAGCCATCTCCTTGAATCCTAACACCATGCCTTCAATTAAGTTGCAGAGTTCTGATGGAGAGATATTTGAAGTTGATGTTGAAATTGCGAAACAATCTGTGACGATTAAGACCACGTTGGAAGATTTGGGAATGGTTGATGAAGGAGATGATGATCCAGTCCTCTTGCCGAATGTTAATGCAGCAATATTAAAAAAGGTCACTCAGCGGTGCACCCACCACAAGGTTGATCCTCCTCCTGAGGATGATGAGAACAAAGAAAAGTGAACAGATGACATCCCTGCTTGGGATCAAGAATTCCTGAAAGTTGACCAAAGAGCACTTTTTGAGCTTATACTGGCAGCAAACTACTTAGACATCAAAAGTTTGCTTGATGTTACCTGCAAGACTGTTGCCAATATGATCAAGGGGAAAACTCCCGAGGAGATTCGAAAGACATTCAATATCAAAAATGATTTTACTGAAGAAGAGGAAGCCCAGGTAAGCAAAGAGAACCAGTGGTGTGAGGAGAAGTGAAATTTTGTGTCTGATGCTGTAGCACTGGTAAGGATTGTTCCAAATACTAGTTGCACTGCTTTGTTTATAATTGTTAATATTAGAAAAACAGTCCACAAATGCAGCAGCAAATCAGTTGTATTAGCAGAATGTTGTCCTCATTGCATGTGTAGTTTCAGTACAGATTCCAAACTTATGCCTCAGTTTCTTCTAGTATGATCAAAAGTTCTTTTTTCTTGGCTCTGGATAAAATTGAACTGTGGGTTCTCTATAGAAAGTGGCATTTGGGGCTTTCCCTCTTTTTGTAAAGCAATTTATGCCTAGTTTATTGTCCAGTTTAGTTTAGTGACTTTTAAAAGTTGGCATTGTAAATAAAACAACTTGCAAAAAATTTTCTGAAATAGAATTAACAACGTATTATCTTTATTCATGAGTTGGAAACTGGAAAAAGGCTAATTGAGGTAAATGTTATCAGAGTGGGGTTATCAGAATGTCTTCCAGCTTCCTGGACTCCACTGGTATTGATTAGCTTGTATGTAGCAGGGCTCCCTTAATTGGATCTGAGGACTTGTTTTTGCATTTTTAACCCTCTCAGCTTTGAATATGTTGGCTAGAGGCTCATTTACTACTCAGTTTGTGGTTTGGGAGGAAACAGAATTAGACAGTTTGCTGGCTTTTCTATTAAAAGAGACACTTAACCCATGTGGTGTGTCATCTTTTTATAATCAGTAATCCTATGTGGGGAAAACCATAAACACTACTTGCATGTAAAAAATAATTTAACCTTTAATGTTAAAATGTATGGCGTTACCCAGAAAGCATCAGTCACGAACGCAAGATACTTTCGATAAAAAGTAAGTTACATAGTAGGTAGTAAATGGTTTGCTTTTTGTGTATTTAAATGTTTCTCTTCACTTAATATTAGAAGTTAAATTAAAAAAAAAAAAAAAAAGACAATGTGGTGCAGCCTTCTTGGTTCCTCCGGATCCTGCTTCCCTCCCCCAACCCACAGGCAGGTTCTGGGTGCCATTTTGGACCCTCAGTCTATGGGGTCAGCCGTCAAGGACCACATGACCCGAGTCCACCAATCAGAGGCTGCTCCCCGCCTCGCACCATTTTGTGATTTATCCCTTGACTGCTGGGGGGAGGGGTGGCAGGGGAGGTGGGGAGGGAGGTCAGATTTGATGGGATTTGGCCTATATTTGAATGAGGCCATTGAATTTGGATCTAAGTTAAAAGTTGGGAAGTTGGGGCTTCCCTGGTAGCGCAGTGGTTAAGAATCCACCTGCCAACTCAGGGGATACGGGTTTGAGCCCTGGTCCGGGAAGGTCCCACATGCTGTGGAGCAACTAAGCCCATGCGCCACAACTACTGGAGCCCGTGCTCTGCAGCAAGAGAAGCCACCGCAATGAGAAGCCTGTGCACCGCAACCAAGAGTAGCCACCACTCGCCGCAACTAGAGAAAGCCCTCGTGCAGCAACAAAGACCCAACGCAGCCAAAAATAACTTAAAAAAAAAAAAAAAAGTTGGGAAGTTGTTTAAATTGTTCCTGTCTTCTCTGGTGCATCTCCATGATGGTTTGTCACCAAAGGGGAGAACCTAAGGGGATTTCTCTGCAAGAATGCTGTATTTTGCTGGAATTTCAGAATACCTTTGCTTATTAACCAACCTGCGCTTCCCATCATCTGCGTTCTGAGCCTCTCCAGCCCAGATCCCCACCCTATTCCCACTATACTCCCAACGCTTTCCTCTTTGTGCAAAGACTTTTAGTACCTTTAGGCTCCCACTGAATATTACGTCACTGCCAGTGTTGGCAGGAGACCCGCAGCCTCAGGGACAAGGGTGGCTTGGGCCCCTCAACGCCCTTAGCCCTGCCCACCCCTGAGAAATAACCCTGAGGAGAGAATAGACCTTCATGCAGGTACCTCCCCATCCTTCCCTCCTCAGCACTAAGTGGCCCCTGAATCCTTCTGTTTTATCCTTTCAGGGCCCGCACTTGTTCTTTCGCGTTGAGGCAGGAAAGGCAGGGCTGAGCCCAAGGACAGTCTCTTCATGTACAGGCAGAAGGCAGAGCCACATCCTTGTTTTGCACTTAATTAGGCCATGACATGTGGAGAAATGGCATCGAAGACAGAAACTTTATAGCATCTGAACAAGAAACTCTGACGTGAAAACCGTGGAGAGTGCAGAATAGAAAGGCACAGGTTGCTGATGACCCTGTACGACCTTCCACGTGTGGCACTCAACTAGTAAGGGAAGACAGCTCTTAAAGCACAAGTAAGGTGGCTACAGGAGACAGATGTGCAAGACCTGGGGCTGATGCAACCTGGTGCAATCTAGGCCACACCTCAACCCTCCCCACAATGAATATTCCACCCTTAATCAAAAAGACCCCAACCCGTTCAAAGGGCTAAAAATAAGATGAAAAACCCTGCAGGGTGCCCCTCACTCCTGAGGATGCCCACAGTCTTCTCTGAGTCCTTTTGCCTTTTGCCTCAATGAACTGCTTCTTTGTTCTCTTTGCTCCTCAGCCTCAGTGTGTTTTTTTTTCCCTTTGTGTTTCTCACACAAATTCTTTTTGGACAAGTTAAAAAAGAACATGGACTTTTGATAAAGCTTTTCCAGTATCACCATGATGGTTGATATGCATATGTTTACTTGTTTTCTTGTTTATTGTCTGTCTCCACACCCCACACATAGCCAGGCTGCCCACTCTAGGGGGGCAGGACTCCGACATCTGGCCCACCGCACACTCTGGGCCACGGCAGGCACAGCTCTGGAAGTGTTTTATGAATGAGTGGTCATGGGCATCTTCTCTCACTGGGGAAGGTGAGGAAGTGCCTCTTCCCACCTTTAATCAGGCCCTTCCCAGCCTTTCTCTGTTCCACATCCTGCTCTAGTGAGCTGGGGTAATAGGGAAGAAACTGTGTATTCTATTACAAGTTTATCACTAAAGGGATGTTGCCTATAAGCTTAAATTATACATAATGGCCCATCTCTGAGATCCCTGCCTCCCAGGTAACCAGTGTTAAGCTAAAATACCTTTGTTTAGTTCATAGGAAACATCCTGACCAGGCCCACCTGTGAGTGGCTGCAGGAAGGAAGAAATTAACACATCCTCTTTGGAGTCTGGCTGGAACCAGGACTTTACCCCTGTCCCTTTTAGTATAAAAGGAGCCTGAATTCTAACTCGGGGAAGATGGTTCTTTGGGACAGTAGTCCACCATCTTCTCGGTCTGCTGCCTTTCTGAATAAAGTCCCTATTCCTTGCCCCAGCAACTCATCTCTCAATTTATTGGCCTATCATGCGGCGAGAAGTACAAGCTTGGGCTTGGTAACACAGAGGCTGCGGTTCCCGTATCGCCAGACCTGCCAAAGCCATCCCAAGTGCCTGTTTGAAGAGAAGCCCAACGAGCACTGTTCTTTCCAAGACCGTGACCCACTTTGCTCCACAACGCAAACCACAGCCTTATAAAAGCCCCACAGAGGTGGCAAGACCCGCAGGCAGTCGGAAAAGCTGGTACCACTCACAGTGCCGGCCCAGCTCGTGCTCTAAACCCAGTTCTCGATGGGCAGAACTGGAAACATGGGAGGCGGGGAGCTCAGGGAGGCACTTTGTATGTGTCACAGTGACTGGGTGGGCTTCTGAGATGGGCAAGAATCTCCTCCACCCCATCCTGCAAGACTGCCAAATGTCCCTGGATTGGATTTTCAATCATTTAAAATCATTATAAATGTACCGTGGTTTTTAAATGTTACAGAATTATAATTTCAAAATTAATTTTTATTACAAGACCCCGTTTATAATTATTTAGCACCTAAAACCCAGCATCATTTTATATGGCTTTTTGGGGTGTTTTACTAAACACTTGATTTTTCAGGAGTGCAACTCTCATGTGAAATGCTGGGAAATTGTACTTTATCGTGTTCCGATTCTACTGAGAGTTGGTCACCAGTTTGGGAGCCCATGTCAGCAGCGACAGTAACAGCGCTTTTGATACTTGCATCACCAATACAGCACACCTGTGTCCGTCAGCATGTGTCGCTGCCAGGGCCACAGTGCCAGCCTCTGGGCGGCATGTGGCAACACAGTGGTAGATTGGTTACTGAGAAGAGATTGATCAACTAAGCAAAATATGGTGAAGAATGGAAGCCTGGTTTCTCACTGTCAGACAAGGGGTTACAAATACTGAAAGGGAGAAAACTGGCAGGAACCCTGTGTGTTAGGTTATCATTGGAGAGGTGAAATCATGGTTTTCGATACCTACGGATAGATACAGAAATGGGTGTAGATATAAATGGGTGTATACATGCATATCTTGCCTAGCTTTATCCACTGACAAGGTCTGGGAGCAATAGCGATCAGCCTGCCCAGCGCGCAGAGCTCAGTTTCTCCCCTAACAGGAAACAGGGCTTCTTGGGGAAATGGCCAATTTCAAGACAGAAGCATGAAAAGTACAAGATGAGCCTATAACATCTTTTGTGCCAGAAAATAAGGATGTGCTCAGAAGTTGACGGGGATAAATCAGAAGGACAGCGGAGCCAGCTCTGAGGGGCTCCCACTGGCTCTGAGATAACCGAACATCAAAATAAATAATGAAAATAACAGTTTAGAACCTATGGAATGAAACAGAAAAACATACAGCTAAAAATGAATGAATAAATAAATGAGGAGAAAAAAAACTATTTACACTAAAATGCCAACTCATAGGGACTTCCCTGGTGGTCCAGTGGCTAAGACTTCACGCTCCCAGGGCAGGGGGCCCAGATTTGATCCCTGGTCGGGGATCTAGATCCCACATGCATGTCGCAACTAAGACCCAGTACAGCCAAATAAATAAATAAATAAAGCCAACTAATAAATGTAGAAGGAATGATGGGATTAGAAAAATTATTGTTTGACAACCATCATAGTTATTAATCATTTAACCTAGAAGTATCAATAGATGCTAAAACTGGTGGGTAAAAGTTTGAAGAGGGAGGGATACTTACAGAGCCTCAGAGTTCTTCCCCACAAAGCACATAATTACAAAGGGGAAAATGGTACCTCTACAGTGGAGACGCCTGGCAGATACCACGTTAGTCAAGTGATCAAAGTCACAATGTCACATCACCAGTCATGGGACAAATTCAAGTTGTGTTCTCTCTGATCAGATACAAAGAGGAAAACATAACACAAGGTCTGTGATAGTCCAGCCAAAAATGTATAACTTGAGTCTAATCAAAAGGAAACATTAAACAACCCCGACTGGAGGGACATTCTACAAAACAGCTGACCTCTACTCTTGGAAAGGGTCAAGGTTATGGACATCAAGGAAAGACTGAGAAACTGTCACAGATTGAAGGAGACTTAACAGACCAGACAACTAAATACAACTTGTGATCCTGGACTGGATCCTATGGCTATAAAGGACATTACTGGGAAATTGCCAAAGCTTGAAAGGGGGGTTCTGTTGATTAGATGGCAATAATGTGTGAGTTTTAACATCCTGATTCTGATGGTGCCTTGTGGTTATGCAGGAGAATGTCCTTGTTTGTAGGTAATACATTATAAACTATCTGAGATCATGGGACATCAGATTGGCAATGTACTCTTGAATGGTTCAGCAGGGGGAAAAAGCTATTTGTACTATTCTTTTTTTTTTTTTTTTTTATAGCTACTTTATTTATTTATTTATTTATTTATTTATTTTTGGCTGTGTTGAGTCTTTGGTTCGTGCGAGGGCTTTCTCTAGTTGCGGCAAGTGGGGGCCACTCTTCATCGCGGTGTGGGGACCGCTCTTCATCGCGGTGCGCGGGCCTTTCACTATCGCGGCCCCTCCCGTTGCGGGGCACAGGCTCCAGATGCACAGGCTCAGTAGTTGTGGCTCACGGGCCCAGCTGCTCCGTGGCATGTGGGATCTTCCCAGACCAGGGCTCGAACCCGTGTCCCCTGCATTAGCAGGCAGATTCTCAACCACTGCGCCACCAGGGAAGCCCTATTTGTACTATTCTTATAATTTTCTATAAGTACAAAATCATTTCAAAATTAAAATTATCTTTAGCATTAACAAATAAGAAGGAATGATGAGCAAAGAAATTGGTAATTATGTGGACAAATCCAAATATTGACTATGAAAAAATAATAATTATGTCTAATTTTAGAGGTTAAAAGACCAGACAACAATAGTGCATAAGTTGGATGGGTTATGTTAGGAATTAAAGCATTCTGAGGTCCTTTATTATTCAGGAGAGTGGAATGATTATTAAATTTAGATTCTGTTATAAGAATACATGTGAAAAGTCTAGGGTTACCACAAAAAGAATAAACAAATAATGAGAAAAAGGGGGAAGGCAAAAATTAATCCAAAAGAAGGGAAGGAAGAGGAGGAGGGGGAAAGTAAGACCACAGAAAACCCCAAATAAGATGCACACGATAAATCCAGGCAGATGGAAACAGAAAGCAAAAACAAATGGTGCTATTAATATGAGAGAAGGTGGGATTTAGGTTAAAAACACTAACTGGAAAAAAAGGGACATTATGTAATGATAAAAGTTACCATTTATGAAGACAATGAAATCATTGTAAACCTGTGTCAGAAAACAGCATCGGGAATTTCCCGGCAGTCCAGTGGTTAGGACTTGGCATTTTCACTGCTGTGGCCTGGGTTCCATCCCTGGCCGGGGAACTAATATCCCTGGAAGCAAGCCACACATCGTGGCCAAAAATGAAAGAAAACAGCATAGCAACTAAATATAAACAAAAACTATTAGAAATGGTAGGAGACCTTGAGAGAGATATATATGTATGTACACCTATACAGACCCATACATTAGTATATATACATACACATATATACACATATATGCAAGTATAGTGGGAAACTGCATTATATACAATAAATACAGTAAAAATCTTCATTTAGTAGAAATATATCTAGAACTTTATGTCACCTGAATGGTGACAGAACACATCCATAGAACGTTTCTGTATTTGTTCGTCAAGAAAGCCTTGAGAATATTTTTAAAATAGAGGCTTTAAGACCACATCTTCTAAACATGATCCAAAACGATTAGGAAAAATTAATACAGAGATGAACCAAAATGTTCACGACTTTGAAACTGAGACACGTTCCTAGCTTACACTTAGCTCAAAAAAAAATTAAAAAACAGTGACATGCTATCATGAAAACAAAGAAAAAGGAGTTTTCATCCCAAAATCTATATGAATCCTCAAAAAAATGACACTCGGAGGAAAGTTTATTACTTTAAATGCTTTTGCTATTAAAGTAGAAAGGTGGGGCTTCCCTGGTGGCACAGTGCATGGGACATGGGTTCGAGCCCTGCTCCGGGAAGATCCCACATGCCGCAGAGCAACTAAGCCCATGCGCCACAACTACTGAGGCTGCACTCTAGAGCCCGTGAGCCACAACTACTGAGCCCATGTGCCACAACTACTGAAGGTCACGCTCCGCAACAAGAGAAGCCTCTGCAATAAGAAACCCACGCACCACAACGAAGAGTAGTCCCCGCTTGCCGCAACTAGAGAAAGCCCACGCGCAGCAATGAAGACCCAATGCAGCCAAAAGAAAATTAAATAAATAAATAATTTTTTAAAATAAAAATTTAAAAAGTAGAAAGATGAAGAATAAAAGAATTAATATCTTATATTCATCATGATAAATTAGGAAAGGAAAACAAAATTACTGAAAAGAAACCGAGAGAGGAGGAATTCCCTGGCAGTCCAGTGGTTAGGATTCTGGGCTTTTACTGCCGGGGTCCTGGGTTCAATCCCTGGTCATGGAACTAAGATCCCACAAGCCATGCGGCAGTCAAAAAAAAAAAAAAAAAAGAAAAGAAAAGAAAAGAAACCGAGAGAAGAAATTAACAAATGTGGAAAGTGAAAAGTGCCGTTGATGGAGGGAGGGGTGGGCAGGCCACTTGGTGTAGGGCTTGAGGACGGTCCAGATATTTGCCTACATCCTTGGGGCACAGAGAAGCCACTGAACAAGGCAATGTGATCAGAAGGTATTTCCTTAAAAATGGCTGTGGCTGCAGGGTGGGGGGTGGATGCAGGAGGGGGTGGATAGGAACACACAAGCGTGCAGAGTGGCCCAAGCAAGTCAGACACACGGACGGTGGCGAAGAGGGGATGCCGGGGGCGCTCACAGCCCTTCTCCAGAAAGACACACAGAGGATAGGATTCAGCAGGACGCAGGCGGGATCCTGAACATGTATTTTTCAATAAGATCCCTCGCAGGATTCCCTCAGAGGCACAAATTACTAAATTTACACAAATTGCTACACAGCTGTTACTAATCAGAATATAGATGGTTTTAGAAAACGGAACAGACCAGTCAGAGGAATCACAGGAACTGAGGCCCCGTGGATTTGAACAACATGAGTGTGAGAGTGTGTGTATGTTCGTGCATGTGGGCAATAGTGTGTGTGTGTGTGTGTGTGTGTGCGTGTAGTTTCCAGGAGATGATCAAAGAATGCAACACCCATCATGGGCCTTGGTCATTAAGCAGAAATGTAATCATCATTTTTGAAAACACACGGGTCTCTGGATGTGTTTATCAGATGCCCCAGTATCCAATACTGGTCAGTGTGAGGGGGGAAGTAAGACTCCAGCATCAAAGTGCCAAGTTGAGGTGACAGGAAAGGACGAGGGACAGAGGAGACTTCTCCGTGACCCTAAAACCTGCAGGGCCACAGGCTCACTCTGAGTCACTGAGAATAGGGATTTGGCCCCTACAGCTTGGGAGAAACCCTGGGGTGCATCCATGGAACCCCCGAGGAAGGGCAGCCAACCCCAGTGGACACCAGGAGGTTGTCGGGCCATCTCGTTGAGGTCGTGCCGGGAAAGAGCTCCGTCAGTTCTTCCCCTTGACATCGGTGGTTCCTTCCGGGGCTGTGTTTATTAACAGAAGTCTCCTAAATGGCTGAAGCTGAACTGAAGTCCTAAAACCTGCAAAGCCCTTCAGCCCTGAGACCCTACTCTGGCTGGTGGCCACGAGTATCCATGGCAACCATGGTGGCCCACAGAGCAGAGTGCAGACCTCCCTGGAAACAAACCCAACGGGAACGTGGCTCTCTCTTGTGTGGAGCGCCCCCAAGTGGTCAATCATGGCAGAGGCGCGAGTGTCCGGGAGACCAGGACTGAAGGATTCTAGGAAAGTGGCCAAAGCTGGGCTTTTCCTGAGCACTCCGCCAAGGGGAAGTGAGTTTCCAACCCTGCAGGTCCGCTCCCTGCCCCACCTTGGCATCTGGCAGTGAGTCATTCTCTGTCTTTGTTTCTTCATCCTCTACTCGCTGGGCCCAGGGGACCCAGGGGTGAGAAGACTCATCAAGCCCCTGCCCTGGAGGAAAGTGTCTGACACCCCGATGAGTGTGCCTAGTTCGCTGCGGTGAAAACATTCAAGTAGTCATATTACATTTTTATCGTAAAACAAAAGCAGAGAGTTTCTGGAGCAGCACGAACAATGCATAAGAATTTTTCTGGTAGGGGCTTCCCTGGTGGCGCAGTGGTTAAGAATCCGCCTGCCAGTGCAGGGGACACGGGTTCGAGCCCTGGTCCAGGAAGATCCCACATGCCGCGGAGCAACTAAGCCCGTGCGCCACAACTACTGAGCCCGCGAGCCACAACTACTGAGCCACAACTTCAGTGCCACAACTACTGAAGCCAGCACACCTAGAGCCCGTGCTCTGCAACAAGAGAAGCCACCGCAATGAGAAGCCCACGCACCGCAACGAAGAGTAGCCCTGCTCGCCGCAACTAGAGAAAGCCCGCGCGTAGCAACAAAGACCCAACCAGCCAAAAAATAAATAAATAAATAAAATTTTTTTTTAAATAAATAGGTATTTTTTATAGTGGGTAATGTGAAGACTTCAGATGAAATAGATTGAGAAACTGATTGGAAATTGAATGCAAACTAAGACCACTTGAGTGTTACTGAAATGAATAGCCCAGTTTGCTTTTTTTTTTTTTTAAAGAAATTCACTTTCTTTTATTTATTTATTTATTTATGACTGTGTTGAGTCTTCGTTTCTGTGCGAGGGCTTTCTCTAGTTGCGGCAAGTGGGGACCACTCTTCATCGCGGTGCGTGGGCCTCTCACCATCACAGCCTCTCTTGCTGCGGAGCACAGGCTCCAGACGCGCTGGCTCAGTAATTGTGGCTCACGGGCCCAGTTGCTCCGTGGCATGTGGGATCTTCCCAGACCAGGGCTCGAACCCGTGTCCCCTGCATTGGCAGGCAGATTCTCAACCACTGCGCCACCAGGGAAGCCCTAAATTTTTTTTAAAAAAGAATTTTTCCAGTAAAACAGGAGACTTTCAAGTAATTTTACACTTGGGAGGGTCATTTCCAGCTCCTTCTCCGTGTTCCGGGGAATGCACATTACTCTTCTGTGTTGAGGATGCGTCTGTGGGAACATTTGAAAAGGGTGGCACAGGTTTTAGAATCAGAAAGATCTGGGTTCAAGTCTCAGCTCAGCCTATAACCAGCCATGTGGCCCTGGGTAAGCTGCTTAATATCTCTGAGCCTGTGGCCTCATCTATGAAATGGAGCTTAGGGACTTCCCTGGCGGTCCAGTGGTTAATACTCCACGCTTCCAATGCAGGGGGTGCAGGTCCCATCCCTGGTCGGGGAACAAAAAACACACACACACACACAAAATGGAGCTTATATCTATTTTCCACAAGGCAGAGAAACCTTAAACACATTCCTAAATCTCTTAGGGATTTCAGATTACAGTTGATTCTCATTATTCAAGGTAGTTATGTTC
Source organism: Balaenoptera acutorostrata (assembly GCF_949987535.1). Lineage (NCBI taxonomy): Eukaryota > Metazoa > Chordata > Mammalia > Artiodactyla > Balaenopteridae > Balaenoptera > Balaenoptera acutorostrata. The sequence goes on from NC_080072.1 coordinate 8,057,038, forward strand.
TATAAAATCACCACAAACTGAATTATCAAAACCCAACCATTGCCTGTAGGGAAAATGCACGGTTAGGAAGACTTGCGAGCCTCTGGTCCTGACGTTTTGTCAACCCATCACTACATAACCTTGTTTTATGCGTGTTTCTGTTCAAAAACACCTTATTTAATATACTTTGTTGACTCATTAATATTGAACTCACAGCCCACAGCATATGCTTGAAGCTTCCCTAACACAAATGTTTTCTCCCTAAGTCACATCCCAGTCTTTTCGTGTTTGGAAGCAGTAGACAGCATTTCAGCGCTACTCTCGGGGCCATTTTAAACAATAAAATCACCAAGAAAAAGCACAAAGGTGCAAAAAACGTGGCAGTACATATATGTTGAAAAGGACACCTGTTTACAGCATGAAGGCTGAAGCCAGAATTCAGAGGTCACCCTGTTGGGCCTCAGCTGGGAATGTGCACTTCAGGCAGCTCAGAAGTTCTTGCTGCTCTGCGTGTATACACAAATGACTGGGAAAGCGCGGCAAATATTGATTTGGGGTTACAAATAAATCTTAGCAAGTAGGTGGATTTACAAATACGGAATCCGCGAATAATGAGGCTCAACTGCGTCTGCACTTGGGCGCTCCTCGCCTCCATCAGCTTTCACCTATTTGGAGCACTGAGCATTTTGCAGCTTTGGATGGGGGGCGGGTTTGCCTGGGCTGGGACCCTCGGTGACGGCTTCTCACGGGGCTCACGCAGCAGCAAGCCTTCCCCAGGCTCACATGAACCTTGGCAAAGCCATGATGGAACACCAAGGGCTTGATTTTTCTTTTGTCTTGTTGGGGCTTAGAGCAGGCTGCCCCAAGATATACCACGTGGCTTATTGATTATTTTGAATTAAAGTTACTTGAGAAACAGCCAGTGGGGAAAAATGATAACAAAAACCACTCTGACCCCCACCCCGCCACTTTCCCCCTGAAAGCAAGAAATAAATCTCCCATGTGAAGGTAGCCTCCCTATACCAGGAGGATAGAAAGCCTCTTTATCACCAGAGTTAGGGCTCAAGCTAAGAAAGCTGTACAGACTAACTTTGTTCCTTCATTAGCCTGCTACCCCAAGCACGAGCCTCTTTGTTTTGTTAAATCTTCACAAATAATTCTTTGTCTGAAAATGATATAGAAACAGCCTGCTTTGGTCATTTCAGGGGTCCCATTTCTATGAGACCTTTGTAAGAATTAAATTGGTTTTTTTCCCCCTGTTGATCTGTCTTGCGTCAATTTAATTATCAGACCAGTCAAGAGAACCCAAGAGGGGTGGGGGGAGGGGGAATCTCCCCTTCCTGACAGCCTGAGGATCATTTGGGTGATCTTCAATCCTAGGTCTTCCCTCTTCGATTTTCTCTCTAATGAGAAAAGCAATGAAAAGAGATCAAAGTTCACCTCTGGGGCCTGTGGTCATCCATGTTCAAGAGAGAGACCAGAGATATTGGTCCCCAATCACATGGGGGCCATTGCTCCCCGATCCAGAGCAGAGAACATAAGCCCCCATTCCCCACATACCCACCCCCTGCCCAGAGCTGCCTCTAAACAGCTCCCGACACCGTCCTCAGCTAATTCCTCGAAGCAGTACCAGCTACCTAATTTGTGGGATCCTGGCAAAATGAAAATGAAGGGCCCCAGTTGCAAATTATTAAGAATTTCAAAAGAATATTAGACCAAGCCTGGGCCCTTCTAAGTACGGGGCCCCGCTTCAAAGCCTTAATCCCCCAGGCCCTTCTCCTGCCCAAACCCTACCATCCTGGTGGTCCTTGCTGCCCTGGCCAGCAACCCTTGTCCATTTCCCCGGATGGCCAGCAGACTCCACCCACTGATGGCGCAGGGGCGGGGCAGGGGCAGGTTCTGGGTCTCCAGCGGGAGATAAGTATCTGGTCTGGTGACCACCCCTTCCCCGCCTCCCCTCCCCACTCCTGGGTAGGACAGGTCTGTTAACTGTGCCAGGATCTGAACCTGAACGGGGGGGTGGGGGGGTGTCGCTGGGGAGGGGCTAGCAGGCTAGTCAGGCCCAGAGCTGTAGGAGAAGCTTTGCCAACAGGCGCCGGGCCCTCCAAGCTGAAGGAGCTTGGCTGGGAGAACAGACAACTCCCCACCCCATGCTCTCCCCCTGCCCTGTGACCTCCTGCCAGTGACCCCGCACTGATGGAGTCCACCGAGAAGGCCCTCGCCTTCTGCATGTGCCTGTGACAGCTCCTACGCCACTCTGCTGTGATTCTCCATCTATGGGTTTATGCCCCCCACCCCACTGACTCCCTGTCCCGAGAAGGGGACCACGACTTGCTCATCTTGGAGTTACCAGCTCCTGGGCCAGCACCACCGGATCGCTTTACCCGAGGGTGCCCCCCGCAGTGTTTTCAGGAGCCGGTGTGCCCCTTCGCTCCAGGCTGATCCCTTAGCACGGCTTCCTGTGATGAGCCCCAGGGGACCATAAGGAGTCCCCCCGTGGGGACTGGGCCGGATCACGGGAAGCTCCTCCCCGGGCCGTGCCCACCGAGTCAGGTCCCACCGTTCTCCTGTGTTTTGTTCACCAAAATTCTCCACGATGATTCCTCACAAGAAAGCGGAGAGGGAGGAGGTCCTGCAGGAGCCATTCCACGTGAGAGGCCTCCAGAGGGTCACCTCTAGCTACGGGACGGGGCAGGGGTCCTGCAGGGAGGCCGACGAAGGCAGCGAGAAGAGAGGCAGAGAAATTCCAGCAACTTCTCTGAGTGGGGGACTTTGAGGAGGGGGAGAGAACCCTAAGCTGGATTTATGGAATTGCTGTCAGAACAGTAAGAGGGACAGAGTGACAGGGCAACAGGGAAAGGGACCTTGGGAATAAAAATCCTACAGAGGGGCCGGGAAAAGTGCCTCTCAGGACAAATTACAACAGTAAACCGTCTGGAGCCTGAGCTGTGTGGCCGGCACTGTTCTGGGTGCCTCCCGGGCCTTAACTCACTCATCCTCATGTCCGGCTGGTGATTATCCCCATTCTACAGATGAGGACACTGAGGCTCAAAGAGGTGAATTGACTGGTCCACGATCACGATCAAGCGGCCAGTGGTGGCCAAGCCCGGATGGAACTTGGGGGTGGGGGTAGGGGGCCTCCAGATTCCGTGTAACCCCTCCCCTCACTGCCCCTCGAACAGAGTGAGATGCTCGATGGGTGAATCCCGTTGTCAGTCTCACCCTCGCTCCTTTCCCTTTCAGTCGGTCAAAAAAAGTAGTGATTAGATTGTTAGACTTCCCTTGACCTAGTTATGTAAATTATCAGCCTTGGTGTCTCCACCTCTAAGATGGAAATGGTGTCCTCCACCCTCCTCCCAGAGCTGTGTCCTTGACCACGTCATTACTGATAACAGCAGCCCTCTGCCATCTCCATTCCTCACCTCCCACCCTCTCACCACCAGCTCTCTTCTCCTAGGACCAAAGCCCCAACAATTCCGCAGCCCCTCACCCCGCCCTCCCTTTTACTGGTACCCACCTCAGCTCGCCCCAGCCATCCCCCTGCACAGGTGCTCATCTTCCCGCCCTCTGCCCTCCCCCCCACCCAGCCTCCCGTCCAGCTCTTGCTCCTGACTTTGAGAAACTTCAGCCCAGGTTAAATCAACCTCTCCTCCCGCGCCTGAGCACCTGGGAGTACCCAACCCTGGGCTGCTGCGTCCCCCTGGCCGTGGGTGTCAGCCCTCCCCCCTCCTCAACTCCCTACGGCCTCTCCCACCCTCATCTCAGCTGCTTCCTCCTCCCTGAGAACCTCTGTGATCGCCCCCCTGCACACGCTGCACCTGCCCCCAGGCACCACGTGGGCTCCCCCACGTCGGGCCAGTGTCTCCCTTCTCCCCTACTTCATCCTTCCCTTCCTCTCTCGCATAATCAGAGTTTCCCTCTCTTGTCAAGACCACCAGTGATTTCCTTGTTGCTGCATCCGGAGGTCAGCTCTCCCATCTCAGATACTTGACTTTTCTGTAGCACCTGACACAGCTGCTCATTCCTTCTGGAAATGTTCTCTCTACTTGGTTCCCAGGGCTCGGCGCTGCGCTGGGGGCACCTGCTGTCTCCCACGCTGGCCCTCCCCAGCCCACTAAGGGCTCACTGGCGCCGAGGCTCTGCTCTCTCCACACACACACACACCCCCACCGTGATCTTAGCCAGATCCACACTCCAGCCGTGACTTCTACCTTTAACTCCCTAACGTCCAGTTTTATACTAAATGCCTCCACTGGATTGTCCGGGCGGCGTCTCAACTTAGCACGGCCAAGTCCTCCCCATGTGAACGGCAACTGCATCCGGCCAGTGGCTCAGACCAAAATCCTTGGAGTCATCCTTGGTTCTTCCCTTTCTCTCACACTCCACGTCCAACCCCCCAGCAAACCCAGCCAGCACCACCTTAGAATAAACCCAGACTCCAGGCTCCTCTCCCCACTCCGTCCCCACCTCCCACCCTGGACCAGGCCTCCATCATCTCACTGGCCTCCCTGTCTCCACCCTCATCCCCATGTCTAGTTGCCACCCAGCAGCCCAGTGACCCTTTTAAAATAGTATTTCTCAGGGCTGCCCCCAAGGGAATGTTTGGAAGTTAGCAGGAGCAACTCTGGTTGCTGCAGTGACTGTTCTCAGCGTTCAGTGGCAGGGCCAGAGCAGCCCCGATGCCTGGGACAGGCTCTCCTGCTCGAACCTCACAGGACCCTCAAGGCCAGTTCAGTCCCCAAGTCCTCCTGTAGGCCCCCCTGCCCTGTGACCCCACGAGATCTCCCATCACCTCATCCAGCCTCCACCAACAGAGCCCTTGGAGGTCGGCCTCTCCCATCTCTGAGCTGCACCCCTGTCAGGCCCTGAGGCAGGGTGGTCAAGAAGAGGTTTCACAGCTCACCAAGCCTAGAACCTAAAAGGATCAAGATGGGTGAGGTATTTGCAAAAGGGTTTCTTAGGAGAGAGCTGGAAGTCCCACCTCCCCCAAGTGGGCTGAAGGGGTAATAGGGGGTCTGCATCCCAACTCAAGCTTGGAGAGAATGGGCCTCCCAAAGGGCTTGGTGGGGGGCCCCACAGTTAGGAGCACAGTGAAGGGGTGAGAGGCTGGGACGCCCCCATGGCCCATTTTACAAGCAGAGACCAGCCACATCCCAGAGCTGGCCCAGGCAGAGGGGTCAAGGGCCACTGTGAGAGAGCTGGTGGAGTCCAGTGGGTCACCTGGATGGACACACAGGCCTCGCGGAGGCGGGCTGCTTAGTTCACGGGGTCTGAGAAGGGAGTCAGTGAGCACAGGAATAAAGGAGGTCCTCCAGGAGCAAAGGGGCCGCCGATGAGGGACCCCTGTCCTGGAGTGTCTCCACCTCGCCCATGTCAGCCCCCAGGAGAGGCAGTGTCTCTGATCAATCTCACAGACCCCAGACTGCAGAGCTACCTTCGGACCTGCCTTTCCTGCCCCCCCCTCCCCCATCCTGCCCCACACCAACACCCACAGACTCACAGCTCCACCCTGGCCCCTGCCCTGCAGCTGCGGAGGGAAAAGGAGGCCAGAGAGGAAGAGGAAGCTGTCCAGACCTCCTCCCCTGCAGCCAGCCGTCAACCTGCGGCCAGATCGACATGCCTTGGCTCAGAATGAAGAAGTATGTGCGGACTAATACACTGGACTGGAAACCTTGAATTTCTGAATTGAGACCCTATTTTGGACTTAAAGTGACTGTAGGACACTTTTCCCCTGAGGGTGATCAGAAAAGTCATAGGATTACCCGGATTTTCATCTCCCACTGTACTGGGTTGAACAGTGTTTCCCCAAAGTTCATGTCCACCCAGAGCCTCAGAATGTGAGCTTATTTGGAAATAGATCTTTGCAGAGGAAAAATTAAGATGAGGTCACGCTGGATTAGAGTGAGCCCCAAATCCGATGACTGCTGTCCCTATAAGAGGAGGGAAATTTGGACACAGACACGCACAGAGGGAAGGCATGTGAAGACACAGAGACACAGGCAAGAAGGTCACATGATGACAGAGGCAGAGATTGGAGTGATGCGTCTACAAGCCAAGGAACTCCAAGATCACCAGCAGCCACCAGAAGAGGAAGAGACTAGGAAGGATCCTCCCTAGAGCCTTTGGAGAGAGCACGGCCCTACTGACACCTTAATTTCAGACTTCTAGCCTCCAGAACTGTGAGAGCACAAATTGCTATTGTTTTAAGCTGCCCAGTTCATGGCATGTTGTTACGGCAGCCACAGGAAACTAATACACCCACTAAATATAAATTTGAGTAAAGCAGTGGGGGACAGAAAGAAAGCTGCTTTCTGATGCCTGCAGGCTGACTAGGTCAGCAAAACAGCCAACTACAGGCTCATGTTTCATCTTTGAAACCTCCAAGGGCTTGCTGGGCCCACTCCAAGTTCTCCTCTGAAGTCCGAATCAGGCCTGCCAAGTGCAAAGCCAAAATGGGCAGTGTTCCTCTGCTGTACAACCCAGCACCTCCCAGGCTCTCCTTAAGAGCCTGTGTCGAGTGATACTCTCCACATTTGGATTCAGTTCATCGATTGGTATAAATCTAAGATGCCAAGGCTTAAACAAGAGCCCTTAATTCTAATTAAAATCTCGCCAGCCACAAAGTTGCTGCGACACCCGGGAAATGGCCACATAAGACCACGTTTTCTTATCTCAGTGGTCAATGTGTCTCCGGCTTCCTTTTTCCCATTCATTTGTGCTGGTTTTCCGTGTGTTTTGAACTCCAGATCTAGTTTGCCTGAGGTAATCAGCCCACTGGGAGACCCTTCCAAATACCCATTTGGGCTCAGATTTCCCCAAGAAACATTTAATGCAGCTCACGAACACTGGCAATGGACAGATAACTAATGCCCACGGCAAGGAAGCATCGCTGGCGGTCTAGCTCATTAGGGTCTACAGTGTCAGCATTGTGTACAGATTCTAAGTCAGAAGTCTGTCTTTCAATCAAATAATTAGTGCCCAGAGCAAATGAAAATGGATTTGAATCTCACAGCTAAGTTAGAAGGTCATACCTTTTTCTATTTCAATCTTTACATACTCTATCTCCTTTACAGATACAATGATTCCGATTCTGCGTCTACTTCTTTCTTGTTTTATTTTATTTTCATTACGAATGTTAATAATGCCTTTTGTTTACGGCCCAGACAACAGGTCCATCCTCATTTTGTAGACGAGGCTCATGCGGCTACTGATTAGGAAGGCAAACTTCTAAAAACCTCTAGGCTCGCATCTTCAATTCAAAACTTTATCCCCTGTGTTGCTTTCTCCTAAAGCTAATGAATGAAAAATTGTAATAGAAGGACCTTGAGAGTCCACTTACTGGAATCACTCTGGAAAACTGGTCAGAATCTATGAACCGAAGATTCCTTGCATCCAAGGCTGGTAAAAAACGATCCGAGGAGAATTCCTCCTCCCTCCCAAAGGAGTGGAACTCTGGTGAGAGAATCCCCTGGTGACGTCTGTCACGTCTCCCAAACCAAATCAGCAGACGCACAGCCTGTGTTTGTGACTTGCTAGCTCCTGGAGGGTTCCTGGTGTGGGCTGCACAGAACAATGCACTTACACTCAATTACCCACTCCCTGCCAGAGGCCTGGCTCTCAGGAGAGAGAGAGACAGTTCACTCATTTTTATGAGCTGAATTGTGCCCCCTAAAACTCATATGTCAAAGCCCTAACCCCCAGTACGTCAAAATGTGACTGTATCTGGAGATAAGGCCTTTAGAGAGCTGATTAAGGTAAAATGAGGCCATTAGGGTGGGCCCTAGTCCAATGTGACTGATGTCCTTATAAGAAGAGAAAATTTGGACGCCCACGCATAGAGGAAAACGAAGACACAGCAAGAAGGCGGCCATCTACAGCCAAGGGAGAGGACCCAATAGAAGTCCAACCTGCCAACACCTTGATCTTGTACTGCTGGCCTCCAAAACTGTGAGAAAATGAATGTCTGTTGTTTAAGCCACCCAGGCTGTGGTAGTTTGTTACAGCAGCCTGAGCTGACAGATACACTCACTGCCCAAGTCATTTGACCTCTGTGACCTTAAGTTTCCAATCTGTCGTAGGGATGGGTTCCTGCCCTCTACACCTCACAAGGTCAGTGTTGAGGCCATGGACACAAAAGCCCTTTGTAAGACACAAAGCACCAAACACCCAGAAGACTGGAGGGTATGTGCCCACGGATGCCATGTCCAAGGCTGGGTCTGGGAAAAGCTGGGGTCAGACACTCACAAAACATCTGCCTCTGGCTTGAAATGAACTTTCAGAAACTAATTCGTACAAAAACCCTGAAATGTGCATTGCCTTAGGCTCAACAATTCCACGTCCAGGAGAGAAGCAAACAAGTGAACTGACATAATGGAAAAAAGATGTTCATCCCAGAGTTGTTTATGGTGGCAAAAAAAAAAAAAATTCCAGTAAGGAATCAGTTAAGGAAAAATCATATGACAGGATAATTTGCATCTGTTAAAAACCATACAGTAGGAAAAAAATTATCAGCATTGAAAGATGGTGATAATAGACTGCTGTCAGGAAAACGAAGAAAATACCTGACAACAGAACCATATGTAAAAACCAACTACTTTGTAAGACTCTACCTGTATCTATCTGAATATATACATAAAGAAAAAATAGAAAATACATCAAAATGCTAACAGTGGACAGGTGATTATGGATTTAGGGATGTACCTTTCTGAAGTTTTTCTATGTTCTTCAGTTTTTCTGCATTGAACAATTAGTAATTAATTTTTTTAAAAAGTAGTAACCAGTATTTTAAAATAAATATATAGGGACTTCCTTGGTGGTCCAGTGGGTAAGGCTCCACGCTCCCAGTGCAGGGGGCCCGGACTCGATCCCTGGTCAGGGAACTAGATCCCACATGCATGCTGCAACTAAGAGTCCGCATGCCACAACTAAGACCCAGTGCAGCCAAAAATAAATTTTTAAATTTTTAAATTGTTTTTAAAATAATAAAGTAAAATAAAATAAAATAAATATATAAATGGCACCTAGAGTCCAGAAAATAAATTTCACAATTAAATGAATGATTTTAATATGTAATAACATAGAGTGGTTTGGGCAGAAATTAAAAAGACTGATTGCATGTAGGACTGGTGTAGATGTGGGGCAAAGGATCCTCTTACAAACTGCTGGTGGGGGTGTAAAGTGATATAATCTTTTTGGAAAGTAATTCAGCAAGATATATTAAAACTTTAATATGCATACCCTTTTGTGTAATAGCATCCTTGGAAATCTATCCCATGGAAACCAAAGCAGCACTACATAGCGATATGTGGATGTAAGTGTGGACAGTGAGAATGCCTGCGACACAATGAAAGGCCGTCACACAGGGTGAGCGAAGGGCAGTAGAGCCACATCATGGACTTCTGTGCAGTCGTGAAAGAGCAAGCAATTTATACAGATGGCCTGGAGGATTCCTGTGATGCATGAAGTGAGGAAAGCAAGATGCAGAGAAGTATATATTATGTGGTTCCAATGTAAAACTGTTAAGCACTGATTCTATTGAAAGCCCCTCTATGGTCTGTACATAGGGACTTTGTGCATGATTAAATGAGTATGAAGGGAAAGTGTTACTACTGAGTAACTGGGATAGGAGAAGGAGGGGGTGTAGGGTGGGACACTATCAAAAAATTAAAATGTAAAAGGGATCAACAATAAAAAAAACAACATGTTTACTATGATCCACCGTATGCAAAATATGGGGGTGATGCATAGAAAAATGTATGAAAGGATGCACTCCAAAAAATCAATGGTGGTAATGCCAAGGTTGTAGGTTTTTATGATTTTTACTTCCTTCTTTATATTTTTCTGTAATGTTTGATATTTTTACAAGAAGCATGTATTTGTAGTAAAATCATGGATATGCAGTAAAGATCATATATTTGGGGGGAAAAAAGCAATCCCTCCATTCCCACCCCTCTCTCCCAACAAATCTTATTTTGAACTAACGTTGAGAGTGATGCTGTGGGAGTATTTCAGAATTTGGAAGGCTTCAACGTCTCTCCATTTCTTCTTGGTCCTATTAGCTCAGGAAAAACAGGATTTATTCTTCAACTCAGCCATGTGTTCATTGATCTATTAAATAAAGCCTTTACATTTTCTCCAAACTGAATATTATTTTCCTATGCCCTACATGAATTTGTGATCTAGGGCAATTTTTAGACCTTGATTAAAAAAAAAAAACAAAAAAAAACCCTGTTAATTGGTAATGCTATGCTCCCTAATCTGAACAAGAGCCGGCACCTTTGGTGACACACGCCTGAAGCTGGAGCAACATGGTTCTGAGATCTGACACTTAGAACAGGACATAAGAGTGTTCAGTGCCCTGTCCCCAGGCACTTGCTCTTGACCACCAGTCCTTATCTAAGTTTGACCACCTGCAGTGGGTTATGAATCACAAAGGAGGCAAAAGTAAGGGCCACATACGGCCAGTAGGAGCATGGGCCAGTCTGGAGAGCCATAGGCCAGGCCCCCGGCAGCCTCCGGCCCGCACTCAGGCTTGGCCCAGTGACAGCCACAGTCTTGATGTGGGCTTGGCTTGTCGTCCATCACCGAAAGGAAAAATCCAAACATGGGATTTAGTGTCAGACGCAAGGAACTAGGGAGGAGATTTCAGAATGAAAGGCAGGTCCCAGGAAAGGACTTATGGCGTATAGAGTGGTGATAGATTCTCTTTTAGTTTCCTAGGGCTGTCATAACAAATGCCACAAACTGGGTAGCTTAAAATAACAGAAATGTATCATCTCACAGTTCTGGAGGCTAGAAGTCCAAAATCAAGGTGTTGGCAGGGTTGGTTCTTCCGAGGGCTGTGAGGGAGAATCTGTTCCATGCCTTCTCCTAGTTTCTGGTGGTTTGCTGGCAATCTTTGCTATGTCTTGACTTATAGATGCATCACTCCCATCTTTGCCTTCATCTCCACATGATGCTCTCTCTTTATGTCTGTCTCTGTGTCCAAATTTCCCCTGTCATATTGGACTAGGGCCTATCCTAATGAACTCATCTTAACTTGACTACATCTGCAAAGACCCTATTTCCAAATAGGTCATCTTCTGAGGTACTGGGGGTTAAGACTCAATATATCTTTTGGGAGGGAGGACACAATTCACCCATAACAGATGCTATTCCAGGCAGTTTCCGATGGGAAGCGCAAGATACAGAGACGTGAAGGCAAGAGCAAAAGCACAGGTGTCCAAGAGCACAAAACAGGTACCAGAAGCACAGCACCAGCTTCTACCCATTCCTGCAGAGGCTGCCATGACACCAAGTTGCCTGAAGTCCAGCCACATACGGAGAGACTCACTTCCACCTCCCATCATGCCAGGGCAAGTCTGGTTCAAGGACCACCCCTCTTGACACTGACCTTAAATTCCCTGATATAAGATACAATGAAGTCAAGTTGCAGGTACCCAGGAAACTGGTGGCATGAATCAAGACCTAAAGATGGAGAATTTTGGCTTCCCTGGTGGCACAGTGGTTGAGAATCTGCCTGCTGATGCAGGGGACACGGGTTCGAGTCCTGGTCTGGGGGGATCCCACATGTCGCGGAGCGACTGCGCCTGTGAGCCACAGCTGCTGAGCCTGCGCATCTGGAGCCTGTGCTCCGCAACAAGAGAGGCCGCGATAGTGAAGAGGCCCGCACGCCACGATGGAGAGTGGCCCCCGCTCGCCGCAACTAGAGAAAGCCCTCACACAGAAACGAAGACCCAACACAGCCATAAATAAATATTTTTAAAAATAAATAAATAAATAAAAGGTTACTATTAAAAAAAAAAGATGGAGAATTTATCCCACTCTGTGCATGCTTGTTCCCTACAGATGCAAAAGGAGATTTGTACTAGTATCAGTGTCAGTCAATTTTGTTAGCATCTTTTATGTGCTCAGCACCATATAGACAAAGTGCCCTGTGTGATCCTGCTAAGGAAAAACCCTATTAGTGGTTCTCATCCAGGGATGGGTCACCCTCCGCCCCTGCTGGAGGTGTTTGAAAACATATGGTGGCATTTTGCGCATCAGCTGACTGAGAAAGAAAAACTCTGAGCCTGGTTTATGGACTGATAGAGCAGAGAAGCCCCAATCAGAGAGGCCCTGAAGGACAGTGGAGGATGGAAGTCCTCCCACTGGGCAGAAGGATATTTTGGAGGAGAATATGATTGTCCGCTGTGCCTGGGAGGAGAGATGGCCAGAAGTGTAGATCTACACTGACTCCTGGGCAGAAGCTCATGACTTGGCTGGATGGTCAGTCTGAGAGGTTTTTATCCTCCTGACACCAAATGTGTGGGATTTTTTTTTTCTTACACCAACTGCAATGGACTGAATGTGTCTTCCCATATTCATATGTTGAAACCCTAATCCCAATGGGATGGTATTTGGAAGTGGGGCCTTTAGGAGGTAATTAAGTCATGAGGCGGAGCCTCATGTAATGAGTGGGATTACGCCCCTGTAAGAAGAAACCATGTGAGGGTACGATGGTTCCAGACTCAACAAGGAGAGGGCTCTCACCAGAACCTAGACCAGCCTGGCACTTTGATCTCAGATCTTCAGACTCCTGAACTGTAAGAGATAGATTTCTATTGTTTATAAGCCACCCAGTCTGTGGTCCTTTGTTACTGCAGCCCAAACTAAGACATCAACCAATTCTCTGACACCAACCAGGTGTCCCACAGTTCAATTCAATCCTGAAACTATCTACCTGGAGTTAGCATCAGATCCCACAGGTTAAAGGGCTCAGTCCCACAAGACCGCCCCCACTCTGACCCCAGTTGCAAGTCCTACCCCCCCCCCCCCGCTTCTGATGGATTGGCTATACATCGAAGGTTCCCACGAGTTCCTCCTTAGGTTTGACAATTTGCTAGAACAACTCACAGAACTCAGGAAGTCACTTTACTTACCATTACTAATTTACGATAAAGGATACAAAGGGAGAGCCAAGTGGAAGAAATGGGCCGTGTGTATGTGCACATGCGCGCAGGCTTCCATGCCCTCACCAGGGGAGTCACCTTCCCAGCACCTGTGTTCATCAACCTGGAAGCTCCCCAAACCCTGTCATTTAGAAGGTTTTAATGGAGGCTTCATCCTGTAGGCATGATAAATTATTAACTCAATCTCCTGCCCCTCTCCTCCTCCCAGAGGTTGTGGGTGGGGACGGAAGTTCCAACTTTCTAATCAGGGTTTGGTCCTCCTGGTGACCAGTCTCCATGCTGAAGTGATCCAGATGCCCACCAAGAGCTGCCTGTTTAGAACAAAAGACGCTCCTATCACTCAGGGAATTCCAAGGGATTTAGGAGCCCTGTGTCAGGAGCCAGGGACAAAGACCAGACATATACTTCCTATTATGCCACAGACAGGGGACAGAAAAGAACAAGAGTGGATCACTGGTGTCAAGGACTTCCGGGAAAGGGAACATGGGTGGATCTCTTGGAATGGACACAGACTGAGGCAGCTGTGACCCACGCAAACGTTCACTGACGGGCAGTCATTGCAGTGCAGGCTCTCAGGAATCAGGTAGGAAAGCTTGCAGCCAAGTAAGTTGTTTCTCACATGGGTGAATTTTATAGCACACTCCAAGGGTTGCTGAGCAGGGAACTTATCTGTGTGAATATGGTTATTGATTCTCCCAAGCAACTCCAGCTGGTTTAGCCAGCTGGTTTAATTTATAATAAAATTCTAATTCATTGGAAACATGGATTTATTATTCAATGAAAATTTTGGTGTAATTAGCTATCTATTTGGAAAGAAACAAAGTTGGATGTCTACCTCACACCATACACACAAAAACTCCTAATCAATTCAACATTCACACACGTGTGTGTGTGTGTGTGTGTGTGTATCAGTTATATGAAACATAGGACGGTATATTTATAAGTTTGGGGTGAGTAGGGCCTCTCTCTAACATAACACACAAACCCAGAAGCCAAAAAAACAAAGGCTCACATATTTGATTACATAAAATTTTAATTTCAGTGCAGCAAAAGACATTATAATTACAGTTAAAAGATAAGTGGCAGATGGGAGAAAATCTTTGTAGCATTTGTTCATGCATCATTCAACAAATATTTAGTGAGTGTCTACTATGTCCCAGGCACAATGCTAGTTGCTCATAAAATTACTTAGAAAATATACACAAATTTGCATTTTTATTCCAATTTTTAATATATGTGTGACTAAGCAACAGGTTAATATTCAAAATATATGAACTGATACGCCTAAAATAAAGCAACATTGAAAATAAACAACAAAATAAAAATAAATAAATCAAAATAAAACAACAAAAATTGAAAATGAAGGCACACACAGAAAAGATATATCTGATGTATGTTAGGATTAGTTTTTGCTACACATGAAAAGCCAAAAAAGCAGTGGCTTAAACACAGTAAAAGTACATTTTTCTCTCTCACATAAAAAGGTGCAGATGAAGGCCATCCAGGAATGGTACAACAGTTCCATTGTCAAAGGGACCCAGCACTTGCTCCTGCAGCTCCATTGACGATTAATTCCTCCTGCCCAGTAGCAGTAAAAACACTCCCCTGGTCAGGTCGTGCTGAGATGTTATTGTACTTTGGGGTCTGGTGGTCAAGTGGGGAGGTGGGAGCAGATCCTGAAGAGGGTAGGCTTTGTTTTGTAGGACAGCGCCCCTTATTTAAGGTTTCTGCTTAGTCTTTAAGAAATCGGGGTGGGGGGGAACTTCCCTGGTGGTCCAGAGGTAAAGAATCCGCCTTCCAACGCAGGGGATGCAGGTTCGAGCCCTGGTCGGGGAACTAAGATCCCACATCCCACATGCGGGGCAACTAAGCCCGCGTGCCACAACTACTGACCTCAACGAGAGAGATAAAACCCACACACCACAGCTAGAGAGAAACCTGAGCAGACTGTACACCTTAACAAAATGATTCCACATGCCTCAACAAAGATCCCCTGTGCTGCAACTAAGACCCGATGCGGCCAAAAAAATAAGAAAAATAAATAAATTAAATAAATAAATTTTTTTTTTTAAAAAGGGGTGGCGGGGGACTTCCCTGGTGGTCCAGTGGTTAAGAATCCACCTTCCAATGCAGAGGACACAGGTTCAATCCCTGGTCCGGGAACTAAGATCCCACATGCCGCAGGGTAACTAAGCCCACGCGCCGCAAGGAAAGATCCTGTGTGCCGCAACTGAGACCCAAAGCAGCCAAATAAATATATATATTTTTAAAAAAACAAGAAAAGAAAAAGGGGGATGTCTTTATTCCAAGATGGGCCACTTTTGTGGGCCTAAGAGTCCAGGAGGGTCTGGGGGCTTGAGGTTTTCAAGAGCGTCTCCCCTACAGCTCCATCTCAGGTCTCAGGATCCCCGCCGCTCCGCCCCAGGGCCCTGGCTTTGGAGGGGAGACTTCCCCGGGCTGGAAATTCAGCTCTCTCTGAAATCCTGTTACAGTTGAGTCCTGAGTCTTCCTCCAGCTGTCTGCCCTCTGGCTGCAGAAGAGGTTTCTTTAAATGCTGTCTAGGAATCCTCCTGACTTTGCTTTAAACGGGTGATCAATAGCCTAAACTGTTGGGATTTTTTCCTTCAAAGCATCAGCGGTCCCCAGCAACACCCTCCCATCCCACGGCCCTCACGATTATTATCTTCCCCACTGTCGCTCAAGCACCAGGGGTACTGCACAAGCCAGAACATCCCTGTTCACCTGAGTCCTGTCCCAGGTGTGACCAAGTTGAGCAGCTAGGACTGTCAGCTCTCCGCCCCCCACCAGTGATGGGGCCTCGTCACAACTGGCCAGCAAGGCATCCAGTGCAGAATCTCATCCTTGGAGTCAGCTTCCTAGGATCACTTCCGGTACGACCTGCCTTTGGGTAGCTGGAAGCAGAGCCCGAGACAGGGTTTCAGGAGCAGAGATTTACTAGGGGGAGCTTGTCAGGACCAGCCCCTCTGGGAGTGAGGGAAGCAGGATGGGGCAGAGGAAAGGCTAAGCCCAGCCTTGGCCTGACGCACAACTTATACCACAGACTTACCCCCGTCTAGAGGCGAGGGGACAGCCTCTCACACCCTGTATCAGTCAGCCATTGACTCTGGGCCATCCCCTGAACCTTCCAGGCACTGTGGCTCTGTCAGCTGAGGGCACTTCTCCAGGGAAGGCGGCAGGGTGCACCAGCTCCGAAAAGGGGATCTGGTCAGGACACCAACCTCTACCAGAACCACAGCTCTCTCCTCTGCTACCTCAGGCTGAGTCACTAGGCAGTCACCATTTCCTGGTCTCTGGTGGGAGTCAGTCACCCACCCAAGCTGCAGGGGATACAGATCAACCCCTCCAAGCAGCTCTGTAGGTGCCTCTCCATGTCACCTCGAGGTAAGGTGGGTGGGGACACCAAGGGTCACACTATTCTCTCTGAAGAAAGTCCCCCAAATTCCCACTCCACCCGTGGCCCCTCAAAGTGATAAGCCGGACGCGGGTGCTTAGCTAGGAGTTCCAAAGCCAGTTAACCATGACCAACTTTGCAAGGATGGGAGACTTGCTGGCCTATTTTCTTAAAGGCCGCACCAAAGGGAGCCAGAACGTCTGACTTTGACACCCCGTTATCTTAGTGTGTGAGCTGCCTCTGATTCCAGCTTTCCACTCCCCACCCCTTTTCCCCGCACCGGGGCTCCCCCCACACCCGCCGCCCCAAATCAGCAGAAACAGAGGCCAGACCTCCGTCCCTCGGGCCACCGCCCTCCGCGGAAGCCGGGAGGAACGCAGAAGAGGAGAGCGCCACCTAGTGGATGTCGGGGGAGGTGGAATCTGCAAGTGGCTGAAGGGACGTGTGAGACTGCAGGGCGGTGTCCCAGGGGAGGGGGTGGCCTAGGCTGGATGGCACAGGATGGAAAGGGAGAGGATTGGTAAGGGGAGGAACCAAGGCGCTTCCGTGGGGGCGCCGTGAGCCCGCCTCTACGCACACAAGGGAGTGGATTGGCCCACCCAGGGCACGATGTGCAGCCTCTGCCCCCGCCCTTGACTCCTGGGGGAAACTTCGTGAACATCCCAAGAAAGAGAAACTTAAAATCCATTCGAGTCTGGTGTTTGCATTATTCCAAGAAAAGAGGTAAGGAAAATTCAGAAAGGGGAGAGGGTGTCCCCACTCCATAGTGGCTTGGGGGGCATTGGCCCACCCCCTCAGCAGTGAGCCAACGGTCCCCCGGAGGTGGAGATGGAAGGTAAGTCCTCCACCCTTCCCCTTCCAGACACCCCTGTGGGCAGAAAGGAGGCAGCCTGCACAGTTATAAGACAGAGGTTCTTCTAAGTACATTAAAAGGTCTGGAAGAAACTACCCAGCTGTTAGTAGAGGTTCTGCGGGGTGGGGAGTGGTATTGAAGGGACAGCTTTCACTTCTCAATTTACACACTTCCCCAAAAATGTGTCGGGATCATGGGTGAACTCCACTTTCAGTTTTGACCTCATTTTATATTTTTCGAGTTAAAAAGCAATTGCATAGACAGCAAGGACCTACTGTATAGCACCGGGAACTATTTTCAATATTTTGTAATAACCTATAATGGAAAAGAACATATATATATATATATATATATATATATATATATATATATATATATGTAGGACTGAATCACTTTGCTGTACACCTAAGACTAACACAACATTGTAAACCAACTATAACTCAATAAAAAAAGTTTTTTTTAAAAAAGCAATTGGATCATAAAGACAGAAAGCATCATGGTGGTTGCCTGGGGCTGGGGGGCGGGGGGGATGGGGAGTGTCTAATGGGGACACTTTCTGTTTTACAAGATGAAAAGATTTACGGGGATGGAGGATAGTAACAGCTGCACAACAATGTGAATGTATTTAGTAACCATGGAGCTGTACACTTAAAAATGGTTAAGATGGTAAATTTTATGTTTGTTTTATCCCAATTTTAAAAAAGAGAAAAAAAAAAACAGTTGGAAATAATGGGACGTGAATTGCCTCCTTAACACGGCAGCTCCAAAGAGGTGCTGAACAGACCAAGCCTTACATCAGGAGTCTGCGAGCCAGGGCCCCAAGTCCAGTTTTGATGCATCCCTGCTCGTTTGTTTATGTATTATCTACACTGCTTTCATGCTACAACACAGATTTGAGGAACTGCAACAGAACTCACGTGGCGCACGAAGCCTAAAACATTTACTATCTGGCTTTTGACAGAAAAAGTTTGCTACCCCCTGCTCTAGATCCAACCGCCAAGTCACAGGAAACACAGGGGAGAGAGGAACACGTTCAACAACGCCGATGGCGTACAACCAGCAAAATCCAGACTGCAGGAAACCATAGGACAAACCACCAGCTTCTTCAACACGTAATTTGCAACAGAAAATGGAGGGGGCCTATTGGTTTAGAAAGGGCTGGGCGGTGACAGAAAATAGAAGTGTGAATGCTAAGAAAGTAAGACCTCGTTTCCCATGGTAGCAAATGAAGAGATATATCTAAAACTGAAAACTAGGAATTAAAGTGAAACCACTTCACTGAGAAGCAGTGATCACACAAAAAAGAGGAAACATCTATAAAAAGCTGAATGTGGTTACCTCTGGAGAGGGGGTTTCAGGATTCGGAAATGAAGCTGAGAACGAATTTTTTTTTTCAACTCTAGTGATAGTATTTGACTTTAAGTATGTATAGGTTTAAACATAAAATGTTTAAATATAAATATTTGAATGAAATAATAACTTGAAACTTTAAAAATTTAACATACGGGTGAATATTTTTATAATCTTGGATTATAGAAGGCCTTTCTTTTTATTTATTTATTTATTTATTTATGGCTGCATTGGGTCTTCATTGCTGCAAACGGGCTTTCTCTAGTTGCAGTGAGCGAGACTACTCTTCACTGTAGTGCTCTGGCTTCTCATTGCGGCAGCTTCTCTTGTTGCAGAGCACGGACTCTAGGCGTGCAGGCTTCAGTAGTTGTGGCACGTGGGCTCAGTAGTTGTGGCACATGGGCTTAGTTGCTCCGCGGCATGTGGAATCTTCCCGGACCAGGGATCGAACCCGTGTCCCCCGCATTGGCGGACATATTCTTAACCACTGCACCACCAGGGAAGTCCTATGGAAGGCCTTTCTAAACACAACTTGAAAATCAGAAACAACTATGGAAATAGTTGACCTATTTACCTAAGAATCTAAAATGCCTTTATGGGAAAAGCTATTGTGTGTATAAGGTTGCAAGAAAAATGACAACAAGAAAAAAGATTTGCAACAGATACAAAGGGTTAATATCACAGTTGGGTTTTGTTGTTGTTCTAAGCAACAGAAACTGACTTTAGCTGATTTAAGCAGAAGAGGGATGGATATTGAGTCCAGCACAGACTCTCTGGGAGGGCTGTCCTCCCAGACAGGAATGGCAGTAGTGCTACAGTTGGTCAGGTAATGACCCCACTTCTGGCCCCCACGCTGGGCACCGGCAGGGCCATAGGTCGGCTGCCACGGCTGCCATCCTGTCCAGAATAAAGTCTGCACACTTCCTGCTTCCTCCCATCACAAGCATCCAATTGCATTTCTGCGACGAGAGCATTTGAGTGGCCGGGTCTCAATCACAGGCCTGCATCCTCGCTCCAAGGGGGGGCTGGAAGGCGAGCTCCTGCCATTTATAGCTTTCACTGCAGAAATCAAGGGATACTCCCAAGGGACGAAGAGGAATCAGAGGTCAGGAGGACAAGAATAATGACAGATGTGCACTACGATCCCTAATACATCAGAAGGCCTTACCAGTCATAACGTAAAAGATGAAAACCTTGGTAGAAAAATAGGCAAAGTAACACAAAGAGGCAATTGACAAAAAGTGAAATTAGGTCATAAATATATAAAAAGCTGTTTAAAAAAAAAAGAAAATAAATAAAAAGCTGTTTAGCCTCACTAACGTAGCAGTCACTGGTGGTCGCCTACTCCAAATCAATTCCCACCTTATTTCTTGCTGATGAAACCCGAATGTTGTTTGGATACCAACGCCACCTGCAAACAACTCAGCATGCGACAGCATGCGATCCAGTTCTGGTCAATGAGCTGCACCAAGAGACTTCCAGGAAAGCATGCCGCACATCCCTGTAGCTGACACAGCCAGAGTTTACCTCTTGCTCATGCAGAGTCCAACACGGGCATTCCTGGTTGGGGTGCTCTGCTCCAGAGAGTGACTCAGAAACCTAAGATCCTTCCACCGTGTGCTTCTGCCATCCTCAGCATATGCTCCCAGATCGCTGCGCCCGTACCTCCTGCTCACATTCCATTGGCCAGAACAGGTTACATGGTCACTTGGACCCACCCATCTGCAGGGGATGCTGCAAACTGTGGTTTACTCTGTGCCCGGAAGAAAATGAGGCACGTTTAGTGAAGCCCGAGCACTGTCCCTGCCACAGTTCCCCCTCTGGTCGCCACTATCCCTTTGGCTCTTCCTCCCACGTGAAGGACACTCCTTGATTGGGTCTTAATCCTCCTCTTTTAACAAAGCTCTCTTTCCATTACTCTCCACGGCCTCAGGATCCTTCTGCATTAACTTCCTTGCCCAGGACTGAAGGGGTTGGGGGTCACGCCCGCCTTGGGGTCTGTACAGCTTTTGCTGCTGGGGGCTTTCTGCTCTTTTTGTGGAGACCTGAGAGTACACAGTGCCCTCCCACAGCACGGCTCGGTGAAGGGTGCCACCAGCCCTTGTTCTACCCGCCAGACTCCCACCGCTCCTCTGGGCGGGCATTCCCAGCTGGGCAGGGCTACCTCTGCTCTGTGCGCAAAGAGGCCCCAATGAATCGGATGAGACCCGCCAGGGGGGTGCACACAGCACACAGAAAGGAGGCATTCGAGATCTCAAAACAGACACTCACACACGATTTCCAGAATTAACATTTAATAGAGGAAGTGAAAAATGGAAAGGTCCTCTGGGAGCAGAAGCTACATTCTAGAAGATGAGATGGAAGAGCTCGCTCCCAGCACAGAACCAAGACACAAAGAAACGAAAGCACGAATAAGATCGTCAGACCAGGGACCCGAAACTGTGAGTAATAGGGTTTCTGGAAGGAGAAAAATGACAAAAGGAGATGTGGTAATTTAAGAAATAATCAATGGAAGAGAGACATGAATCTTGAGATTTGAAAGGGCTGCAGGCAGGAGGGATGAATAAAAAATACACACTTCGACACAGCCGGGTGAGACGTCTGAACTCCGCAGATAAAGACAAAGTCTTTGGAGCTTCCAGACTGAAAGGCTCCTGACAGACGGAGAGGCAGGCTTCTCATCCACAAACTGGTGAGAGAACGCAGGAGACCAGGGAAAGAAAGACTCCTTCACAACCAACAAGGGAAACAAGACCAGGACGTGCTCTGACAAGTTGGAAATCGAATCAGAATGGAAGTCTTAAAAGAGTAGAAAACAGAGAATGCAAGAAACAGCAGTGAGAACTAACACACCATTGTAAAGCAATTATACTCCAATAAAGATGTTTAAAAAAATTAATAAAAAAAATTGTGCCCTTCACTAGTTATCAAAGAAATATAAATTATAGGAATACAAAGACATCATTTTTAACATTATTAAAATAAAATTTTTTTTAAAAACCAGCAGTGAGCACAAAGCTTGCTTACAGTTACACTGGATGATCATGTGCCTGAGAAATAGAGTATAATTGTTTAGGAGGGATAATTGAAAGCCAGAGAACAAACTATAAGAGAAATCTTAATAACAAATAGCCTGGGACTTCCCTGGTGGCGCAGTGGTTAAGATTCCGCCTGCCAATGCAGGGGACACGGGTTTGACCCCTGGTCCGGGAAGATCCCACATGCTGCAGAGCAACTAAGCCCGTGCGCCACAACTACTGAGCCCACGTGCTGCAACTACTGAAGCCCGTGCACCTAGAGCCAGTGCTCCTCAACAGGAGAAGCCCCTGCTAGCTGCAGCTAGAGAGAAACCCCCAGGAGCAGCAACGAAGACCCTACGCAGCCAAAAAACAACAACAACAAAAAACCAAAATCAAATAGCCTGAGACTGGAACTAAAATTTCTAAATGACATCAATAAAACCCAGACATTGTGTTGGTGGCAGCGACAAGGGAACAAGAGAGGGGAAGTGAAGTGTCCCAGGATCCTCTTTTTGGGGGGTATGGGCAGAGTGGGAAAGTAAGACATTAGGGGGTAGGGTATTTTTAATACTGAGCTTGGATATGGGAAGGGGAATTTGAGGTTTAAATAAGGTTATTTAGGATGGAAAGTTAACCACCAGTAGAATCCAGGAGCACAGTGGAACTTCTAAATCAGGAGCGGAGGGGTTGCAGGAGGGCAGAAATAAGAATGCAGTTGTTCAAGCCAGTAAAAGTGAAAAAAGGAAAAAAGAAAACAACGAAGTCAAGTAATTGGAAAAGCCCCAGCATTCCAACCCCTTGTAGAGCACCTTGCTGATGGCTCGAAGGTGGAAAACAAAATGCATTTCCTAGCCTCCCTCGCAGCTCTGTTCTGCCCATCACCTTGCTTCCACCAAGCAGCTGCACCTGGGCGAGATCTGAGGACAAAAGTGAGGCCAGGCCCTGCTTCTGCTTCAGGCAAACGAGGGTGATGGTGGTGGGGCTGAGGTCCCCAGGGCAGAGGCAGCGTTAAGCATGGTCTTCTGGGCTGAGTAGTGGCCAGGCTGGGCCATCCTGCAGCCCACAGTCATGGCGGTGTGTCCTGACCCGCATGTCCAGCAGGGATGGTGTGGCAGGCTGAGTCCCCAGCCTCCTGGTCATGCCGGAAATAGCTGCTCCCTCTCAGGCCAGTTCTGTTGTGGCACTCAGACAATCACTACTGAAACCTCAGCCCAAAACTAGTTCTTCCAGCTATTACAACAATTTGATAAGCATCTGGGTCCTGGTATAAATCTCCCTCTGCTTAAACTAGATGATTTCTGTTACTTGCAACTGTACTGTGACTAATACAAACATAAATATAAAATAAGATGGAAATGATTTTTAAAAACCAAGTATGTCCATTGTCACAATAAAGGTGAGCGGGCTAAATTCTCCTATTAACTATGAAGTTGGGGAAGAAAGAAGGAAGGAGAAAGAAGAAGAAGAAGGGGGGAGAGGGAGGAGGAGGGAGGGAGGGAAGGAGAAACAGAGAGAGAAAATTCCAAATCCCATTATATGCAACCACTTTGGAAAACCACATGGCCCTGTCTATCTACTAAAGCTAAACATATGCCTGCCTCCACAATGGTCCAGCAGCTCCACTCCTGCATAAATACCCAAGAGAAATGCATGCATATTTCCACCCAAAGGAAAGATCACAGCAAGGTTAGTCAATATAGCCCCCAAAGTAGAAACAACCCAAATGTCCATCAATGGCAGATAAATAATGGTGTATTCATGCAGTGAACTACTGCAGAGCAAAGAAAAAAAAGAACAAACTACTGTTACATCCAACAATATGGATGAACCTCACAAACATAATATTAGGAGAAAAAACCCAGACACAAAAGAGCACGTATCGTGGGATTCAATTCATATGAAGTTCAAGAACACACAATAGAGCACACAAGAGCAACGGAAGTCAGAATAGTGGTTACCTCTGGTACGGGCAGCCTTCTGGTGAGGGGTGGGGGGAGTGTCCTATGTCTCCATCTGGTGCTGGTTGCTCCGGTACAGATCTACATTTCAAGACCAAATCTAGACTCCTTTTGTGCTGTTCTCTTGGTCAGTGCTTCTGGCTCTGGGGGAGAAATCAGCAAGTCCTTAAGAAGAGACATCAAAGCCACCCTGATCCCTGTTCTGGGCTCCTTCCCGCCACCACCCAGGGGAAAATCTACTTCTTTCACCCCTGTACAGAAGACAGGACTTCTGAACTTAGACTTAAGTTCCTTGATTGAACACTGAGTAGACACCTACTGCATGCACCACACTGCCAGGTGTGTCCCTCCCTACCCTCTCCAGCCCTCTGCACAGAAAAGCTGGATCTAACGATTTGCTTGGGCTGCTTGACCCCCTGTCTCAGCGATGGCTCCCAGCAGGGTCCTGGGACCTCTTAGGAAGGGTCGTGCCCCACGGAGTCAGCCACTGCAATGAGGCACTGACCCAAACCAGACTGTGCCCATTCCATCCCATAGACTGAAGTGTCGGTGCCAACCCCACCTCTTGTGTGTCACACCCTAGCTGTGGCCTGGTCGTGGTTGGGGGCACTTTCCTGCTCCTTGACTTTGAGGTTGTCCGTGTGCTGTTCATTGGCCAGTGACAGAACTGACAGTCGGCCAGGTCCTGAGAGGCCTCATGTGTTCCCCTCATCCACTGGTGCCTCTGTCATAGAGATGCACGCCTGGCTAGTCCACCAGCCTAAGGAGGATGAGAGGCACGTGGGACTGAGCCGCCGCCACGGCAGAAGCAAAGTCTGAGAAGCCACAGCCCAGCTGGATCAGCCAAGCCCAACCAATACACGAAGTCATGAGAATAAGTTGTTGTTGTTCTAAGTCACTGAGTTTGGGGATGATTTGTTACATGGTAATAGCTGACCAATACATCCTGTCACTCAAGCACTATGTGATCAGGACCACATGAGGGCATAACAACTTTTGCAGCCATTCAGAGGAGAGTGAGATCAACATGGAAGAAGAACCAGGAAGCTTCCCAGAGACGGTAGCTCCGTATATTGGCAGCCTGCTCTGCATCGGGTACTGTGTGTAGCCTCTTATTTACCCTCAGCACTGTCTCTGCAAGGTAATGCTGTTATTCTGGCGATGCTAAGCTCCTCACTCCCACATGACAACAGCCAGCTAGAGCTGAGTGGTCGCCTGTCCCTTCCAAAGGGCCCCCTACATCCAGCTCACCACACCTCCTCCACTCCCTCATGCCTCACACGTGGCCCAGGCCACCCGTCTATAGTACCTGCCCGGCCCTTTCTAGCACCAGAGTTTGAGACCCCTGCTCTGCCCGGTCCCTGAATCTCTACCAGCCCTGCAACGAGTCACAGTCTGTCTTTTTAGGGAGGGGACTGTTTCTTTGTTGAAAACTCACAACTTCCCAGGGCCGTCCAGCCTCTCTGCAGAGAGGAACCATAGTGAAGGTGAAATGACGGAGAGGCACTTGTAGAAGACAAGAGAGCCAAGGGCAGATAGAGGGGTCTCCAGGGGGAGGAAGTGAAGCCCCAGACCTCCAGGAGAGAGACAGAAATGTCCAGAGGCCAAGAGAAGCCTTGTCCCAGAGGGAGGCCAGCAGACCCTGCCGAGGGGCTAAGGAGAGGAGAGCCCAGCAAAGACCCCACCTGGATCAGCAGGCGGGGGACCGTGACCTCTGAGAAAACTGCTTCCACAGGACAATAGGCAAGGAGCCAGGCTGCAAAGGGTTGTTTTAAAGACCAGAAACAGCTCCTGAGGCCTCAAAACCAGCAGCATGAAGGCTGATTGGATGAGCTTCCGGCTTTGTCCACACGCTGACTGGTGTACACCCAGAGATACAGTACTGAAAACAGGTTCTCCATTCCTTTCAAAATGTTCCTAAAATAGGGTTGTTCCCTCTGTTTTTCCACAGGTCACTCCATTCTGCTTTGCTCCACATTCTTTGGTGCAAAAGAGACTAATGAACATGAATAGAGTTGGGAGATTTCCCAGAAAGAAACAACACTTTGGTTTCCATGGCTGTGGAATTGTTGCTCCCTAAATACCTGGGTCCATCATTTCTTTTCTAGACAAATCCCAGGAGAACAAGCCAAAATGCTCCCCAGACTCATCCAGTCCCACCTCTGCCCCGGACATCTGAGCCCCGAGCAAGCAGGGGCATCTGTGGAGCCAAAGGTCAGACAAGTCACACTGTCCGGTCCAGTCTCTGTGCAGACCCACACTCGTATTCCAGAAGTCATCAAAATATCCTCAACTAATAGCTCTCAGGAAATGACGCTGCAAGAAATCTCTCCTGTCCTCTCGTGGGCTATCAGTGTCCCAAGCCTTCTTTCTCTCTCTCTCTCCTCTCCTCTCCTCCCCACCAAAAATCTCCCAAACTCACTAGGTCATATCCCACCGTCTCCTCTACTCTCTTTCCCACTTTCCCAATTTTGCATCGAGGGGTCCGGGAACTGACGTAGCAGGGACAAGGTTCATCTCAAAGACCAGGAGCAGAGAAGGTGACCCAGCCAGGACAGAAGTCTCCTCAGGAGGCAGGAGGAGGGGGAAGGACCATCCAGCAAAAATTACAGCCTGGAGAATTCTGCTTTTTAACAAAAATGAGCTCTCGTCGCTCCAGAGCTAGTGGTCTGAGGACTGAAGGTCCTGCCCTGGTAATACCCCACCCCAGCTGACAAGCAGTATCATTTAGGATGCCCTCAAGAAAATGGGGAAATGTAACTCAAAAGTCTGGAGGAGGGACTTCCCTGGTGGTCCAGTGGTAAAGAATCCGCCTTCCAATGCAGGGGACGCAGATTCGATCCCTGGTCGGGGAACAAAGATCCCACATGCCATGGGGCCACTAAGCCCCGCATGCCTCAACGAGAGAGCCCACGTGCCACAAACTACAGAGCCCATGCGCTCTGGAGTCCAC
This sequence comes from Balaenoptera acutorostrata, assembly GCF_949987535.1. NCBI lineage: Eukaryota > Metazoa > Chordata > Mammalia > Artiodactyla > Balaenopteridae > Balaenoptera > Balaenoptera acutorostrata. The sequence continues at coordinate 8,083,513 of NC_080072.1, forward strand.
ACGCCACAGCTACAGAGCTCACGCACCCTGGAGCCCACATACCACAAACAGAGAGAGAAAACCCGCACGCCGCAACTAGAGAGAAGCCCGTGCGCCGCAACGAAGACCCGATGCAGCCAAAGAAAAAAAAAGTCCAGAGGTGAGGTGTGCTCAGACAGTATCATCTAAAAGCACGCTCTGTCTTTCTGCTCTGTCTTCCGAGGCATTAACTTCATCCTACCATCAGCCGCTCCGAGGGTCCTAGGGTGGCCCCCAGCAGCAGCTAGGGCTGCCTGGCTCCCGGACCCCTGCATCAGTGGGGTGCCGCTTAGCCAGCTCTCGGGGGCTGGGCTTGGCGGAGCTCTGATTTGTAGCATTTGCCAATTTCTGTGGTGTAAATGCTCCCACCATGGTTGATTGCAAGCTACCAAATTGACAAGGTAGTTGGAAAAAGATGCTCACCATAGCCAGTCCTAACTGACTCCAGCATACCCTCCCCTAGATGAAAGAAAATCCCCGTGGAACAGAGGATGGGATAACGTGGATTGGTTTAGACTAATCAGGGCCCACCCCTGGGCTGGGAACAAGGTCAACTCCACCCAAACAGTTTGACAGCTGCATAACGGGGGCCAGAGGAGGGCAGAGCAGGTGTTGGGCAGCCGTGAAGGACACCTCTCACCTTCCCAGGATTCCCTTCCCAACACTCCCAGCTGGCCAGCATCTTGCAGTTTCCAGCAGCCCCAGGAGCAGGCCCCATCCAGGCAGGGTGGTGGTGGGCAGTGGTTGATCCCTGGTTTGAGGAACAAAGAAGCCATGAGACGGACAGACCAAAGGACCTCAGGGATAACCAGGGGCGGCAAAAGCCAACATCCCATGAAAGGCCCCAGGAACCACGACATGGGCCTCCATCACGGCAGCGTGGAGCAGTCTGCCTACTCGACAGTAGTGGCAGCGATTGCCCGGTGGTGTAATCACAGCCTGGTGACGTCCAGGCCAAATGTGGCAGCCAGGACCCCTCCCTCCCAGTCTGCAAGCTCTGGGTCTCTTGGACCATCTCTGAAACCCACTGTGGGTGGAGGGAGCTGCGAGACCGGTATCCCAACCGCCTCTGTCGGGGTTCACGATCATGTTGTCAGACAGCTCATTTTTCTTTCAAGCTGTGCCCGTGGCTTTGGGAGGCCTGTCAGCTTTGTGAGACATTCACACCCCATCCCCGACATGGCCCCCCAAATCAGAGGTTCCGGCACCTGCTCTGGGCTGAGACTGAGGACCTGAAGCCCCTCTCCACCGCCCGCTTCCTGGCCCAGAGCGCATGGTGGGCTTGAAGTGATCTGTCCCGCATCATCTGTGCAGAAACCTGTTTGTCTTTGCTGCCAGCAGAGCTAATTGCTGAGTTAATTGACAATGTGTTGTTAGGTGAAAAAAAGCAAGTTATAAAACTGTATTTATAGTTTGACATTCTTGAGGAAAAAGAAATATGTGTGTGTCTGTGAGAATGTGTGAGTGTGTGTGTGTGTGTGTGTGTGTGTGTGTGTTGCAGGAGAGCGTGTGAATATAAATGGACATAGGAGACGAGCACAGAGCGGGGGTTCTCACTGGGGCAATTTCATTCCCCAAGGGACATTTGGCAATGTCTGGAGACATTTTTGGTTGTCATACTGGGGGGTGAGGTGGGGAAGGCGCCACCGGCATCTAGAGGGTAGGGCCCAGGGATGCCGCAAACATCCTACAGCGCGCAGGATGGGTCCGCAACGGAGACGTCGACGGTGCTGAGGTTGCGGGAGCCTGACCCGGAGCAGTGGTTCCCAAAGTGGGGTCCTCAGAAAGGGCAGCAGCACCGGGGAACTCGTGAGAAATGCACATTCTTGGCGCCACCTCAGACCCACTGAATCAAACACTCAGAAGTAGGCCCGGGAGATCCGTGTTTTCGCAAGCCCTCCCCGTGATGCTAGTACACTCTCCAGCTTGAGAACCACTGATCGGAGAAGATACAATGTTTTATCTCTGGATGGCAAGACAGTGACTTTTATGCTTTTCTTTTTCTCTGTGTTTTCTAAAATCTCTATATTTAAGTAGGTATTGCCTTTGTGACCGGGCAAACTGCAATCTAAGGTCTTAATTAATCCATGATGCTAAGGTTTCCTTGTCAGGGGAGAAGAGAACTGGGGGTTCCAAGACCGGAATGTAAATCCTGGCTCAATCTGACAAACAAGCTGTGTCACATTGAATGAGCAGGTGCCCCGAACCTCAGCTTCCTTACCTGGGAAATGGGTGTGAGATGGTCGCTCTCTCTCAAGTTTATTGGGGGCATGAGATAAAATATCCCAGGCAATATCACCCAGAATTGTTCTGGGTTCGTGGGAGGTGACCAGTAAGTTCCCTGCCCCTGGGGTGGTGTGACTGGTACGTGGCTGGAGACAGGAAGAGCCCCTGGAGAAGATGAGGGCCACGCCCACACCCCCCGAGGGCAGGGCTGCTAGATGGAGGTCAGCGGGGTTTTGTTCTGTATTTCCGGCTCCTGAGTCCAGGAAGGAAACCAGGCATTAGCTCTTTTACGTCTGGGGGACATTGTGATTGGACCCAAGCTGAAGTTTCCCCCAAACAGTCTTTTTCTATAAAATCCAAACACAGGGAGATTATCTGGGAGTCCTGGAGGGACCGGGAGAGGAAAGCAAAGATCCCGCAGAGCTGGGGAAGGGCAGCACCCACAGGTCCTCTGAAGAGTGAACTCCCAGAGGCCCTGACTCACAGAAGCCAAAGAAGGGGGTGGCCGTGGTGTCCACAGAGAGCCTGGGCCCTGACCTAGAGGGGCCACGGAAACCACATGACTCCAGGAGACCACTGGGCATGGCAAAGGGTGTCTCCATGGTGACTGTGTAGCCCAGAGACTGGTCCTCAAAGCTGTGAGCTGTGCAAGGTCCCTGTGGCAGGGTTTGGAGAGGAGGCGCCGTTGACGGCTGGGACTGCATTCCCTCCCACCAGAGTCAGACTTCATTGGATGTAAATAAAGCCCTGTCACCAACTTAAGTTTGTGAAATCTTATTCTTCCCAGTTACCACACACACCCCATCCTCTGAGGGAGGAATCATTGTGTCCATTTGACAGATGACAGTGAGACTTGGGAGGCAGGTACCTCACCCAGGGCCATACACGGGGCAGGCCCTTGCTGAGCCCGTAATTCCCAGGCTGTGCCAACCCCATCCTCAAGGAGGTGATGCTTCACACCCGGCTCCTCCCACACAACTCTCAGAAGCCCCTCACCTACCAGCTCCCGGTGCCCCCAGCCCCTCCAAAGAAGACCTCATCTGCAGAGATGTGAAGACAAGTGAACACAGCCCCAAAGCAGCCCACACCGCACACGGTGCTTCCCAGGAGAGGAAAGCCAACAAGAAGGCAGATGCCTGGGCACCAGAAGACGTATCTCCCATTTGCAATGGGAGACAAGGACTGGGAATGTTGTGGAAGCAGCAGAACTTTCCAGGAAGCCAGCATAGGCAGAGTCCAAGGGAAAACGGCCCTCGGATGCCCAGGATCCCCATGGGGGGCGGGGATGACACTGTCCTAGTGTGAACCAGGCCACGCAGGGACAAGAACCCCCCTCGGCCACCCCGGACCCCTCCCTCCTAACCAGAGAGCCAGGACGGCGTGATCACTGCGGGTGACGATGTCCCATCCCACGTCCTAGGGAGCCCGTTAGCTCACGTGACAACACTTCATGTTCACGTGGGCTTCTGGTGAGGGGGACATTGTGTTTAGGGGCGTTTCCTCCACGGATCCATTGAACTGGATGCTGTAGGATACTATTTTAGAACCAGCGAAGTCTGTCCTGCACTGAGGAAAATGTCAAAGACTCAGGCCCAGCTCCACCACCCGGCACTTGTGTGACCGTGTGTCCGGCTGGTCCATGGCAGGCAGACCCAGAGCCCTCATCCCCGCCTGCCCCACGACTGCTGGTGCTTGTCTGAGCCACGGTCAGAACTCGGGCACCACCCTGGGTTGTGACATGAGTGGATCCTTTATACGTATTTAAGGTTCAACTGAAAAATCCAAATACACACAGTCAGAGGTGAATAATTAATACAAGGTTATGCCCTTCACCAGACCGACTCCCAGCAGAGGGAATCTTGACAAAGGCAGACGGCCTGGGGCCGATTCTACAGGTAGGCAGCAGGGGGCGCTTTGGGTGACCTTGGACAGGTGACCCGACCTGGTGGGACTTCCATTCCTACTTCTGTAAACGTGGGTGAAGACAGCTCCCACTTCAGCGAGTGCTTGTGAGGATTTGTGAGATTATATGCCTGCAGCTCTAAGCCCCTGTTGTGTCCTGTCTGGTTATATGGCGAAATAATTGCTGGTTAGATGGTGGCTCTTGGCAGATCTTGCGCTGAGACCACCACGCCACCAGTGCCCACCAGTCACCGGACACTGGGTCATTGCTCTTTTTTTTCTGGAGGATTTGGGACTCAGGTCTGCCAACCCTTCAGCCCAGGACCAGGCAGGGCCCTCAGTCTCAAATCCTCACAGATGAAGGCCCAGGACGGAGCCCCAGGGAAGACAATTTTCCATGTACATTTCACCCTAAACTAGGCTCTCCCTGTGGCCTGAGGAGATTTGGGGTAAGGAGGGTGCCTTGAGAGGAAAGGGAGGGCTTGTGAGAGGCAGCCAGGACCCAGAGGAGGGAGCAGTATCCCCCCAAAAGGGTCTCCAAGCCCCATCTCCTCCCTTGGGGGCCCATTTTGTTGCCTGCACAAGCATCTGAGCTGACTTAGAATGTGTCAGCATCTGGCTTTTAACAGGACAAAGAAATAATGATCCTCAGAGGACCTGATGCTTACCTTGTGGTTTCCTTGGAAACCAAGTCTCCCACTCATCTTCCCCAGGCTTCTTCCTCCCTTTCTACTGCCTTGATCTGGGCCGCAAATCCAAGAAGGGCCAGGTCACTGCTGTAAAAGGGTGACCTCCCACTAATGAAGAGGAAAGGACCCCACAATTTCCCTGTCTTTCATGCAGGGTCCATACTTCAGGGTCACCAAGGAACCTAGGTGCAGAAGAAAAGAATTCCTGCAAATAAATGTGGGAGAAATGGTAGAATTAGAAAACACCATTTCATAGCTTCTAATAAAATAATGAATTCAGGCAATAATCACCAATAGTTGCAACACTTAGAAGATAAGTCAGTGGGTGTTCTGGTCAATAACAAGACATCCAAAGCACTGCGGCTGACCACAACTGTTCCATAGACTGCCTCACGGTCAGCGTGGACCCGGCTCAGCTGCGTGGGTCTCACTCGGGGTCTCTCAGACTGCTGGGGTCAGATGGAGGCTGGGACTGGAGTCATCAATCATCCTTTCCATCCGTCATTCTCACGTCTGATGCCTTGGCTGAGAGGACAAGAACAGTGGGGACTGGCGGGGCATCCCTCTTGTCATGCGACCTCTCCACGTGGCTAGCTTAGGCTTCCTTGCAGCATGGCAGACTCAGGACAGTCAGGCTTCTTGCGTGGCAGCCAGCTTCCCCCAGACTGAGGTTCTGAAAGACTAAGGGGGAAGCTACAAGACTTCCTCGGAAATCACAGTGTCACTCTCACCACATGCTAGGGTCGAAGGCAAGGCTTGGAGCCAGCCAGATTCGAGGGCCGGACTACAAAAGGGTATGAACGCTGGGAGACATGGCTGGTTGGGGGAACATGGGTGGGAACCAGCTGACAAATGAGGAGCCCTTACATGGAGGTGGCAGACTGTCACCATCAGAACCCACAGATCGTTTTTAGTATCACCGACAGAGGGACAAGCTGATGCATGTGCCTCTGATATGGTGCAGTGGGAAACCCCATCATGGAGTATCGATTGAGGCTAATTCTAATTGAGACATCATTTCCGGGAAGTAAGTGGGGAAAGAAGTAGCAATACTATGAGGGAGCAAACGCAGAGTCCAGAACGTGGAAAAATCCTCAGGGGCTTCTACAATAAGTCAAAAGCATTAAATTTATTTTTTTTCAATTTTTAATTATTTATTTATTTTGGCTGCGTCAGGTCTTAGTTGAGGCACGAGGGATCTTTTAGTTGCAGCATGCAGACTTCTTATTTGCGGCATGCATGCAGGATCTAGTTCCCCAACCAGGGATTGAACCCGGGGCCCCTGCATTGGGAGTGCGGAGTCCTACCCACTGGACCACCAGGGAAGTCACATTAGCATTAAATTTAAAAAGAGAAGAGAGGGGACCCACCCTAGATTGGAAAGACCTTAAGAGCCCTAAAGGCAAAAGTCACACAAAGGTCTTTCCTGGATCCAGTGTCCAACAGACCAACCATAATATAAAAAGACACTTTTGAGGCAAACAGGAAAATTTGATTATGGACTGGGTATTGGATGAGCCCAAGGGGTTATTATTTATTTTGTTAGGTGTGATCATGACTTTGTGGTTATGTAAGAATGTGTGTGTGTGTGTGTGTGTGTGTATGTGTGTGCAGAGAAATATATAGAAGTGAAATCACATTATGATTAAGATTTTATTTTAAGTACTTCAACAGAAAGAAAGAAAGAAAAAGAGAGAGGATTAAGTAGATGAAGGAAACATGGCCAAGTCTTGCTAATGATCCACTCTAGCTGGGTGATGGGCATACGGGGCTTTATTGTACTATTCTTTCCACTTGTGCGTACATTGGAAATAGTTCATAATAAAAAGAAAAGTTTAAAGGGAAGCCATTGAGAGGAAGCCTTTTATCCCTGCTGCTCCTGACAGCGCAGCCTCACACTGGAATCGTTTGTCACGGTAAAGCTCAGCTGCCCAGACCTCGTCAGGAACACATGCAGACTTTCAAAGTCACCTTTCGCAGAGCCAGAAGCCGAGTTTCTAAGCCGTCACCTTCCGCCCTTCCTATTGTTCAGCGGGGGCTCTGCTCAGCAAGACTGCAGGTTTTAGCTCCTAAAGAACAGCAGGGTCCCCCCGCCAGCATGGCTCATCCCCAGCGTTCTGTCCCCACTGTGGGGGAGTGACACTGGCATCACACGGATCCTTCAAGGCGCACGCAGCATCAGGGAAGAAGGTCAAATACTTGGCACGTCCAAGCCCACATGTGCACGTCCTTCCCAACACGCACGATGGAGGGTGGGGGGGGGGGCGGCGGGGGGGTACACTCAGTGGAAACTCACTGGCCGTGGCCAGTCCTCCTTCAGGCTAGATGATCCTTCTTCCTCTGTAAAAAGACGGGCTAGAGCAGGGGTCCTCCCTCCTGGCCCACCCCCAAGCGATATCTCTTCGTAGATTTGAATTCTGCCTGTGTTTTAAATACTTTGCTGATTTCCAGGTCATTGTGCTCAGATCAGCATTTTGGGGCCCAGGGCCTGAGTCTATGGCCCCCTTGGGGCTCGGATGGGCTGCCTCAGACCTCCTGGGAAGGAAAGGAGTGTGGAGAGAGGTTGGTGGCCTGGAGATCAGGGGCCCCAGGCCCAGCCACAGCTGAGCACCGCTGGGGGGGGGGTCATCACTTCTCTGAGTCTCATCCGTAAGCCGGGAGCAGGGCCTGACGCTGGCCCTAGGCCCCGACTTCTGGGGATGAAGCACCCATTCCCCAGGCCAAGGCTGATGGCTTGTTTGACCTGCAGCGATGCAGAGCCACTGCGAATGAGTTGGATTTATCACAGGCAGGTCTGAGTCTAATATCTGCTCTCTTTCCAAGGAGAACCCAGGCCAGGCCAGGGTGTCCCCTGGGAGATGTCGTCTGTGCCCCAGTTCTTACCTGAGCACACGAGAGATAGAGCTTTACAAAGAAGGCATGTGGGGGACTTCCCTGGAGGCCCAATGGTTAAGACTCTGCACTTCCACTGCAGGGGGCACAGGTTCAATCCCTGGTAGGGGAACTAAGATCCTGCATGCCGCACGGTGCGACCAAAAAAAAAAAGAAGGGTTCAAGGTGTGACAGCACAGAGGGGCCAGTGGTGTGTATGTTCAGCCAGAGGAAAGCTACACGCCCCTAGACTGGGAAGCCCTCAGCCCCAGAAGGATATTTTGGAAACATTATGCGATCAAAGGATTCAACCTGAATGAATAAACCAAAATTAACCCAAGTTCTATTCTTTCCCATAGTTAACAAAGCTATGGAGTCTCCAGTATACCTGTCTACCTTCCAGCTGGATGATGCCATGGGAACACACTTGTGCACACACACTCAGGTACACGCAGAGCTCGTGGAAAACATCAGGCCACCCAGAGAATGACTTTTTATAAGTCCCACCTGCAGACAAACCAGATGCCCTGCCCCACCCTCGCCTGACTAAGCCCTCCTTCTAAGGACCACTCTGTAGATACTGGGCATTTCCCTGCCCCTCTCATCTGGAAGAACAGCACATCCACAGACTGGCCAATACCTGCTGGGCACTGAAATGGCACTAAACACATTACGTCACATAACCGGGTAGGCAATAGAGCCAGGAGAAATTCAAAAGAGCCAGAATATTCTTACTGTACAAACATGCTTATTTTTAGAAAAATATTCTTTCCTAACAATGTAGCAGGATTACAAGGGATTATTCGTTTTGTTCTTTTTTTATTTTTTATTTTTGGCTTACCTGTATTTTCAACTCTTTTTTTTTTTAATTTTTGAATTTTATTTTATTTATTCTTTTATACAGCAGGTTCTTATTAGTCATCAATTTTATACACATCAGTGTATACATGTCAATCCCAATCACCCAATTCAGCACACCACCATCCCCAGCCCCCCGCGGCTTTCCCCCCTTGGTGTCCATATGTTTGTTCTCTACATCTGTGTCTCAACTTCTGCCCTGTAAACCAGTTCATCTGTACCATTTTTCTAGGTTCCACATACATGCGTTAATATACGATATTTGTTTTTCTCTTTCGACTTACTTCACTCTATATGACAGTCTCTAGATCCACCCACGTCTCAACAAATGACTCAATTTCGTTCCTTTTTATGGTTGAGTAATATTCCATTGTATATATGCACCACAACTTCTTTATCCATTCGTCTGTCGATGGGCATTTAGGTTGCTTCCATGACCAGGCTATTGTAAATAGTTCTGCAATGAACATTGGGGTGCATGTGTCTTTTTGAATTCTGGTCTTCTCTGGGTATATGCCCAGTAGTGGGATTGCTGGATCATATGGCAATTCTATTTTTAGTTTTTTAAGTAACCTCCATACTGTTCTCCATAGTGGCTGTATCAATTTCCATTCCCACCAACAGTGCAAGAGGCTTCCCTTTTCTCCACACCCTCTCCAGCATTTGTTGTTTGTAGATTTTCTGATGATGCCCATTCTAACTGGTGTGAGGTGATACCTCATTGTAGTTTTGATTTGCATTTCTCTAATAATTAGTGATGTTGAGCAGTTTTTCATGTGCTTCTTGGCCATCTGTATGTCTTCTTTGGAGAAATGTCTATTTAGGTCTTCTGCCCATTTTTGGATTGGGTTGTTTGTTTTTTTAATATTGAGCTGTATGAGCTGTTTATATATTTTGGAGATTAATCCTTTGTCTGTTGATTCGTTTGCAAATATTTTCTCCCATTCTGAGGGTTGTCTTTTCGTCTTGTTTATGGTTTCCTTTGCTGTACAAAAGCTCTGAAGTTTCATTAGGTCCCATTTGTTTATTTTTGTTTTTATTTCCATTACTCTATGAGGTGGATCAAAAAATATCTTGCTGTGATTTATATCAAAGAGTGTTCTTCCTGTGTTTTCCTCTAAGAGTTTTATACTGTCCGGTCTTACATTTAGGTCTCTAATCCATTTTGAGTTTATTTTTGTGTATGGTGTTAGGGAGTGTTCTAATTTCATTCTTTTACATGTAGTTGTCCAGTTTTCCCAGCACCACTTATTGAATAGACTGTCTTTTCTCCATTGTATATCTTTGCCTCCTTTGTCATAGATTAGTTGACCGTAGGTGCGTGGGTTTATCTCTGGGCTTTCTATCTTGTTCCATTGATCTATGTTTCTGTTTTTGTGCCAGTACCATATTGTCTTGATTACTGTAGCTTTGTAGTATAGTCTGAAGTCAGGGAGTCTGATTCCTCCAGCTCCGTTTTTTTCCCTCAAGACTGCTTTGGCTATTCAGGGTCTTTTGTGTCTCCATACAAATTTTAAGATGATTTGTTCTAGTTCCATAAAAAATGCCATTGGTAATTTGATAGGGATTGCATTGAATCTGTAGATTGCTTTGGGTAGTATAGTCATTTTCACAATATTGATTCTTCCAATCCAAGAACATGGTATAGCTCTCCATCTGTTGGTATCATCTTTAATTTCTTTCATCAGTGTCTTATAGTTTTCTGTATATAGGTCTTTTGTCTCCCTAGGTAGGTTTATTCCTAGGTATTTTATTCTTTTTGTTGCAATGGTAAATGGGAGTGTTTCCTTAATTTCTCTTTCAGATTTTTCATCATTAGTGTATAGGAATGCAAGAGATTTCTGTGCATTAATTTTGTATCCTGCAACTTTACCAAATTCATTGATTAGCTCTAGTAGTTTTCTGGTGGCATTTTTAGGATTCTCTATGTATAGTATCATGTCATCTGCAAACAGTGAGAGTTTGACTTCTTCTTTTCCAATTTGTATTCCTTTTATTTCTTTTTCTTCTCTGATTGCCGCAGCTAGGACTTCCAAAACTATGTTGAATAATAGTGGTGAGAGTGGACATCCTTGTCTTCTTCCTGATCTTAGAGGAAATGCTTTCAGTTTTTCACCATTGAGAATGATGTTTGCTGTGGGTTTGTCATATATGGCCTTTATTATGTTGAGGTAGGTTCCCTCTATGCCCATTTTCTGGAGAGTTTTTATCATAAACGGGTGTTGAATTTTGTCAAAGGCTTTTTCTGCATCTATTGAGATGATCATATGGTTTTTATTCTTCAATTTGTTAATATGGTGTATCACATTGATTGATTTGCGTATATTGAAGAATCCTTGCATCCCTGGAATAAATCCCACTTGATCATGGTGTAAGATCCTTTTAATGTGTTGTTGGATTCTGTTTGCTAGTATTTTGTTGAGGATTTTTGCATCTGTATTCATCAGTGATATCGGTCTGTAATTTTCTTTTTTTGTAGCATCTTTGTCTGGTTTTGGTATCAGGGTGATGGTGGCCTCATAGAATAAGTTTGGGTGTGTTCCTCCCTCTGCAATTTTTTGGAAGAGTTTGAGAAGGATGGGTGTTAGCTCTTCTCTAAATGTTTGATAGAATTTACCTGTGACGCCATCTGGTCCTGGACTTTTGTTTGGAAGATTTTTAATCACAGTTTCAATTTCATTCCTTGTGATTGGTCTGTTCATATTTTCTATTTCTTCCTGGTTTAGTCTTGGAAGGTTATACTTTTCTAAGAATTTGTCCATTTCTTCTAGGTTGTCCAATTTATTAGCATAGAATTGCTTGTAGTAGTCTCTTAGGATGCTTTGTATTTCTGCGGTGTCTGTTGTAACTTCTCCTTTTTCATTCTAATTTTATTGATTTGAGTCCTCTCCCTTTTTCTTGATGAGTCTGGCTAATGGTTTATCAATTTTGTTTATCTTATCAAAGAACCAGCTTTTAGTTTTATTGATCTTTGTTATTGTTTTCTTTGTTTCTATTTCATTTATTTCCGCTCTGATCTTTATGATCTCTTTGCTTCTACTAACTTTGGGTTTTGTTTGTTCTTCTTTCTCTAGTTCCTTTAGGTGTAAAGTTAGATCGTTTATTTGAGATTTTTCTTGTTTCTTGAGGTACGCTTGTATAGCTATAAACTTCCCTCTTAGAACTGCTTTTGCTGCATCCCATAGGTTTTGGGTTGTCGTGTTTTCATTGTCATTTGTCTCTAGGTATTTTTTGATTCCCTCTTTGATTTCTTCAGTGATCTCTTGGTTATTTAGTAACATATTGTTTAGCCTCCATGTGTTTGTGTTTTTTACATTTTTTTCCCTGTAATTCATTTCTAATCTCATAGTGTTGTGGTCGGAAAAGATGCTTGATATGATTTCAATTTTATTAAATTTACTGAGGCTTGATATGTGACCCAAGATGTGATCTATCCTGGAGAATGTTCCGTGCGCACTTGAGAAGAAAGTGTAATCTGCTGTTTTTGGATGGAATGTCCTGTAAATATCAATTAAATCTATCTGGTCTATTGTGTCATTTAAAGCTTCTGTTTCCTTATTATTTTCATTTTGGATGATCTGTCCATTGGTGTAAGTGAGGTGTTAAAGTCCCCCACTATTATTGTGTTACTGTCGATTTCCTCTTTTATAGCTGTTAGCAGTTGCCTTATGTATTGAAGTGCTCCTATGTTGGGTGCATATATATTTCTAATTGTTATATCTTCTTCTTGGATTGATCCCTTGATCATTATGTAGTGTACTTCCTTTTTTAGCACTTGCTTTTATTTATTTATTTATTTATTTATTTATTTATTTATTTATTTTTATATTTATTCCTGGCTGTGTTGGGTCTTCGTTTCTGTGCGAGAGCCTTCTCCAGTTGCGGCAAGCAGGGGCCACTCTTCATTGTGGTGCATGGGCCTCTTCACTATCACGGCCTCTCTGGTTGTGGAGCACAGGCTCCAGATGCACAGGCTCAGTAATTGTGGCTCACGAGTCTAGTTGCTCCGTGGCATGTGGGATCTTCCCAGACCAGGGCCCGAATCCGTGTCCCCTGCATTAGCAGGCAGATTCTCAACCACTGCGCCACCAGGGAAGCCCCTGTCCTTCCTTGTCTCTTGTAACATTCTTTATTTTAAAGTCTATTTTATCTGATATGAGTATTGCTACTCCAGCTTTCTTTTGATTTCCATTTGCATGGAATATCTTTTTCCATCCCCTCACTTTCAGTCTGTATGTGCCCCTAGGTCTGAAGTGGGTCTCTTGTAGACAGCATATATATGGGTCTTGTTTTTTTTTTTTTTTTTTTAGTTTTTATTTATTTATTTTTGGCTGTGTTGGGTCTTCGTTTCTGTGCGAGGACTTTCTCTAGTTGTGGCAAGCGGGGGCCACTCTTCATCACGGTGCGCAGGCCTCTCACTATCACAGCCTCTCTTGTTGCGGAGCACAGGCTCCAGTCGTGCAGGCTCAGTAGTTGTGACTCACGGGCCTAGTTGCCCTGCGGCATGTGGGATCTTCCCAGACCAGGGCTCGAATCCATGTCCCCTGCATTGGCAGGCAGATTCTCAACCACTGCGCCACCAGGGAAGCCCTGGGTCTTGTTTTTGTATCCATTCAGCAAGGCTGTGTCTTTTGGTTGGAGCATTTAATCCATTCACGTTTAAGGTAATTATCGATATGTATGTTCCTATGACCATTTTCTTAATTGTTATGGGTTTGTTTTTGTAGGTCCTTTTCTTGTCTTGTGTTTTCCACTTAGAGAAGTTCCTTTAGCATTTGTTGTAGAACTGGTTTGGTGGTGCTGAATTCTCTTAGCTTTTGCTTGTCTGTCAAGCTTTTGATTTCTCCATCAAATCTGAATGAGATCCTTGCCAGGTAGAGTAATCTTGGTTGTAGGTTCTTCCCTTTCATCACTTTAAGTATATCATGCCACTCCCTTCTGGCTTGTAGAGTTTCTGCTGAGAAATCAGCTGTTAACCTTATGGGAGTTCCCTTGTATGTTATTTGTTGTTTTTCCCTTGCTGCTTTCAATAATTTTTCTTTGTCTTTAATTTTTGCCAATTTGATTACTATGTGTCTTAGTGTGTTTCTCCTTGGGTTTATCCTGTATGGGATTCTCTGCACTTCCTGGACTTGGATGGCTATTTCCTTGCCGATGTTAGGGAAGTTTTTGACTATAATCTCTTCAAATATTTTCTCTCGTCCTTTCTCTCTCTCTTCTCCTTCTGGGACCCCTTTAATGCGAATGTTGTTGAGTTTAATGTTGTCCCAGAGGTCTGTTAGGCTGTCTTCATTTCTTTTCATTCTTTTTTCTTTATTCTGTTCTGCAGCAGTGAATTCCACCATTCTTTCTTCCAGGTCTCTTATCCGGTTTTCTGCCTCAGTTATTCTGCTATTGATTCCTTCTAGTGTAGTTTTCATTTCAGTTATTGTATTGTTCATCTCTGCTTGTTTGTTCTTTAATTCTTCTAGGTCTTTGTTAATCATTTCTTGCATCTTCTCAATCTTTGCCTCCATTCTTTTTCCGAGGTCTTGGATCATCTTCACTATCATTATTCTGAATTCTTTTTCTGGAAGGTTGCCTATCTCCACTTCATTTAGTTGTTTTTCTGGGGTTTTATCTTGTTCCTTCATCTGGTACATAGCCCTCTGCCTTTTCATCTTGTCCATCTGTATTTTCAACTCTTTACAATAATCATGTAGAGCTGTCCCCATAGAGACTTCAGTACTATTACCATCTGAGGCCAGATAATTCTTTGCTGCTGGGGCCTGTCCTGTGCATTGCAGGACATTTAGTGGCATCCCTGGTCTCTGCTTACCAGTTGCCAGTAGCATCTCCCCAACTGTGACAACCAAAAATGTCTCCAAACATTGCCAAATGTCCCCTGGTGGGAAAATTCACCCCCAGCTGAAAACTGCTGCCCTAAAGTATCCCTGCTAAGACAAAGGATGGGTAGTCAGAGAGCTAAAGGAAGACCAGGAGACAGTAAGCACAATCATTGTCAGGTATCCATACTTCCCAGGTGTCATCTCATTTAATCCTCACAAGAACCCAATGAGAAGGCTCTATGATCATCCCCATTTTGTTGGGGATAAGCTAAATGACTTATCCCAAGTCACGTGGCTATTAAAAGAATGTGTCATGAAAACCAAGAGGAAAGAATTTCAAGAAGAGAGGAGCCATCGGTGGTCAAAGATTATAAAGTGCTCTTAAAAATGAAAATGTGTAAGTGGTACACCAACAAATTAGATAACACAGGTGAAATGGACAAATTCCTAGAACGACATGCACTAACAAAACTAACTCTAGAAAAATTAGAAAATCTAAATACACCTATAATAAGTAAAGAGATTGAATCACAAAACTATCCTCAAAGAAAAGTCCAGGGGGACTTCCCTGGTGGTGCAGTGGTTAAGAATCCCCCTGCCAGTGCAGGGGACACGGGTTTGATCCCTGGTCCAGGAAGATCCCACATGCCGCGTGGCAACTAAGCCTGTATGCCACAACTACTGAAGCCCTCGCGCCTAGAGCCCATGCTCTACAACAAAAGAAGCCACCTCAATGAGAAGTCCACGCACTGCAACAAAGAGTAACCCCCACTTGCCGCAACTAGAGAAAGCCCGTGTGCAGCAACGAAGACGCAACGCAGCCAAAAATAAATAAATAAATAATAAATTTATTTTTTTAAAAAAAAAGAAAAGTCCAGGCCCAGATGGCCTCATTTGTGAATTCCACTAACCTATTTCAAGAATTAATAACAGGGCTTCCCTGGTGGCGCAGTGGTTGAGAATCCGCCTGCCAATGCAGGGGACATGGGTTCGAGCCCTGGTCCCGGAAGATCCCACATGCCCTGGAGCAGCTGGGCCTGTGAGCCACAATTACTGAGCCTGTGCATCTGGAGCCTGTGCTCCGCAGCAAGAGAGGCCGCGATAGTGAGAGGCCCGCGCACTGCGATGAAGAGTGGCCCCCGCTTGCCACAACTAGAGAAAGCCCTCGCACAGAAACGAAGACCCAACACAGCCATAAATAAATAAATAAATAAAATTTAAAAAAAAAAAAAAAAAGAATTAATAACAATTCTTCACAAATTCTTCCAAAACATAGAAGAGAACACTTACAAACTCATTCTATGAAGCCAGTTTTACCCTGATGCCAAAATACAAAATGAATACAAATGCAAAAATCCTTGACAAAATACTAGCACACTGAATCCAGCAACATGTAAAAAGGATTATACACCATGACCAAGTGAGATTTGGCCTGGGAATGCAAGGTTGTTTTAACACCTGAAAATCAATTAGTGTGATACACCCTATCAGTAGAACAAAAGACCAAAACCACATGATCATCTAAATAGATGCAGAAAAGCCGTTGACAAAATTCAACAACCCTTCATGTTGAAAACATTCAACAAATTAGGAATAAAAGGGAATTCTCTCAACCAAACAAGGGGTATCTATGAAAATCCCACAGCTAACATCATACTCAAGGTTGAAAGAATGAATGCTTTTCCCCTAAGATCAGGAACAAGACAAGGATGTCTGCTCTCACCACTTCTATTCAACATTGTACTGGAGTTATAGCCAGGACAATTACACAAGAAAATGTAATAAAAGACATCTATACTGAAAAGAAAGAAATAATACTATTTCTATTTGATGATGATATAACCTTGTATACAAAAAATCTTAAGAAATCCACTAATAATAACTATTAGAACTAATACATGAGTTCAGCCA
The DNA here is from genome assembly GCF_949987535.1 of Balaenoptera acutorostrata. Classification (NCBI taxonomy): domain Eukaryota; kingdom Metazoa; phylum Chordata; class Mammalia; order Artiodactyla; family Balaenopteridae; genus Balaenoptera; species Balaenoptera acutorostrata. Next base: position 8,099,816 of record NC_080072.1, read on the forward strand.
GGTTGTAAGATACATGATCATAAACAAAAATCAATAATATTTCTATATTTGCAATTAACAATCAAAATGAAATTTAAAAAACAATTCTATTTACAATACCATCAAATAAAATAAAATACTTCTAAATAATAGATTTAGCAAAGGAAGTGCAAAACTTATACTCTTAAAACTAAAAAATATTGTTGAAAGAAATTAAAGAAGACCTAAATAAGTGGAAAGACACCCATGTTCATGGATTGGAAGATTTAATGTTGTTAAGATGGCAATACTCCCCAAACTGGTCTACAGATTCGATGCAATCTCTACCAAAATCCCAACCTGTATATTTGCAAAAATCAGTAAGTTGATTCTAAAATTCATATGGAAACTCAAGGTATCCAGAATAGCCACTAATCAGGACAGTGTGATACTGGCATAAGGACAGACATATAGAGCAATGGAATAGAATTGAGAGTCCAGAAATAAATCCTCACATTTATAGTCAATTGATTTTCGGCAAGGATGCCAGTACAATTCAATAAGGAAAGAATAGTCTTTTCAACAAATGGTGCTGGGACAACTGGATATCCACATGCAAAAGAATTACATCATATACAAAAATTTACTCAAAATGGATCAAAGACCTAAACGTAAGCACTAAAACTATTAAACTCTTAGAAGAAAACATAGGCATAAATCTTCATGACCTTGGATTAGGCAATGATTTCTTGATATGACACAAAAGTACAATCTACAAAAAAAAAAAACAGATACATTTGACATCATCAAAATTAAAAACTTTTGTGCTTCAAAGAACACCATCAAGCAAGTAAAAAAACTGTCCACAAAATAGAAGAAAATGTTTGCAGAGCATATATTTCATGAAGGACTGGTATCCAGTATATATAAAGAACTCTTACAACTTAATGATAAAAAGACAAGTAACCAAATTGAAAAATGGGCAAATGGTCTCAATGTACTTTTCTCCAAAGAATATATACAAATGTCCAATAAACATAGGAAAAGATACTCTCAACATCATTAGCCATTAGAAAAATGCTACTAGGGGACTTCCCTGACGGTCCAGTGGTTAAGACTCCATGCTTCCAACGCAAGGGGTGCAGGTTCAATCCCTGGTCGGGAAACAAAGATCCCACATGCCACACGGCACGGCCAATAAATAAATAAATAAATAAATAAATATTTTTTTAAAAAAGAAAATGCTACTAAAATCATCATGAGATATTACTTCACACCCACTAGGATGGCTATAATCAAAAAGACAAACAATAACAGTGTTGGCAAAGATGTGGAGAAATTGGAACCTTTGTATCCTGCTGGTGGAAATGTAAAATGATGCAGCTACTTCAAGAAAGTCTGGAAGTTTCTCAAAAGGTTAAACATAGAGTTACCATATAATCCAGCAATTATTCTCCTAGGTATACCCAAGAGAAATGAATATATCCACACTAATTAGCTTCCCTTCAGAGGGAAACACCATCCTACCTGGTACCCAGATTCTAAGCTACAGCCTCACCCCACCCCAAACCCCTCAAAGGACAGAGATCTAGCAGGACCAGGAGCTGCAACTGGGAAGAGACTGGCAATCCCAAGAACGCACCAGGTCTTTTCTCCTTGGCTTCCAGAGGAGAGCATCCATCCTTTGAGAGATAACTCCTTGCTTCTGGAGCCATTAACCTCACAGCCTCTCCCAGAGACTGATCTCAGTTTTCCTTCTGTCACCACTAAGTCTGGCCATCTCCCTTACAGTCTTTCCCTGTGCCTGTACTTGGCATTTGGTGTCTATTTTCTCAGGTACTCCTACAGTAACCCTGGAGGTTAGTGTTTTTATAAATCCACAGACCTTTCTCCAAACATGCTGAGGCCAGAGGTATTGCAGAAATCAGATTTCTTCAAATTTTAGAAAGGTAATGTGATGCATACACTGTGTATCATGAAACATCCCTGAGGGAGTTGGGGCAGTGCCCTGTAATCAAACGTATTAATATTTCCACAGCGAGATGTATGAATATTCACGAGTGAAATAAATAAAAACTATAAATAGCCTTTCATCAGCTTGGATCACATTTTGCAGAGTTGAATCTCTAACCAGGTCCGTCTGCTTTGAAGCCTCTGCCCTCACCCCCTCCAGTAACTGTCCCCCCAACACGTGCTCTTAAAACTTCTGCCACATCCGTTTTCCTTTTCCATCTTTCCATACAAAAGCCTGCCTTTGCCATATTCTGGGGCCCCAACCTATGTGCCCAGCCCTAGGGTGACTGAAGAAATTTGGTGCTTAGAGTCCATTCCTAACCTCCTGACCAACCCCTGCCTCAGAAAGCTATTTGTGTATATAGACCCTGCTTAGGCTGAGCCATGGACAATATGCCCACCAGTGTGATATTTTTGAAAAAGGAAATACCCCCTTGCCCCGCACCTCCGGCAAAAGGCTCAGAACCCCTGACCCACTCAAGGTTTCACCTCTTCTGGGAAAACAGAAGGCCAGATTTGGCAGAGCAGAGCCTGTTTCGAGTCTGAGACCTGCCATCGTGCCCCTGCTCCAGAACTTGCTGTGGCTTCCTGTTGCCTGTTATTTCCAATGACCCTCTTTCTCAGACTGGCCTTAGGAGAATTGGCTTCTGAATCCCAGTATAAGACTCGTCTACTTATATGCTAGGTGCCTCTGCAGAGGCCACTTAATTAATTCATTCAACAAGTATTTATTGGATACCTATTAACATGCCAGCCACTATTACAGGCACTAGGGTTTTAACAGTGAATAAAAACAGACAAAGTTCCCTTTCCACTTGAGCTTGCACTGTCATGGGGGTGACAGATAATAAATAAATGTATAATGTAATGTCAGATGATCAAAAGTGCCATGAAGAAAAATAAAACAGGATGAGCGTATAAAGAGAGAATGGGGATGTTATTTTAGATCGAGTAGTCACAGACAGCCTCTACAAAGAGGTTAACATTTAAGTGGCAATCTGAATTAAACAAGAGAGCAAGCCAAGAGGATATCTGGAGGAAGAGCAGTATAGATGGAGAGAAAAGCAAATTCAAATGCCCTGAGTAGGAAATGGACTTGCATATTCGAGGAAGGCAGGGAAAATGGGGCACAAGGGAGTCACTGACCCATAGCAATTCTGATGTTTAGCCAGGAGCGTCTACTGTTAGTTGAAGCCTGTGCACTTGGAGGATGCTTTGGGTGAGGATTTAAAGGAAACTTAGGAAAATGTGACTGGAAACTGGAGGAAAGAAGTTTCTTGTTATGTACTGTCAGAAAGCTTAGCAGCACTATCTCCTGTGGTAATGTGAAAAGTAGAAAAGGTACTTAATGAGATAGGGGATCTAGATTTCCAAGCAGAGTGTTGAATGTTCCACCTCATTTCTTCTTGCCTGTGTTAGTAAAATGAGATAGGAGAGAAATAAGCTAAAAGAAGTACTGCTGAGCATAAAAGAACAAGGACTTTCTGGTTTTGAAAATCCCTAGCTTCTCTAGAAGGCAGATGACCTTAAAATTTAAAAATAGTTTCTGTGAAAAAAACCAAATCCAGGGAAATATCAGGAAAATACGATCTAAAGATGAAGCTGAGGGTGTGGCTATAAAATCTGCCATTCAGTTCTGGAGAATGTAAGGGGGTGCTTCAGAGAACCATTCACTTAATAAGGCTTCTAAAAAAATGTAAAGGCTTTATCCCTCAGCAGTCTCAGCAGAATCTCAAAGTAGAGAAGGATTTACCTCGAAAAGGCTTGTCTAATGGAGCAAACCCCAGTAAGATCTATAGGAGATCCAAAAAAGGTTTAGGAGAATTATATTGGCAGAAATATTACAAGCTTGAACTGAGAGAGACAGAGACAGTACAAAATGAAAAGAAATCTTTGACTCGTAAACTTCTACAGGCAGAAAGAAGGCTGAGAAAATCAATCAACTGCTAACATAAGCCACCCTTCATGGAAAAGGAAAGATGACTCAGAAGGTGAAACCAAGATTGCATAGAGCCAAGAGCCATGGGGAATTATTTCCAGCCCTTAAGGCCAAATGAAGGAACTCCCAACATTGGAAGTTCTGATATATTTCAGGATTGCTATTGACCAGTGACTCCTGAATGCCTCCTTTTTTGAATTGGGAGTGTCTTTAATAGTTATCTTATGCTTCTCACACCATTGTATGCTTCATGTGTGGAAGGGTGGGGGGCCATATAACTGTCTCTTTAGTCCACACATCTTCAGATCAAGAGGAGCTGTCCTCAAAGAGCAGTGCTTGAGGAACCCTACCCAAGAAGCCTCATCTGTACCTGACTTAGATGATGAGATTCTGAACTTTAGGAACCTTGAGAGGAAGTCAGAGAATTCACATGTGGGAGGCACATGACTTATTGGGGACCAGAAGGCAAACTATGGTAGATGGCCTCAAGTGATCTCCTCTCCTGGTGTTCACATGGTGACTTTCTCCCACATTGAATAAGAAAGACCTGTGTAACCAAGAGGATATTGTAGAAATGGTGGTGCATGACTTTTGACTCTAGGTATAAGACTTCTTCTTGCTCTTTGGCTTCTTCTTGCTCTCTCTTGGATCACTCATTCTGAAGGAATCCAGCCACCATGTTGTAAGCACACTCAAGCAGCCCTATGAATAAGTTCACATGATGAGGAGCTGAGGCCTTCAACCAACAGCCAGCTCCAATTCATCATCTATGTTGGTGACCCGTCTTGGAAACAGAGCCTTCAGCTCAGTCAAGCCTAGAGGTGGCTGCAGCCCTCACCAACATCTGAGCTACAAATGTAATGAGAAACCTCACATCTAAACCATTCCACTAAGCCACTCCCAAATTCCTGACCCACAGACGCTATCTGAGATGATAAATGTTTATTGTCATGTTAAGCCACTAGTTTTGTGAGTAATTGGTGATGCGGTAACAGATAACTAACACAAATGGGCGTTTATCTTTTGCTTAAGTCCTTCCAGGATCAGAGGATTCATTTATTCATTCATTAAGCAAATAGTTATTGAGCATCTACTCTGTGCCAGACGAATAGTCAACCACCCCTCCATGTGGGAGCTTATGTCTCCCCACCCCCACTGATGACAGACTTGGTCATTTGATTTGCTTTGACCAATAAAATGTGAACTGGACTGATATATGTTACTCTGAGCAGAGGCTCTAGAGCCATTTCATGGTTCGACCATCACTCTTCTCCCTCTGCCTCAAAAACAGTACTTTCCTAGCTGATCCTTCAGCCTGACTCCTGGAGTGAAGAGGACATGGAGCAAGGCTGCAGCCACCACAGGTAACACGTACTATTAGCAAGAACAAACCTTTGCTGTTATAACTGAAACTGAGCAGGACCCTGTGGGGCCCCACGGAAAGTCTTCTGTGCCCCTCATTTCTTGTTTGTAGGGAACAGACTCCAGCCTCCGTGAATTTCCCTGAGTTCCAAAGGGCAGGTTCAAACAGTTGTTAATCAGGGAAGGGAGGGGATGCAGAGATAAAGGAGGAGCAGTCAAGAAACAATAGTGCAGCCTTGGGGCAGGGTCCTGGTTCCACCTCAAGGGATACACATAACAATATCTTTGAGCTCTTCTCCAGAACTAAAACCCCCAATAAATGGATGTTAACTACTTAATTAAGCATTCTTCATTCCAGAGAGAAGGTCACAGTTTGATAACCTTGACAACCGCAGAAGCTCATCAGGAGACCACCTGAGGCCAGATTAAAGGAATGCAGGCCCTGCACACACCATGATCCTTATCAGCAACCCCGCCCCCTTGAACCATTGCTATAAAACTCCTCATCAAATCCCCCTGGGTGGGGACACACAGTTTTTGAGAGCATGAGCCCACTCTGTCCCCCTTTGCCTGGCAAAGCAATAAAGCTATTCTTTTCTACTTCATCCAAAACTCCGTCTCTGAGATCCAATTCAGCACCAGTGCACAGAGGCTGAGTTTTCAGCATCATAACCACTGTGTTTTGGTGACTGTTTATCACTCAACATAACCCAGGAAGAGCTGATGGGTGATACAGTTACACTGCATCCTCCTGTGGGACGTTGTTTTCTGAGCCTCCTCTCCTGGCTTTCCTCCCCAAAATTGCTGTCTGGCTCGTCACTCTTCCTCAAAATGCGGCTCCCAAGGCTCAGTGTGACTCACAGGGCTCAACACAACAGAGTCTGAGCAGCCACGAGCAGTGGCCCATCCCTCTCAGATCTGGGTGTCACACAGTCACTCCACAGCTTCCTGAAACTTGGGAGACTTTGCTCTCTGGCAACTGCACAGTCTCCCACATAGCTAGAGAAGAATGTCTCTGGGGACCAAAAAGACGTCATGAGTCCACCTTCTGAGGCTTGGGAACTTGACCCTTAGGACAGACAGCCTTCTAACCTCCTCAGGGCCTAATTAAACATCTTAACCTACAACCTAACAAGCTCGATGATATGGTTGCCAAGTCCACAGCAGATTTAAAGGTGCAAATTTGAGCTAAATGAACATGCTAGGAAATGAAGCCAAATCAAGGAAAGAAGCAATGGATTCCAAAGGCCAAACAGTGCCAAGGATGACCCAACTCACAACCACTCCACAGGATCAGTATTTATGTGCCCATTTTACAGGAGAGGGAACTGAGGCCCAGATAGGTTAGTAATTTGCTAAAGTCACCAGCTTGTCAGTAAGGATCCAAATTGGCATGTAGTACATACTCTGTGAACAGTAGCTCCTGGTGCTGATTTTGACCTTGGTGTTGTTTGTGGGTAAAGCAGAAAGAACCAGGGAGAGATAAAAGGGTGACAAGAGGGCTTCCCTGGTGGCGCAGTGGTTGAGAATCTGCCTGCTAATGCAGGGGACACGGGTTCGAGCCCTGGTCTGGGAAGATCCCACATGCCACGGAGCAGCTGGGGCCGTGAGCCACAATTGCTGAGCCTGCGCGTCTGGAGCCTGTGCCCCGCGACGGGAGGGGCCGCGATAGAGAAAGGCCCGCGCACCGCGATGAAGAGCGGTCCCCGCACCGCGATGAAGAGTGGCCCCCGCTTGCCGCAACTGGAGAAAGCCCTCGCACGAACCGAAGACCCAACACAGCCAAAAATAAATAAATAAATAAATAAATAAATAAATAAATAAGAAAATCCTTAAAAAAAAAAAAAAAAAAAAGGGTGACAAGAGATTTTCATGGGACCATATCCCAGGTGGAAGGGGGATGGATCATCTGAAGAGTAGGGCATTGGGGGGAGGGGACATCTGAGAGCCCAGGGAACCCAGGAAAACCATCCCCACCTCAGTGAGGTCCTGCCTTGAACAGGCTGTCCCCTTGCTCTTCTCCTCCAGAGACTGGAATTCCTGGATCGTATAGTAATTCTATGCTGAATTTTTTGAGGAACCACTAAACCATTTTCAACGGTGGCTGCATCATTTTACATTCACATCAGCAATGCACAAGATTTCAATTTCTCCAAATCCTTGCCAATGGATGTTACTTTCTTTTGTTTTTGCTTTTGCTTTTGCTTTCTTTCTTTCTTTCTTTCTTTCTAAATTTTTTAGTAATGGTCATCCTGATGGGTGTGAGTGATATCTCATAGTGATTTTGATTCACACTTTCCTAGTGATTAGTGACATTGAGCATCTTATCACGTGCTTATTAGCCATTTGTATATTGTCTTTGGAGAAATGTCTTTTCAAGTCCTTTGTCCATTTTTTAATTGGTTTTCTTCTTTGTTGTTCAGTTGTAGGAATTCTTTATATATACTGGATATTAACCCCTTATCAGATATATGTTTTGCAAATATTTTCTCCCATCTGATGAGTTGCCTTTTCACTCTGTTGATAGTGTCCTTTGATGCACAAAAGTTTTTAACTTTGATGTAGTCCATTTTATCTAGTTTTCTTTTGTTGCCTGTGCTTTTGGTATCACGTCCATTAATCATTGCCAAATCCAGTGCCCTGAAGCTTTTCCCTTATGCTTCCTTCTAAGAGTTTTAGAGTTTTAGCTGTTAAGTTTAGGGCTTTGATCCATTTTGAGTTAATTTTTGTATATGGTATAAAGTAAGGGTCCAGCTTCATTCTTTTGCATGTGGTTATCCAGTTTTCCCAGTGTCATTTGTTGAATAAATTATTTTTATACAAACAGAAAAGCTATGTTTATAGTGCTTACAGAACTATAAGCCACACTGAATATACAAATTAAACACAAACCAAGCAAACAACCAGTAAAATTCAAACAGCACTAAATTAACATAAAGGATGATGTTATTTTGCTGAAACAAAACCCCCATAGCGCTTCCCTGGTGGTGCAGTGGTTGAGAATCTGCCTGCTAGTGCAGGGGACACGGGTTTGAGCCTTGGTCTGGGAGGATCCCACATGCCGCAGAGCAGCTGGGCCCGTGAGCCACAATTACTGAGCCTGCGCGTCTGGAGCCTGTGCCCCGCAACGGGAGGGGCCGCGATAGTGAAAGGCCCGCGCACCGTGATGAAGAGTGGACCCCGCTTGCCACAACTGGAGAAAGCCCTCGCACAGAAGCGAAGACCCAACACAGCCATAAATAAATAAATAAATAAAATTAAAAAAAAACAAAAAACCCATAGCTCAGCAATAGCACAGCAGGTTCGACTGATCATCTCACCACAGTTCTCCACTAGAACCGCTGCCTAAATACATCTGTCCCACATTAGTCTGACTCTTTTCTGTTCCCATTAGCTGTGACATTTAATACTACAATGTGGTCATAAACACACATGGTGATCATGAAACCACATGGCAATGTGCATTCACATGTGGTCATGCAGGTAGGCCAGAATCAGGTGTCTAAGTTATTATTGACATGAAACCCTAAATTAAGAATCCTGGTAAAAAAAACTCATGAATCTCAAACATAGAGAACAGACTGGTGGTTACCAAGAGGGAGGGGTTGAGGGAGGCATGGAGTGGGAAGTTGGGGTTAACAGATGTAAGCTTTTATATATGGAATGGATAAACAACAAGGTCCTACTGTATAGCACAGAGAACTATATTCAATATCCTATGACAGGGACTTCCCTGGTGGCGCAGTGGTTGAGAATCTGCTTGCCAATGCAGGGGACACAGTTTCGAGCCCTGGTCTGGGAGGATCCCACATGCCACAGAACAACAAAGCCCGTGTGCCACAACTATTGAGCCTGCACTCTAGAGCCCGTGAGCCACAGCTACTGAGCCTGCGTGCCACAACGACTGAAGCTCACACGCCTAGAGCCCGTGCTCCGCAAACAAGAGAAGCCACCGCAATGAGAAGCACATGCACTGCAACAAAGAGTAGCACATGCACTGCAACAAAGAGTAGCTCCTGCTCGCCACAACTAGAGAAAGCCTGCGTGCAGCAACGAAGACCCAATGCAGCCATAAATAAATAAATAAATAAATAAATAAATAAATAAATTTATTTTTTTTTAAAAATGCTATGATAAATCATAATGGAAAAGACTATTTTAAAAAAGAATGTATACATATGTATAACTGAATCACTTTGCTGTACAGCAGAAATTAACACAATGTTGTAAATCAACTATACTTCAATAAATAAACAAACAAATAAATAAATAAGAACTTGTGAATCTTGAAAATGTCTCTAGGACCTCAGGGAGCCCATGGGCCCCAGGTTAGAAACCTTGAGTTAGGTAGATGTAGCCCAAAAGCCTTCTGGAATAGAGAGGTGTGCAGTGGCTTTTCTATGGCATTTAAAGGGTTCCATTTACAAATGTGAACAATTAACTTTACAGTGGGCAGAGCTGCATCTCTGCAGATTATGCTTGCTTAAGACAAATGTGTCTTTTCTAAATCTGGATTCCTGGGCTAACCTCAAGTGGGCCATTGGTGCTGCCTAGCCTCACTCCCCAGGCGGGGACAACCCCTACTCCCCAGTCACTACTTCATCATTCTCTGCCTTCCTCCTCCACCTCCCTCTCAGCCTGCATCCTTGCTTCCTTTTTCACAGATAACTTCCTCAGCCCCCCACCAGCACATCTGCTTAGCCTTCTCTCCTGATCCTCCGAGGATCTGTCCGGGCTGCTACCTGAGCTGCCCCTCTGGTGCACGCCACAGCCTGTCCCCTCTCTCGGACTCAAAGACACCCTTCTGGTAAGTCTCCCCGCTCCTTCTGCATCATAGCGTTTTTCCTCTCTGTTCAAGCATTCCCATCAGCGACTCATTCTCTTGCCTTACATTTTAAAAACTCCTCTTAATCTCTCTCCCTCTTTAAATGCAATCTTATTTCTCTCCTCCCTTCCCTCAAAGCCCCTCTGAAGTGTGGTCTCTGCCCTCTTCCCAATTTGGCTCCCACCCCCTCCTAAACCCACACCAGGTAGGTTCACAAGCCAAGCTGCTGTTGTCAAGGTCACTTGATCCCATGTTAGCAAGTTGATTGTCAGCCCTGTCATACTTCACCTTCAGTAGCATCCAACCAGACCCTCACTATCCCTTCTTGAAACACCCCCTCCACTGGGCTTCCAGGTCACCGCTCACCTGGTTTTTCTCTTTCCTCATGGCCCAGCCTCTGCCGTGGCTGGCCCCAGTCCACCTTGCGGTTTAAATGCTACCATATCCTGATCACATCCAAGTTTACACCTCAGCCCAGACCTTCCCCTGCACCCCCAGCTCACAGCAGCTGCCAGTTCCACATCTCCACTGGGGGTCAAACAGGTACATAAAACTTAACCTGTCAAACTGAGCTTCCCTCCCACTGCCTTTTCCGTTTCGCTTATTGACAGCTCCATCCTCTGGTTGCTCAGGCCATCACCTTAGCTCCACTCATGGCCAACAAGCACATGAAAAGATGCTCAAACGGGATTTCGCTGGTGGTCCAGTGGTTAAGACTCTGTGCTTCTAATGCCAGGGGCGCGGTTTCGATCCCTGGTCAGGGAACTAAGGTCCCACATGCCTTGCGGTCAAAAAAAAAAAAAAAAAAAGACCAAAAAAAATGTTTAAACAAAAAACAGACAATAACAAGTGTTGGCAGGGATGTGGAGAAAGTGAAACCCTCATACATTGCTGGTAGGAATGCAAAACGGTGCAGCCACTGTGGAAAACAGTTTGGCGGTTCCTCAAAAAGTTAAGCATAGAGTTACCATACGACCCAGCAATTCCACACCTAGAAATATACCCAAAAGAATTGAAAACAGGTGTTCTAACAAACTTGTACATAAGTGTTCATAGCAGAACTGTTCACAGTAGCCAAAATGTGGAAGCAACTCAAACGTCCATCAACAGATGAATGGATAAACAAAATGCGGTATAATCATATGATGGTGTACTAGTCAGCTTTAAAAAGGAAGGAAAGGGACTTCCCTGGTGGCGCAGTGGTTAAGAATCTGCCTGCCAATGCAGGGGACACGGGTTTGAGCCCTGGTCCGGGAAGATCCCACATGCTGCAGAGCAACCAAGCTAGCTCAGCCAAGTAGCTCAACTACTGAGCCCGTGAGCCACAACTACTGAACTTGTGTGCCACAACTACTGAAGCCTGTGCGTGTAGAGCCCATGCTCCGCAACAAGAGAAGCCACCACAATGAGAAGCCCGCGCACCACAACGAAGAATAGCCCCCTCTCGCCGCAACTAGAGAAAGCCCGTGCGCAGCAACGAAGACCCAATGCAGCCAAAAATAAAAATAAATAATAAAAAAAATAAAATAAAAAAAAGGAAGGAAATTGTGACACAGGCTACAACACAGATGAACCTTGAAGACATTATGCTGAGTGACATAAGCCAGACACAAAGGCCAACGTGTTGATTCCACTTATAAGAAATACCCAGAATAGGTAAATCCACAGAGACAGAAAGCAGATTAGTGGTTGTCAGGGGCTGAGGGGAGGGGGATGGGGGAGTGATTGCTTAATGCTTACAGAGTTTTCCTTTTGGAGTGATGAAGATGATTTGGAACTAGATGGATTTGGGTGATGGTTGCACAACATTGCGAATGTACTAAATGCCACTGAATCGTATATTGGAAAATGGTTAATTTTATAGTATGTGAATTTTGCCTCAATAAACAAACAAACCTCATTCCTCCCCTCCTCCTGCACCTCACATCCAACTGCCATCAAAATCTGTCCCCTCCCACCCCCATCCTAGCCACTGTCACCTCTCACCAAAGGACTGCTGGACCCTCCTAATGGGTCTCTGGGATTCCAACCATTTTTTTTAAATTAATTTTTATTGGAGTATAGTTGATTTACAATGTTGTGTTAGTTTCAGGTGTACAGCAAAGTAAATCAGTTATCCGTATACATATATCCACTCTTTTTTTAGATTTTTTTCCATATAGGTCATTACAGTGTATTGAGTATATTCCTTGTCTTATACAGTAGGTCCTTGTTAGTTATCTATTTTATATATAGTAGTGTGTATATGTCCATTCCAATATCCCAATTTACCCCTCCCCCCTTCCGCCTTTGGTAACCATAAGTTTGTTTTCTACATCTGTGACTCTATTTCTGTTTTGTAAATAGGTTCATTTGTACCACTTTTTTTAGATTCCACATATAAGCGATACCATATGATATTTGTCTTTCTCTGACTTACTTCACTCAGTATGACAATCTCTAGGTCCATCCATGTCACTACAAATGGCATTATTTCATTCTTTTTATGGCAGAGTAATATTCCATTGTATATATGTACCACATCTTCTTTATCCATTCCTCTGTCGATGGACATTTAGGTTGCTTTCACGTCCTGGCTATTGTAAATAGTGCTGCAGTGACATGGGGGTGCATGTATCTTTTTGAATTATGGTTTTCTCTAGATATATGCCTAGGAATGGGATTGCTGGATCATATGATAGTTCTAATTTTAGTTTTTTAAGGAACCTCCATACTATTCTCCATAGTGGCTGTACCAATTTACATTCCCACCAACGGAGTGGGAGGTTTCCCTTTTCTCCACACCCTCTTCAGCATTTATTGTTTGTAGATCTTTTGATGATCGGGCTTCCATCCTTGCCCAGCTTTGGCCTGTGCTTTTCACAGCAGCCGGGGATCCTGTTAAAATGCAAGTCAGATCACGTCCTGCCTCTACTCTAAGCCCTCCCAGGGCCAGCGTCACACCCCGAGTCAAAGCCAAAGTACTTGCCGGGACCCAAGGCCCACGTAGCTTCCCGTCCCCATCCCCCCTCATCTCCGATATCCCAGCCACACCAGCCTCCTGCTGCCCTTGCCACGTGCCAGCCACCTCCCTCGCCAGCTCTGCAGCCACTCTGCTCTCTCCCTGCAGTGTGTCTCCTGCTATCTGCATGGCTCACCCCCACTTCCCTCCTCGGCCGTCCCTTCCCTACGTTTCAGCCCCACACCCAGCATCTCCACCGCCTTCCCTGATGGAGCTTTATCTCTATCACTTACTATTGTCTCACCTACTGCAGTGTACAGTTTACCTCTTAACTTTATATGCAGTCTGTCTCCTCCACTAAAAGACAAGCCCAATGGGGGCAGGGTTTTTCCCTTTTTCATTCACTGCTGTATCCTCAACATGTGGGACAGTGCCCCGCAGGGATAACACACCCAATAGATATTTGTCAAATGAATGAAGGGACTCAAACTCATCTGAGCCCATCTATTTGTATTTGTTTTGCAGAGGTGTGTGTGTGTGTGAAACATTTGCCCCTAGAAACTTGGTAGGAAACCAAGAAGGCAAAGCTGGAAAGATTTGCCACCAAGGAGGGGAGGCTGTAAAAGGAACTGGATTGGCTTAGAGTGTCCCATACGGGATGTTACTCAAAAGCAAATAACTCAGACTCGGGGAATTGTCCATGCCAGTGACATTTGCTGACAGCAGCTGCCTTGAAGGGAGTAGATATTCTCACCATCATCCTGAGACAGGCAGAGCCTGGGCAAAGAGGTGAGGGCCTTTGTCTGGGGTGAGGCCACACGGAGGGGAGGGGGCCTCCGGTGGGGCAGGGCTGAGCGCCTCCTTCAGTTCCCCGCCCTCGGCCCCTCACTTGCCTCCCCCTAGCCCCTGTGCTACCCCTGCAGCCAGAGCTGCCTTTTGGCCAGTTCCCAGGTGAGCTATACCTGTGAGCCAAGCTAGGGTGTCAGTTTCATTTCAGAACCACAGCACGACTCCCCATAAAAGATGACTTCATGGACAGATGTTTCATGGCGGCAGCTTGAGAAGGCTTACGTTTCTTGGGCAGCTGGTCTTTCTCTCACCGCAAGCCCACAGAGGTCGGGGCCTGGATTAGCTAATCATGAGATCTACCAGTCAGAGGACATGGGCTACAGGTGTCCTACATCAAACTCAGTGGTCAGAGAACAGCCGCATCTGGCCCCATCCCGCCTCGTTCCAGATGGGATTCGAGGTGGCTTAATGAGGATATATAAACTACAGCAAGAGAACATAAATTGGAAAAGGTTGTGAAAGAAAATAAAAGAAATGGGAACTATATGGAATGAGCCAGGGAAAGGGGGAAGGAGTATAAGAACAGAGAGGGGGACACCTAACCATCCGGGAAGGCTTCCTGGAGGAGGCTGTATCCCAGCAGACTCTTGAAGGGTCAACAGGAGTTTACTAGGTCAAGAACTGGAGGAGGGGCCCTCTAGGCTGAAGGACTGGGGTGTGCAAAGGAACAGGGTGAGAGAGGGAGAGCCCGGCAGGTAGTGGGACCGCCCCCACAGGTGAGACTCCCTGCCCCCCTCACAAAGTCTTAGAGAGACCCCTTTGGCCTGGCTCCCCGGGGAGTCTGGCTGCACAGCTGGTTTCCCAGGGCCAGCACGGGGACACCAAAAGGCAGGGTCTGCTCCCGCCCCTCCTTGGACCTGCCTGAGCTCCAGGAGATCAGTCTACACCACCTGCCTATGAACAGGAGCACTCAATTCAGAGGGGCTGGCAGAAACCCTTGACTCCACAGTTCAGAAGCTACCAAGCTTCCACTAAAAAACTGTGACCCACACTTTGGTCCCTGGGTCTGTTCTTAGGGAGAAAGGGACGCTGAGTGATCATTCGACCTCTCCCTCTCTGCATAATGATCCACAAGGACTGGCATTCTGGAGCTCCGGTACCACGTGGAAGGAACAATATTCTGGCCATCCACAGGCCTTGAGTCTGCACAGGATGTGACTGGCGTTTTTTTTTTTTTAACATCTTTATTGGAGTATAATTGCTTTACAATGGTGTGTTGGTTTCTGCTTTACAACAAAGTGAATCAGCTATACATACACACATATCCCCATATCTCCTCCTTCTTACGCCTCCCTCCCACCCTCCCTATCCCATCCCTCTAGGTGGTCACAAAGCACCCAGCTGATCTCCCTGTGCTATGTGGCTGCTTCCCACTAGCTATCTATTTTACATTTGGAAGTATATATAAGTCCATTCCACTCTCTCACTTCGTCCCAGCTTACCCTTTCCCCTCCCCATGTCCTCAAGTCCATTCTCTAAGTCTGTGTCTTTATTCCTGTCCTGCCCCTAGGTTCTTCATAGCCATTTTTTTTTCTTAGATTCCATATATATGTGTTAGCATACGGCATTTGTTTTTCTCTTTTTGACTTACTTCACTCTGTATGACAGACTCTAGGTCCATCCACCTCACTACAAATAACTCAGTTTTGTTCCTTTTTATGGCGGAGTAATATTCCACTGTATATATGTGCCACATCTTCTTTATCCATTCATCTGTCGATGGACACTTAGGTTGCTTCCATGTCCTGGCTATTGTAAATAGAGCTGCAATGAACATTGTGGTACATGACTCTTTTTGAATTATGGTTTTCTCAGGGTGTATGCCCAGTAGTGGGATTGCTGGGTCGTATGGTAGTTCCATTGTGACTGACATTTATTATAGTCATTGCTGATATGGAAGGGTGAGCCAGAGCAGATAAAGTCAGGAGGGACAAGGAAGGATTTAGAAGGAAAAAAACCACATGTGGGGGAAGGGTTTCATCTTCGGATAGGTCAAGACTTGTCCAGCATAGGGAGGGGGAAGGGTAAGCTGGGACGAAGTGAGAGAGTGACATGGACTTATAAATACTACCAAATGTAAAATAGAGAGCTAGTGGGAAGCATCCGCATAGCACAGGGAGATCAGCTCGGTGCTTTGTGACCACCTAGAGGGGTGGGATAGGGAGGGTGGGAGGGAGGCATAAGAAGGAGGAGATATGGGGATATGTGTGTATGTATAGCTGATTCACTTTGTTGTAAAGCAGAAACCAACACACCATTGTAAAGCAATTATACTCCAATAAAGATGTTAGAAAAAAAAAGCAAAACAAAAAACAAAAAAAAATTTTTTAATTAAAAAGAAATAAAATAAAATCATATGTCAGGAAATAAAGCATAAAGAAAATGAAAAACAAACAAAAAAAGACTGTCCAGGAACTCCACAAGACCCAGAGCTAAGACGGATCTCAGGCTTGGATAAGAGGCAGCTGACCTCTTGGGACAAAGTTTTATGGAGAGCTAGGGCCCAGGAGACCAATGGAATAAAGTGAATTTTCACTTGCACATTTGTCTGTTTTCCCTTTTTACTCAATTTCTAAGCCAGCTCAGCAAACCTGGAATTTAAATTGTGTGAGCTCCAGGGGTATGACTTTAGCCATTGGCAGGGGCAGGATTTACCCTGAAGCCGACGGGCCCCTCCCTTGAGCAGCCCCTTCCAAAGGCCAGGGAGGGGCTCAGGTAGAGCTAGATTTTGTGGTACCCGAAACTCATTCAATATGGGGCTGGGGACATTCTTTAGAAAAAGAATGTAGTAGTGTGAATTCAGATTGCTAAGGTTTGGAGAAAAAAAAAAAAAAGATTAAAATCAGCAAAGGAAAAATGTGCGCACAGCAAGGTCAAGGAGAGACCAGGTGCGAGCTTCCAGCTGCCCTCTCCCAGTGGAGAGTTTAATGGGCCAAGAACTAGAGAAGGGTCAGTGTTGAATTCTCCCAGTAACAACGTGGGACAACATCCGAAGTATTGCCAAGCAGGGAGATCACTGAGCCTTGGTGTCCAGAGCTGTACTGGGGGTCAGTCTTGCAGGCACGCGTGTGGTACCCACATGGCTGATCTTAGTTACTCATCCACAGCCTCCCTAGGGGCCAGACTGATACAGTGCGGCCAGGGCCCCCAGTGAACAAAAGCAGGTGGTCACCAAAATCATATTGCTGGCAGAAACTCGCTGGTGGGACCAAGGCCCCAGGGGAACAAAGACACTCTATCAAGAAGGATGTTCCGGGGACTTCCCTGGTGGCGCAGTGGTTACGAATCTGCCTGCCAGTGCAGGGGACACAGGTTTGATCCCTGGTCTGGGAAGATCCCACATGCCGCGGAGCAACTAAGCCCGTACGCCACAGCTACTGAGCCCGCGTGCCTCAACTACTGAAGCCCAAGTGCCTAGAACCCGTGCTCCGCAAGAGAAGCCACCTCAATGAGAAGCCCGCACACTGCAATGAAGAGTAGCCCCCGCTCGCCGCAACTAGAGAAAACCTGCGCACCGCAACGAAGACCCAAAGCAGCCTAAATAAATAAATAAATTTATTAAAAAAAAAAAAAAAGAAGGATGTTCCGAAGGCCCAGGCATTAGCTCCCTGGAGCTGGTTAAAGCCAGTTCTCTCTTTGGCTTGTGCAGGCTTGAAGCAGCCTGTTTTCTGCTTTTCTGCTGAGTTAAGCCTTTACTGCACAGGGCCCCTGCTGCATAGGTGGAGTTAACATGGAACAAGTTCTGCCTGCTGGAAAAACCGCAACTGGGTCCAGCACGACGGCAGGAGGGGATTGCTGCTGCTGGAGTGAAGGGGTTTTGGGGGGGGCACTCACAGGGACGGGAGCTAGCAAGGCCCTTCCTCCTCCAGCCTCGTAGTCACTCCCTCTAACATCCTCTGTTGTCAGGGTCCAGCGGGACCAGAGTCTCAGTGAGCGTCACACCATAGAGGAGGACAGAAGGGTGGATTTGAAGCTGAAAGACGCTAACTTGATGACAGGCAAAGTGCACCCTTTGCCTACTCAGCACCCATATACCCCCTCTGTTCACACTTGTACTTCCGTACAACAACAAAAATTACTCTATGGTAACATAACAAGGTGAAATGATCCTTCACACAAAGACAATCTCACCCTCTCCCCCAAATGGGAAGATGAAAGTCCCAACAGTCAGTGCGTTCACCCCAGGAGGCTGTAATAAGGAAGAAACTTTTGTATTCTATTACCAGTTAATCACTGAAGGCACGTTGCCCGTGAATGACTGCAGGGAGGAAGGAATTAACACATCCCGTCTGTCCAGAGGCTGATGGGAACCAGGAAGTGTTTGACTTTACTCCCTTCCCCTTTTAGTATAAACAGAGCCTGAATTCTAACTCAGGCAAGATGGTTCTCTGGGGCACGAGCCCCGCATCATCTCAGTTTGCTGGCTTTCTGAATAAAGTCGCAATTCCTTGCCCCAGCAACTCTCTCCTATTATTGGCCTGTCTGCGGCGAGCAGTACAAGCTTAGACTCGGTAACAAGGCAAGCACACCCTCCGTCTCCAGGACACGCTAATTTCTCCTCCAGTTCAGTCACCACCCCATCTGAAAATTCTGCTACCTAAATTGTAAATTTGACCTCCAGCTTGTATTAAATAATGATAAAATCAGGGAAAGGAGGAGAGAGAAGGAAGAAACATGCATTACAGAGCAGGAACCCAATGTCCCCTTGGTGACCAGTAACCTCAGGGGCAGAGTAAGCCCCTTTGCCTGTTGGTTAGTGGGTGAGGCACCCAACAGGGCCAACTCAATCCAGTGACTAATCATGTCCCCTGGAGGAAGCAGTCCCTCCTTGGGAACTAAAGCCTCCAAACCAGCAGAGTTCAGAGTTGCCAGGAGGAGAAGCAAAAAAATCCCTGAGTGGGATATTAGGGGTGATGAGGAAAGCTACTCTCACCCCACCCCTTGATTCCTGGACCCATGTGTTCCAGACATGGAGAAGCAACCCCATTCTTTGGTCCCGGGTTCAAGTGGATACAGCATCCTGAAGGGAGAACGCCATCCTCTCGGGGTGATGTCTAAGTGAGTCTTCAGGAGGCCATCCCACCGTCCCATTAGGCAGCTGCTTCAGAGTAGTGTTGTATTTGGTAAAACCAGAGACTTCCATGAGCATAAAGCCATTGCCACACTTCTTGAACTCCTTGAAATGAACTCCTTGATCAGAAGCAATCCTGTACCACGGCAGGAAATGAAGCACCCGCAGAGTCCGCGGATGGGGGCACCGGCAAAAGCAGGATGGCCAGAGAAGGCAAATCCATCTCCAGAATATGTGTCTCTTGCAGTGAAAACACCATGGCCACGGTGAACATGAACTCAGCAAGCCAGCACTAGCTGGGGAAAGAGGCCACCAGACATCCAAGGAGAAACCCTTTCCTTCACTCCCAGGTCATTCCGTCCACCTGATTCCTGAAAGCTTCGTCTGCAGTGGGGATGCCCCTTGGGGGCCGTCGGGGTGGTCTGCCCACTCTGAGAACTCCCACCACTGATTTCTTACCCACACCTCTTTGTCACCTCTTCATCACCCATCTTCCAGTTCTGTTCTTTCCAAATCCCTGATCATTCTGCTGGACCAGCGGTCAGCAGACCTTTTCTACCAAGTTCTAAATATTTCAGGCTTTGTGGGCCGTATGTTCTCCGTCACCACTACTCACCTGTGTCGTAGTGACATGAAAGCAGCAGAGACAGCAAGCAAACAAAGGGGTGTGGCTGTACGCCAATAAAACTTGATTTACCAAATCAGACGCTGGCCAGATTTGGCCTCCCAGAGCTAAACCATTAGGAGCTGCCCATGAATCACTGTAGGTCCGGAGTTCTTGTTTTCCATCAGTCCAAACAAAGTGGAAAACTCAATGTTTTGCTTGAATGCCACCTGGAAGGATGTCCCTTCACCGTGTTCTTCAGGGCAACCCTGGATGGGGCTACAACGCTGCAGCCATCCACTTCCAGTCGATGCCAGGATATCAGGCAGAATCATCTATAAACCAGGTCCGCGATGTTTTCTCCTCGATCAGATGTTCATAAGGCCACAGGTGAAGATCGGGAGAGACCGAATCCGGGGTCAATGTGTAAGGAGCCTGACCACCTGCTCACGCAGCGTCCTCATGGTGGAGCTACCGTATCCCCACTCTAGGGCAGGTGCTGCTGCAGTGCTACCTCCTGGTTCGGTGGCTCTGATGACAGCCAGTTTCCAACTGGATGCTCTAGAGGATGCTGAGCTGCTCAGCAAGACCCCCACCTCCAGGACTGACACCCCTGTTCCCCAGTCGCAGGGACGGTGCCCTCTGACGGCTTGCAGTTGAGTCACTCTGGGCCTGGCCTCCACCCAAAGACACGGCCCCACCCTGGAGGAAGCCTGCTTCTGATGGCCAGGCCAGTGGAGGGGGACAACGACCCAGCTCAATGTGGGACCTCACTGAAGGGCCAACCCAGTTCCCGAGCTCCCCCGGGACCGGCGAGCCCTCTGTAGCAGCTTCGTCACAGTTCAGTGTCTCCCTCTGCCCAATGCCATCTCCTTCACTCCTGTACAGAGGTTTATTTCTAAGAGTACTCCCCCAAGAAGCCTCCTGCCCACAAATCTCCACCCCAGAGTCTGTTTCGGGGGCACCCAGCCTGAGACAGAAGCTCAGCTGCATGGTCACTGGATGCCCGGTGTTCAGCCTCTACCAGGCCCACAGCCAGCCAGGGGATGTTTCTCAAAAGGAGAACAGGGCGTTGTAGAAGAGGGCATGGGTTTGCTCCCAAATCCTGGAGGTCGGTGCCATGGCCCTCCTGCCGATGCTTGCCAGTGGCTCCGGCAGCATCTCCATCCTCACACGCACCCCGAGCGCCATTGGGCGGCTGGGTCTCAACACCCAAAGGGAGAGCAGCTTGCAGTGCAGTCTGGACGTGCCACAGCGTCTTCTCTTAATCTGGTCCCCACTCAAAACTGACACCTTCTGGCTTACTTACTCAGTAAACAATTGGAGTAGCTCAAATGTGGTACATATTGCCTCCGGGTTCACCAAAGAAAATCTCCATCCTTTTAGTAGGGGGTGGTGCAAGGTGCAGCAACTTGTCTTTCACCTTGGAAGGAATATCTTGACGTGCTTCAAACCCCTGGACCCCCCCCAGAAACCTCACTGAGGCAACTGGCCCCTGAATTTTGATGGGGTTGGTCTCTTCCATCTCATTTGCATATGTCTTATTAATGCATCTAAAAAGCACTGGCTCAGGAATTCCCCGGCCCTCCAGGGGTTAGGACTCTGCACCTTCACTGCTGAGGACCCGGGTTTGATCCCTGGTCAGGGAACTAAAATCCCACAAGCCGTGAGGCGCAGCCAAAAAAAATAAAAAATAAAAACCATAAAAAGCACTCGCTCCCCAAGCCCAATCAGCACAACGCCATCCAGGTAGTAGACCGGCATGTTGTCCTGTGGATCATTAGAGATGGAGACCTTTGCTGATCACACAGTGGCAGAAAGCAGGAGGGCTGACGTGGTGCTAAGGCAAGACTGGGAAGGGGAGAGGTAAGAGCAAACTGCCACAAGTGGGCCTTGGGAATTGGTATAGAGAAAAAAAGCATCGGGCAGGTCGAGCACTGCATGCCAGGAGCCAGGGGCGTGCTGCTTTGCTCCGTGAAGACACTGTACCTGGAAGAGCTGCTGCAGTTGGAGTCGCCACCTGATGAAGTTCCCTGAAGCATCCAGTGATTCCCCAGGATCCACCCACCTTCCCCGCAGAGTGACAGACAAGGTAAATGGGGGTGTGCTAGGAATCACCTCTCCTGCAACCCTCAAGCCTTTGATCTTGAAAAGCTGCCCAGGAGGAGCTTCCCTGGTGGCGCAGTGGTTGAGAATCTGCCTGCCAATGCAGGGGACACGGGTTCGAGCCCTGGTCTGGGAGGATCCCACATGCCGCGGAGCAGCTAGGCCCGTGAGCCATGATTACTGAGCCTGCGCGTCTGGAGCCTGTGCTCCGCAACAAGAGAGGCCGCGATAGTGAGAGGCCCGCGCACCGTGATAAAGAGTGGACCCCGCTTGCCACAACTGGAGAAAGCCCTCGCACAGAAACGAAGACCCAACACAGCCATAAATAAATAAATAAATAAATTTAAACTGCTCTGCAACATACTAATTAAGTCTGGGACCCGATTCTCAGATTTAAAAAAAAAAAAAAGAAGCTGCCCAGGGATCCAGCACTGATCTGGTTTACTGTCCCAGAGGGAGAGGAAGCTCCAGAGACTCCCATATCTCCCTCCATCCTCACGGCTCTTCCTTCACAGGTCAGAGGGCCAAGGTGGAGCATCCACCTGTCCCCAGGAACATCTCCTCCAACTGTATGTTCAGGAGCCGGGGAAACAACCACAGAAGGAGTCCGCGCACCCACTGGCTCCGCCGTGATTGGAACTCAGGCCAAAACTCCATTTATCACTTGACCTACTTTAACTGGGGGACTGTAATAAAGAAAAGATTTTTCAAAAAAAGAAAAGCTCCATAACACAACAAAGAGTGTAAGACTATGCATAGAAGAAAAAGAAAGGACCAAGGTGGGTTTTTATGTTTAAAAACCTCACTGGGTCCACAGAAAAGCCCCAGTTCTCAATCCTGGCTGCTACACTCGTCTGAGAAATTTATTAAGATACTGATGTGCTCCCCTCCCCCACTCCCACCCCAGATGGATTCATCAGAGTCGCCTGAAGTGGGACCTGAGCAACGGTATAATTGTGATTCCAATTGCTGCCAGAGTTGGGAAGGTCAGTGGGGAAAGAACCATGGGTGGAAATAGACACTGGAAGCCTGACCCTCTGCTGCAGACACAGGAGGGGCAGAAAGGAAGGCTTCTGCTGCAGCTACAGAGATAACACACATTACTCAAGTCCTAGGAAATTCAGAAGCCCATGGAAAAAACACATTCCTGCCCCAGGGCCTCTGGGAACACCAGCATTCGGAAGCCTCAGCAGCTGATTTGGATCAGGAATATTCCGTGGTGATCATCCCGCTAAGACACTGGTGGGAAGCGAGATGCTCAGGCCTGGGGGAATTCCCAAGTGAGCGCAGCTGCTGGAAACCACCTGACCCGGGGGCCGGGGGACTGCAGAAAATCAGGGCCACTGCTCAGGGAAGGGCCTGTTGCACATGGGGGCGGTGGGTGGGGCGTGTCTCACAAAGAAATAAGAGGCTTCGCATATGCTGAATGCACACAAAGAGAGGGGGCGGGAAGCCTTAGGTGAATTCTGGAGACCAGAGTGACTTCACTGCAAACTTTGAGTTACCCAAGAAGACCAAGGTGTCCCCAATGCCGCTCACTCTCTGAGAGGAAGCTGTGAGCCCAAGTGGATCTGGGAGCAGGAGATACAGTTTGCCTCTCGTTGGGCAATTTCCCCCAGTGGCGTTTAAATTCATGGCTTATGGGCTCTGGGTCTCCTGGTGAAGCTGAAACATATTTTCTCTTTTCCCTCCCCATTTCTCTGTCTGCCCTCTTTTCTCCAGCTGACACTGTCTCCTCTCTGGCCTGCGGCTGACCACTGATCCAGACAGAATTCCAGGAATGTGTGTTGCTGGGTTCACAGCTGGGATGATGGAGGGGCTGATTTTTGTCTTTTATATTTTGTGTGTTTGGGACTGGTGCTAATAACACTTCATGTGTCTCAGTGACTGTGGCTCTATGGAAAAGTGGGGCAGGTAGGAAATCTAGGATTGGATTAACTTCAGTCTGGCAGTGGAGGAGGAACTGTGTCCACTCCAACGGGTGTGGCCAGGTGGCAGCTGCCACCCAGGGAAGCCAACTCCAGAGTGTGGCCCTCAGTCTGGGGCCCAACATATAAGACACCAAAGAGGGAAGTATTTCTGATTCTAATTCACCTGGGCTTTACTTCAGAAGGGAAAGGTGTTCCATTTTTGAGCTTTGATAATGGGGCTTCTTATTCACATCTGGGCTGTCTGTGTTGTAGGTTTGACATGTTCTCAATGTGCAACTCCCACCAGGGGCTTTATTGAACAATGTCATTTGGCCTAATTTAAGATGGGAAATAGAATAGGAAGTTAATTTTCTTCCTAGGGTGTCACATGGCTGTAGCAGCTAGGAATGCTTTTGGCTGCAACAGAAAATCCACACGGCAGAGGCTGAAGCAACAAGAAGTGGGGATGGATGGTGCCCGGTTTGGAGTTCAGAGCTGTCATCCGGGAGCCAGACCCCTTCTGTCTTTTTGTTCCGCTCAGCTTTTGGTTTTTTGGCAGGAAGAGAGAGCTATTCCTCTTATAAAGACAAAAGATATGTCCCAGAGCCCCCCTCCTCCCTGCAGAAATGTCCTTACGTCTCTGTGGCTAGAACCACACCACGTGGGCACCCCTAGCTGCAAGAGGAACTGGGAAGGTGAGTATCTGGCAAGTGGAAATCATATGGTCATGAGTGGGGGGCTGGGCACATTGCCTTCCCAAACAAAATCAGGGTTCCAGTGGCAAGAAAGAAGCAGGACTATCTGTCACCGTGGTTTTTAACGTCCTGTACTGTCATCTTTCCAAACCTTGAGGAACTCAACAATACAAAAGATATAACCCAATCATATATTTAAAATAACACAATTTAAAAATGGACAAAGGCTCTGAATAGACATTTCTCCAAAGAAATGACCAATAAGTACATGAAAAGATGCTCAACATCATTAGTCATTAGGGAAATGCAAATCAAAACCACAATGAGATACCACTGCACACCCACTAAGGTGGCTTTAATCAAAAAGAGAGACTGGGAATTCCCTGGTGGTCCAGTGGTTAGGACTCAGCGCTTTCACTGCCATGGCCCAGGTTCAATCTCTGGTCGGGGAACTAAGATCCCATAAGCTTCGCAGCAGGTGTGGGGGGGGGCGGCAGGGAAGAGCGAGGGACAGTAGAGAGTCAGTTCTGACCACAGTGTCCAACTTCAGGGACAATAGGGGCTGCAGGGTCAGGGTGGCACCTGGGGCACAGAGCCAGAAGCTATAGCGGGGGCAGACGTGGTGCCCGGTGTTCAGCAGTGGCCTCGGCAGATAGGTCCTGTGTGTGATTTTGCCCTGGGTCCTGGAGCCCCCATTTCTGCTGCCTGGTCCTCTAGCCTCCCGGGAACTTACGCCCAGAAGAATCCCTTCCAGCCCGTGGGTGAGGTCAGGCGCCCCCCTCTTAGTGCTCCCTGGTACCACTTCCCCGCTGCCCTCTCAGCTGCTGTCTTTGTCTCCCCACCAGACTAGCAACCCCTGAGTCAGGGACCACGTCCGTCTTGTTCGCTTCTCTACCCCAGCCCCCAGCCTCCAACCCAAGAAAGGCTTCTATTGTTGAATGAGTGTCTGATTCTTTGGAAACAGAAACAACCTGGGAGGGTGTTGACTCAAAGGTCCCATCCTGCAGGGAGACTCAAGGGGTGAAGTGTGCAGGTTTTGAGAATCCCCCAGACCCAGCAGTGCCCAGCGCTACAGAGGTAAGGCTCTGAAAACGGCCCCTGAAAGGAAATCAGGAACCAGATAGGGATGAACTTTCTAAGACCTGCCTGAGATTTGGGACCCTCTGTCCCCTCCCCATCACCCAATGACCTGCAAGAACCACACAGCAGCAAAGTTCTGGGATAACAGTCTCTCTCCCAAAAAGAAATCCTAAGAAACAGAGTGGTGGCTACTGCTTTAAAAGGAAAGGCTGGGGGACTTCCCCGGTGGCGCAGTGGTTAAGAATCTGCCTGCCAATGCAGGGGACAGGGGTTCTAGCCCTGGGCCGGGAAGATCCCACATGCCACGGAGCAACTAAGCCCGTGCGCCACAACTACTGAGCCTGCACTCTAGAGTCCGCAAACCCCAACTACTGAGCCCACATGCTGCAACTACTGAAGCCCATGTGCCTAGAGCCGTGCTCCACAACAAGAGAAGCCACCGCAATGAGAAGCCCGCGCACCGCAACGAAGAATAGCCCCCGCTCGCCGCAACTAGAGAAAACCCGTGCACAGCAACAAAGACCCAACGCAGCCAAAAATAAATAAATAAATAAATAGATAAAATTTTTAAATAAATAAAAGGAAAGGCTGGTCTCCCAGGCTTGTGGGGGGAGGGGGAAGGGGAGGGCTGGCCAGGGCCTGAGTGACACAGGATGGCGGTGCACACATGGCCTGAGGTACAACAGGCCTGGCTTGAGCCTCAGTCCTGACCCATGCTGCAAAAGATGAACCCTCCCTGTCCTCAGTTTTCCCACCTGTAAATGGGTGAACCCTCCCTGTCCTCAGTTTTCCCACCTGTAAATGGGGCTCCGTGAGACCAACCACAGGCTGAAAGCAGATGACGTCTGTAAGGTGCATGACATACAGCAGGTGTTCTTACTGCTTTCTGCCTTCAGGTCACCACGAGGTTCCCAGACGGTGCCACCTGAGGAAGGATAAGTAGGAAAATCCCACCATGAAGGGTCTGTTTAGCCACGGCCTGCCTGGAGAGAAACAGACTTTGCCAAGAATGCCGACCTCCTGTCTCCTCCTCAAGTTCCCCCAGGCAACTTCCGAGCCATTGCCGGCCTCTGCGTTCAATTCCCCTGCCAAGAGGGACCGCCTTGGGCAAATGGCTGCCATCGACTGATTAGGTGGACAGAGATAGCTGCCCTGCAGATTAATGAATTGGCTCTCCAGCCCATAAATCACCTCCTGTGACAAGCCTGGTCTGTTCCCAAAAGAATGTCCAGCCTCAGAGCGAGCCACATCCACTGCAGTTTCCCAGACCACATTCCAGGGAACCCTGGTACTCCACAGGTATTCCTGGGAGTCGGGGGCAGGGTGGGGGCGGGGGGGGGCGGGATCCCTGAGTCAAACAGACTTTGGGATGCAGGACTTCTCAGAGCCTTGAATATACTAATGAACTTCATGACTTTCCAAGAGGGGGCAAAGTAGACAGGGGATGACAAAAGCTTTTTACAGAACATCTATTATTTCTCACAAATACCTTGAACTTTAAGGAACACAGTTTGCAAAGAGCTCATTTAAGGCAGTTTGCCACTACTTCCAGCTGAGGACACTGAGTTTCCACCTCCTGCTGGGAGCAGTGGAGAGTCAGCCTGTTGTCCCCAAGCTGAGGCTCTACCCATGACATGAATTTTGGGAGCCCGCTGAACCAAAACGCAGGCCTGGTGTGTGAATTGGCCTCTGCCTTCTCCTCTGGGCCCTCCCTTGCGTCCCCTTAGCTCCAGCCAGGACACCAAGGCACAGAGCCCCCCAGGCTCCATGGCCATCCACCGACATTCCCCCTCCTCCCAGCCAAGTCCTCTCTCCCATCCTTGCCCTGCCCCCTGCAGGCCACAGGAAGGTCCCTCAGCAGCACCCACTGAAGGCTGGTAAATGAAGAACCCCACCCCCTCGGAAATCCCAACACCATCCAGGGACCTGCCCATCACACCTGAGGATGGGCCGGGCGCAGTGGAAGGAACCCAGCCCCACTCCTGCCTGTCAGCTACCTGCTGGGGCTCCGAGCCTCTGTGCTGGCCAGTGCCCACGTCCCGTCCCACAGCTGGGCCAGGCTTCCTTGGAACCTCTGCCATCGCTGAGCCCACTCCCTCTGCCAGCTACACACATCTGCCTGCATGGGACTTTTTGTTAATGGACATAACGTTGTCTATGGGCTCTAGACAGCGCTGGGGCTCTGTGCTTCCTTGGCCATGGCTGGTGGAAACACGGGAGTGGGTATCACACGCACAGTGACTTTGGTCAAGGCGTGACCTAGAATGGGCTTGGGCTGTGAAGGGACAGAATGGACGCCTACAAGAAAGTCGGGCTTTTTTAAGATGGTGTAGTGGGAGGCAAGGACGCTGAGTAAGCTGTACGTGTTAAATGAAATCACACATCCAAGGCGCTTGGTGCTGGGCCAGGTTCAGAGTTGACGTTCATAGATCAGTCGTACTTTTATTGTATTTAAACAAATATTTTGGTGAACAGTGAGCCCATTTTCCTTTGATGCTAATAGTTTGGAGGGTGGTGGAACATGATAAAAACAAAAAGCTCTGATTTCTTTTTTTCTAATTGGTAGAGACCAATCACCGCCCACAGCATCATAAGCAAGACCCCACCTTAGATTCTCCGTCTATAAAATGAGCATTAAAATAACTCAGAGGAGAGACCAGGCTTTATAAACTGCAGAGAGGTTGGCTGTCATACTTCTGACCCTCGCTGCGTGTTTCAGATCCTTATTATGAGCAATTGGCAAAGGGATGTTTCTGAGGATGGGGTCCTTTGGCTAACGGTAAGCCAGACAGGGCTGCTTGGACTGAGGTAGAAGTTTTTGCTTTAAAAATGAAAGCTGGGGCTTCCCTGGTGGCGCAGTGGTTAAGAATCTGCCTGCCAATGCAGGGGACGCGGGTTCGAGCCCTGGTCTGGGAGGATCCCACATGCCGCGGAGCAACTAAGCCCGTGAGCCACAACTATTGAGCCTGCACGTCTGGAGCCTGTGCTCCGCAACAAGAGAGGCCACGATAGTGAGAGGCCCGCGCACCGCGATGAAGAGTGGCCCCCGCTTGCCGCAACTAGAGAAAGCTCTCGCACAGAAACGAAGACCCAACACAGCCAAAAATAAATAAATTAATAAAAAAAAAAAATGAAAGCTGTTTTATACCTTCAAATACATTAGGTTGAATTGCTGATTGAATAAGCAAATACAGAACAGACTAAGAAAATTTGGTGTGGGCTCCGAGACAGCAAAGAGTGCTGTGAACTTCAAGGATCTTTATGGAGCAGTTGCTGAAACCAGCTTTGCAAAGGGGCAAGTCTCCACCAGGTAATAAGAAGGCTACCACATTGGGAGCCCGGCAGGATTTATTATGTTAAGTTCATCAGATTCCAGCTCCGTGTATAACCCACTCAGCTGTCTGAGGCTATAAATGAAGTCTCTTCCATACCCACGTCTGAATTGCCAAGCATCTTAGCGCCCAGCTGCACACTTGCAGGACCACAGCCCACCTCAGAGCCTTCTCGGGTGTTTCCTGTGTGCTCGGGTACAAGCCCAAACCTGTCTTCCTCCCTGGCCTCATCCTATCTGTGTCCCCTGCTTCTGCTGACCCGCCCTCCAGGAAAGCAGCCTCCCACTGCCAGCCATTTCAGGGCTGCCCTCCACCATTTCCGTGATGCAAGGCTGCTCAGAGTCAGGTCAGGCTGGAGTTGGGGGCAGAAGTGCAAGGCTTTGTGCCCTCCCCAGAGCTGTCCCGTTCTTTGTCACCCAGGCCTGGAGGGGACAGTGCCCGGGCCCAGAGGCTCACCACCTCTCACAGAAACAGCTCCACAGGTCTCTAGCCCCAAGCCCTCCCCTCCTCACTCATGCTCCACTGTTCTTGCCTGCCCCTCCTCTCGCTGGGCACTTCTGCACCAAACGCCTTCATTCTCCCCTTCCAATCCTAAGAGATGAAACCACATGTGTGTCCATTCCTACAAAGAGGACCAGGCCAACACAAGCCCCCAGGCCTGCAAAGTGTAGGCTCTGCCTCCCGGTATACACACCCCAGGGACACCCTGCTACATCCACATCAGACTCCTCTTTATTCATGAATAGAGGTGGGAAATTGGTATCAGTTAAGAATTGCACCTGGCTATAAGTAAAGAACCAAAATAACAGCAGCTAGAATAAGATAGAGGTTAAATTTTTCTCTCAGGTAAAAAGAAGTCTAGAGGTAGCCAGTCCAGGCTTAATACAGCAGCTCCATAGCCATCCATGACCCAGGCTCTTCTATCCTGCTCTCAGCCATCATTAACATGAGGCTCCCATCCTTGAGGTCACCTCATGATCCCAAGATAGTCACTGCAGCTCCAGATATCATATCCACATTCCAGGCCACAAGGAGTGGAAAGGGGCAAGGGCAAAAGGGCAGGCCTCCCAGCTAAGTTATCCTGCTTTAAAGAGCATTCCCAGAAACCTCACCCAATAACTTTTGATTACATCTTATTGGCCTCTTTCTGAGAGGCAAGGAAATGTGGCATTATAAAAATCCCATTGACACACCCAACACTATAAGCTTTCTGTTGCTAAGGAAGACAGGAGTGTGGATTTTGGATAAACAAATAGCAGCCCTGGACACACTTTCTTGAGAGTTAAACGAAAGTAAGGGAATAGAGCCTCAAACTAATTTCTTACCTGGTTTCTCGCAGAGGGCCACAGATGAGAATAATACAAGTCCATAAACAGTGATTATGGCATCAAAAAAGAGGCCGTGTCGGGTATTCTCAGTCCATTCTACACCTGAGATGGGACACTGTTTTGTGGTGCTTACCTTAACAATTCTACTACCATATTCCACTGCTAGGTAAGTATTTAAAACAGCAGCTAACCTACTAACACTCAGCTAGTGGTCTACTGGGACCTCATGGTCTTTGTTTCCTATACTTTTTCAGAACTTGTTCCTCCTCATCCATCTTTTGTTCGTGTTGTTTGCTTTTCTCCTTGAAATGACCTACTCAAGGACCCTGTTTCTAGTCTTTCCAGACCACAGTCTTCACATTGTGGTACAAAGTTGTTGACCGGAGCGGAAAACTGAGCTTTGATGAGGGACACCGCCATGTCACGTGATGACCGACGTGATTTGTTTCTAAAAGGGCCGCTGACATGTCTGCCTTTTTGAGCTGGTGCATCTGCCTCCAATAAAGAAAGTCCAGAGTTGGCATTCATGGTGCTTCAGGCTCTGCAAGCTGAGGCAAGAACCAGACCCTAGGTGCAAAGAAAGCTAAAACTTTTAGCAGAGGGAAGCAAATAAACACACATCTGTTAGGCGGAACCGTCTTAAAGGTAGGAGATAACTTTGGGAGACAGTTTAACATTATGATTAAGAGCTTAGCGGAGAGACCTGGGTTCCGGGTCCCACACCCCTGGATGTGGTTGTGTGACTGGACAATTTATCTCGCTGAGCCTCATTTTCCTCATCCATAAAATGGAACAGTAACAGATAATAATAATGTAAGACCTATTCATGAAATGAACTCATCCATGCACAGTACTTGGCCCGGTGCCTGGCTCCTAGTACAGGGCAAGTGCCCAAAACATCAGCAATTACTATTATTTGTCTAACAACAATAGTGATAATGAGGGTATTGACTTGTGCTGTATGGCATGGACGGTTTTAGCACAGGGCCCGCAACATAAGACTCAATAAATTGGCTCAACATCATAATTACCCTTGTCGGTGATAAAGGAAATATCCAGAAAGTGTCTCCTCTTTCCACAGGCAACAAAAGACACCGCCTCCTGGACTTCCCTGGCGGTCCAGTGGTTAGGACTCCACCCTTCCACTGCAGGGGGCATGGGTTCGATCCCTGGTCGGGGAACTAAGATCCCGCGTGCTACGTGCACGGCCCAAAAAAACCCAGAAAACAAAAGACACCACGTCTGGATCTGGTTCCCTCCAAGAAGAAGAGCCTTCTGGTGTGAGCCTTCAAGCCTCAGGCGGGGGAGAAGCAGGACATGGCAGCCCCTGTGGGTAAGCTGAAGGGGCGCCAAGCTGCGGAATCTGCTTGTTGTCTGTGACTCCGCCCTGCTGACCCAGCAGTGCCCATCTGGGTTCATGGGCTCAAAGGCAGCTTCTCCCGATTCCCTTCTGTGTCCAGCATCCTCCCAGAAGCCTGCCTTGTGACAGGTTTTCTGGAACATCTGTCAGCGAGCAGGGCCTGTTGGTCCCCAACGGGCAGGAAAACAACACACAGAGGATGGGGGCAGGGGGCATGGCAGACGCCCCTACCCCACAGACTACCCTCCTTCCAGTAGAGTGGTGATGGCCTGAACTTCTGGCAGAGGATACTGGTTTCTGAGAGCTCCTGCCATAAAATTGGATCTGCGTCCCTACAGAAAATTCCACGGTACAGAAAGCAGGCCCAATGAGGCGGAAAACTCAAGCTGGGAGCACCAGGAGACCCGGCTTTGCCCTTCTGCAGCCCTGTGACCGTGGCTGAGTCCCTTTCCCTCCGTGTGCCTCGGTCTCTCCGTCAGGAAAGTTTAGGGGTTTGGTGAGATCCGTGGCTCTAAACACTGAACGTGCATCAGGGAAGCTTGTTACAAAGGCAGATTCCAAGACCCAATCCCAGAAATTCAGATTCAGCTGGACACAGAGGGCCCAGGAACCCACCCCAGCCTCCTCCCAGGGGACGGGGCATCTCAGGCTGCCACTCAGCTGGCAGTTTCAGGCATCCCAGAGTCTCGCTCTGCACATGACTGTCTCCTGAGCCCCAGGGAGAGTCAGAGGGTGTGGAGGGTCCAAGAGGGGAGCAGACGGGAGGCAGAGGGTCCCAGAGGCCCTGGCCTGGTGACTGCTGTCTGCATACCACCCGCAGCAAAGCCCGGCCAGGTACCGCCCACCCACCTGCCCCGGCACCGGCAGGGCAGCTGCCAAATGCAGGCACTCCTGGGAGATGCACCTTATTGAAATCAGTCTCCTTGCCTTTCCTGCTGAAAAGTCCTTACCTTTGAGGTTTTCAGAAATCTGAAAAGAACAGCTGTCTGGACTCCATGTGCCCTTTAAGCAAGGAAGCAAGGGTTTTCTTTCAAGAAAGATGTGGTGCAAGACCACACTCACAGGCAGGTGTGCACTGTCCTGTGGGAGCCAGCCTGGGTCTCTGGCTTGGATGGCAGCGACCTCCCTGCCTCGTCCCCAGGGACGCCTCTGCCCTCTGCCGACTCCCCAACCCCCACTCTGCTCCATCATTAGCATTTAGTAACACCTGGGAGGTGTTCCATGGGCTTTGTGTGTTTCACCCCATCTAATCCCCACCACAAGCGCATGAGGTAGCCAGTATCATTGTCCCCATTTCACGGATAAGGCTACTGAGGCACAGAGAGGTTCAGTAATTTGCCCAAGGTGACCCAGCTAAGAACTGGTGGAGCTGGGCTTTGGAATCAGGCAGTGAGGCTCCCAGAGGCTGAGCTCTGAGACCCGTGTGGGTTCAAGAGCTCACCTCTGCAGCCCCACCCAGGACCATGAGACCATCCATCCCGCTGGGGGTCTGAATCCCACACATCCCTGTTGTTAATAAAGCACATCCGGGAACCTGGCGGCGGGGTGAGCGGGTGGGGGGCGGCAAACAGGAAGAATAAAGCAGTTGCTGCAAAGCTTCTACCCTGAGGCTATGTGCCTCCCTCGGAAAGCCCGGTGAGAGCACACTCACACTCACACACACACACTCACACACACACACTCATATGTTCATGCTCTCACTCACATATACTCAAACTCACACAACACACATTTTGCTCACACACATACACATTCACCCTCACACAAGCTCACGCACCCTCACACTCACACTCACAACACATTCATGGTGCCCAACACACACACAGCCACACACCTGTGCAGACACACTTGCACATGTTCACACGTTCTCAGTGCACACACATCCTCACGCTCACACACATATGTCCTCACATGCACACACACATTCGTGTACTCACACGCACGCGGCTGTGTTCCCAACCCCCACCCACGCCCAGCTGGTTGGCTTGTTCTCAAGCTGCTGACAGCACGGCAGTTGGGAAAGCTGAGAGCCAGACTCACACTGGCTAGTGAGCAGCAGGGGAGGGGCCCCCATCTGGTCCCCACACCAGGGGGAGGCAGGGACACCATCAGCCCTGGTGGAAGCTGCAAGGAGGGCCCTGGGGGCTGCTGGGCAGGGGCTAGGGAGACTGGAGGGTGGGGAGAGCATCCCCACTGCCTTGCCGGGACATGGGTCCCTGTCCTGGGTGTGCCTGAGCCGTTCCTCATTTTCCCTGGGTTCTCTTAATTTCTTTTCAGTTAAGCTGCTGTTTGTGGAGGGCTCACAGTGTGCCCGGTGCCTTGCCAGGGGCCCTGCTGGACACCCCGCGGCTCTCCGTGGTGGGTGCTGTTCTAGCCCCGCTTCACTCAAGCGACAGTGCAGTCCCGGCCCGGGTGAATGACTTGACAATCGCATGGCTCGACTCCCAGGTGTCCCAGCCACACCCCGCCTGCCCTCACCGCACGCCAACTCCCTGGGACTCCGTGGGGTTCACTGCCACCTTCTCCACACAGACGTCCCCGCCCATCCCTGCATGGAGAGGAGAGAGGGAGGAGCTCCCCACCATCCCACTCTGGGGCCTCACGTCCCCCCACCATCACAGCCCAGCCAGACTCCAGGCAGAGGAGAGAAGGGCCCCCCTGGTGACCTGCAGGAACTCTGCCGAGAAAAACCCGGGCGGGCAGGCAGGCAAGGACTCATTCGGCTGGTGAGACGCGTCCTTTCATTTTCAAGGAGGCAGCGCGGCTTGGATCTTGCCCGTGCTGCTGCAAGCCATGTAAAATGGTAGGATCTTTCTGAAGGGCAGTTTGATCATATATATGGAAAGCCTTTAAAATGTGCACGCATGGACACATCCTTTAGCCCATTAATTCCACTTCTAGGAAATGTATCCTAAGGAAATATTTGGACGGGTGAGCAAATATTTGACAGGTAGAGGGATGTTCATTGCATCACTGTTTAAAACAGCAAGGAATTGGGACTCCCCTGGTGGTCCAGTGGCTAAGACTCCACGCTCCCAATGCAGGGGGCCTGGGTTCAATCCCTGGTCAGGGAACTAGATCCCGCATGCATGCCGCAACTGAAAAGAGATCCCGCATGCCACAACAAAGATCCCGCATGCAGCAACTAAGACCCAGCGCAGCCAAATAAATAAATATTTTAAAAAAAAAAAAAACAGCAAGGAATTGAAAACAGCCCAAGTAGCCAAAAATAGAGAAGCGTCTAAATAAATCATAATATACCCATGCAATAGACTATTATCCGACTACAAAAAAAAGTTTCATGTAATTATTGACATACAATCTATTTCTGACTTTACGACAGGCTATAACAACTTATTTATATTTGATACCATTTCCATTAAAAATCTCTATCAGTAAAACTCAGGAAGTGAATACATCAAAATGTTAACTAACACAGATTACCTATGGAGAGTTATGCCACCAATTCGTTTTCATTTTTTCCTTTTTGCATTTTCTGATTTTTTTCTAAAATTGACATTCAGTGAAGGTGAATTTTTTCAATCATATGTACATATTATTATATTGGTTTGACTATACATGAAGTATTCCTGAAAGACTACATAAGAACTGGTAACATTGATGCCTCTGTTAACAAAAGGTCGGTGGCTAAGGGTCAGGACATATGGAAGAAAATTTTTTTCACTATGTACCTTTGTAGCCTTTGAATTTTGAACCATATGAGTTTATTTATGGAAAAACCCAAACAAACTTTTTGGCCAACCCAATACAAATATAAACTAAATTTAAATTTTTGAAACAAACAAAAGATTTATGGGGCATCTTCGACATTTCACAAACCACATTTTTGTGTAGCAGTGAATGTGGAAGGAGACTATTTATATGAGAGTTGCTAACTCAGATACCTAGAGGTTTCAGGAAGATAAATGAGGGACTGAGCTGGTATGGGCAATAGAGAGTGGTGGGGACTGGGGCCAACCAGAAAGCAGGGGCCCTCTCTATGTGGCAACACGATTCTCCTTTGGCTGATCAGGCCATCAATAAAAGTCAAACATCCAGGCTTTCATATGCAAGTTCTCATTTTGAAACATGTACTGGGTCTTCCCCGGTGGTCCAGTGGTTAATGCAGGGGGCCTGGGTTTGATCCCTGGTCAGGGAACTAGATCCTGCATGCTGCAACTAAGATCCCGCATGCCACAACTAAAGACCCCACACGTGGCAACGAAGATCCAGCGTGCCACAACTAAGACCCAGTGCAGGCAAATAACAAATAAATAAACAAACAAACAAACGTGCTACCTCCCCTGCCCCCCCAAAAAACAAGTCTCTATAGGCCAGGCACTGGTGCCAGTTTGCAATCCCTACTACATTATTGTGGAATATTCTTGTTGAGAGGTGCAGGGGATGTTAAGGAGGGGTCAAATGGTGGTTGCAGGGCACAGACTAAAAGCAAGCACCCCGACTTCAGTTCTAACAGCAGCTGGTTAACAATGACTTGGAGGGAGGTGAATGTTTACGGGCCGCCAGGCCTTCTCAAGGGCATCAGCATTTTAACAGAGCTGGGAGCCCGAGCCTACCCTCTGAGGCCATTTAAGAGTGGAATTAGGGCTTCCCTGGTGGCGCAGTGGTTGAGAATCTGCCTGCTAATGCAGGGGACACGGGTTCGAGCCCTGGTCTGGGAAGATCCCACATGCCGCGGAGCAGCTGGGCCCGTGAGCCACAATTGCTGAGCCTGCGCGTCTGGAGCCTGTGCCCCGCGACGGGAGGGGCCGCGATAGAGAAAGGCCCGCGCACCGCGATGAAGAGCGGTCCCCGCACCGCGATGAAGAGTGGCCCCCGCTTGCCGCAACTGGAGAAAGCCCTCGCACGAACCGAAGACCCAACACAGCCAAAAATAAATAAATAAATAAATAAATAAAAATAAAAAAAATAAAAAAAAAAAAAAAAGAGTGGAATTAGAGGCTCAATGCAGAAAGGTGAGCCCTTCCAGCTCTCCCGGATGAGACAGCCTCCACGTAAGGCTGGGCTGGTCAGAGACCAAAGTCAAGGTGTAGAAGCAGGCTGCCAGACCTCAGCCCTGATCACTTGCCTCTGGGCTCCCCACCTCCCTGCCTGTGGCCGCCCTCTCCCCGCCCACTCTGCTTGGTCACACTCTGTCCAGCTTACAGCCCAAGTCTCATCTGTCTCCCCTGCAGGTTCCCTGACCACTCGGGGTAGAGGCAGGACTCAGATCAAGGCTGCTCATTCCTCTGAGCCGCAGCCCCTTCCATCCAACAGGCTCCCTCCTTGGGGTCACTCCCATCCTCTGAGTCTCATGAAATGAGACTAGGAAGACCTCTTTCTTAGGGTGGCTGTGAGTTATGTGGGATGAAGGGTGAGGAAATAGCAGATAAGAGACCACTGTTTATCCATCAGAGTAGCAAAGGTTTTATCACTGAGTGATAACACTCAGTGCTTGTGAGCATAAAATGAAATGCTACATTTCCATACCCTGCTTCTGAGACTGTATGCTAGTATATTTGTGAATGGCTGTTTGAAAGTATATTTAAAAGTATATATCAAAGTATGTAGGCAAATCTACAAAACAGGGTTTAGATGATGGTTGTCTAGGGCTGGAAGGTCCAGGGGGAAAGGCAGAGTGACTGCCAGTGGGCACAGAGTTTCTTTTGGAGGTGAAAAAAGTGTTCTAAAACTGGACTGCAATGATGGTTGTACAACTCCGAATATTCCAAAACTCACTGGGGAATTCCCTGGCGGTCCAGTGGTTAGGACTTGGCGCTTTCACTGCCCGGGCCTGAGTTCAATCCCTGGTCAGGGAACTAAGATCCAAAAAAAAAAAAAAAAAGGCGGCCAAAATAAAAAATAGCTTTACTGAGATATTTTTAATTGAGGTATAATTTATATACCACATTATTCACCCATTTGAGAGGACAATTCGGTGATTTTTTTTTTTTTTTTTTCTGGCCCTTCTGCGCCACGCGGCTTGCAGGATTTTAGTTCCCCGACCAGGGATTGAACCCGGGCCCCAGCAGTAAAAGCGCCAAGTCCTAACCACTGGACCGCCAGGGAATTCCCTCAATAAAGCTATTTTTTAATTTTTATTTACTTATTTATTTATTTTGGCTGCGTTGGGTCTTCATTGCTGCGCGCGGGCTTTCTCTAGTTGCCACGAGCTGGGGCTACTCTTCGTTGCGGTGCACGGGCTTCTCATTGCGGTGGCTTGTCTTGTTGCAGAGCACAGGCTCTAGAGCGCAGGCTCAGTAGTTGTGGTGCAGCGGCTTAGTTGCTCCACGGCATGTGGGGTCTTCCTGGACCAGGGATCGAACTTGTGTCCCCTGCATTGGCAGGCAGATTATTAACCACTGTGCCACCAGGGAAGTCCAAGCTATTTTTTAAATGCACAGATTTATGTACAAACTTGTCTCCACATCATTTATGATAGAAATAAAGTTTTAAACAATCCAAACATCCAGCCTTGGGGTAAAATTAAAGCCCATCCTCACTACAGAACTCCTATGGTTGAGGGAAGTCTGGAATCAGACCACCGGGATGGAAGGCACTTCTAGCTGAGTGACCTTGAGCAAGGTGCTGACCTTCACTGAGGCTCACTTTTCCCCTCTATTAAATGGAAATGGTGTTTTCTTCATCAGCTAGTTGTGGGGAGTCAATGAGATAAGCCGTGTAGTGTTCAGGGCAGTCCCTGCACACTGGAAGACCTCAGTAAATCCCAGTAAATACTTGGTCATTAAATGACCCCACTCTCACATGTGTTCATTCTCTAGTTCATCCTGACAGCCATATGACTCCCTCTTGACCAATGGGGAAGCCTGGGACTGTTAGGTGACTTAAGTCACACGGTCAGTAAAACAAGAGTCAGAACTAGCGAAGCTTTCCCCTCCCCTCCCTCCGACCTTCTCCTGGGCCCCCCTCTCCTCCCTCGGACCCATAGGATGGGATACAGTTGGGTGTTCCCACACCCCCCCCCAACTGCCCTTGATCCACACCCATGGGGTCCCACCTGCCCACCAGGCCCATCTGGCTTTGCCCTGACTTCAGCATCTGTGGGGCCCCAGCTCCTGTCCCCAGGCCTCCAGTTACCTCCTCCTCTAAGAGGCAAACCTCAGAACAGGAGGGGAAGGTCCACCCTGAGATGACCCCACAGGGTGGCTATGGGGAGAGAAGGCCTGGAGCAGCCCAGAGTAGTGTCCAGGCAGGGGGTTGGGGCTCTCAGGACATCTGCACTATACAGACAAATAGCCCTGACCCGGGGGGGCACAGAGGTGCTCAGGCCAAACTGCCCTATGGCCACAACCACCCGGTAGGGATCACACAAGGGCAGTCTCACTCCCCCTGAGAGGGGCACAATCTGATCACTGCCAGAGCCATGGGTATGAGCTGCTCCCCTCCTGCTCTCCCTCCCTGACAGGAACCAAGCCCTGTCCAACTGACCTCTCTCTAGGGACCACCCCTTCTCCTGCTCTCCACCCAATGAGCTTGCAGAGGGGAGTCTAAGATCCAGATCTAAGCCAATCAGCACACTGCATCCCTGGCCACAGTGATTGATTCAGGGTAGGCACTTGACCTAACTGGATCCAATTGGAGTACATCTCAGGATTCCTGCCAGGAATGCTAAAACAAAGACTCTCTTTATCACCAGATTTCAATCTGTAGTCCCCTGGAGCACCTGCCACCCATCTTGGGGCCAAAAGGAGAGTCCTCCAAGTCTGCAACAACACCAAAAAAACCCACAACAGGATAAAAAGCCGAGACTGGGGAGCTGAGTCCTGATCGTATGTTTGCATCCTGATCAGGTCTTGCCTGAAGCTACCCCTGGATTGTGTAGTTCAAAAAGCCTAAAAATCCTGTTCTGCTGAAGCAAGTTTAGGGTGGGTTTTCTATTACTTACAACCAGGAGAATCCTAAATGATACATGGCAGAGGTGTCAGATACACACCCAAGATAACTGTTTGACCCTCATGATGTCAAAAGCCAAGGACAAAGGGTACCATCTTACCCAGAAGGGTCTGCCCTGTCCCTCCTCTTTGAGGTCTCAGGCCCCGTTGGCTGGAAGGTAGCCCCAGGACCTCTGCCCATACACACCCCCAACACATACACACACACATGCCACACACAGCACTGGGTAGACTTTTATTTTAAAGTCAAAGGCACAGCCTGGATGGGCTGAGGCA
Organism: Balaenoptera acutorostrata; assembly: GCF_949987535.1. Taxonomy (NCBI): domain Eukaryota; kingdom Metazoa; phylum Chordata; class Mammalia; order Artiodactyla; family Balaenopteridae; genus Balaenoptera; species Balaenoptera acutorostrata. The sequence continues at coordinate 8,139,378 of NC_080072.1, forward strand.
GTGACTGTGGATGCCCACCCCAGACCCCCAAGGTGCCACCCCCAGCTAGGGGCAGCTGTGCCAAAGGGGAGGGGATGGGTGAGAAGGGGGCCTCCCCTTTTAGGGGGTCGCCTACCTCCTTCCTTAGCCTCAATAGGGGGAAGCAGGTGACATGAAGTGAGGCAGAAATGCTTCAGGGGGTCCCCCAGGGCCTCTCACTGAGCACCCCCGACACAGGTCTTTGGTGGACGTAATTGCACAAACAGTCCATAAAGTGACAGCTTGAGGGGTGCCCCCTCCCAAGAGCAGGACCTCAGGGGAGGGCAGGGGAGAGGTCCCAGTTTCTCCCTGTGGCAACTCAGTGCTTAGAAATGGAGAAGGAGCCCTTCCCTGCCGGGGCAACCCCCTGGGGGAGAAGTGCCTTCCACCAGATGAGGCAGCATCTAGGCAGAGGGCCCCCCACTCCACTCCCCAGCAGGCCCCCTCCCTCCCTGCATCTCTAACTCTATCTGGTAAGACATTAAAAAAATTCTCTGCTTATAAAAATACTTCTGCTCTGTCTGGGGGTGGGGTGGGGGGAGGGGAGAGAAGGGTAACAATCCCTGGGGATGGGGCGGAGCGATGCAGGAGGCCTGGGGGCAGTGAGCCGGCCTCCTAGAACACAGCCCCGACCGGGGAGGGGGTCACAGTGACGGGGGCTAGGAGGGGGGCAGGGGACCGTTGGCTCGTCGGGGGGCTCCCTTGGCGGCGGGTGCCCGGCCCGGGACGGCGGGCACGGGGGAGACGCGGCGGGATGTGGCGGCGCTCCGCAGCTTCTGTTTCCGCCGCTTGGCCAGCGGCGCGTTTTCCACGCTCTTCAAGAAGAAACCCTCGCGTTTGCCCCGATTGAACGCCTGGAGGAAAGGAGGCGGTAAGTCCCACCGGCCCGGCCTCGACTTCCAAATCCTAGCTTTGGCCCCCATCCCAGGCCTTCCTTCCCATACCACTAGGTCAGGGCCAACAGGTCTTTGGCCTCCAGCCTCTCAAACGGTCAGGGTCCCGACAGGTCAGAGGCCTGGACTTGGCTGAACTCAACCTTCCAGGACTGCGGAGTCGCCTGCCGCAGGCTCCGCCTCTCCAGCCTCGGTCCCCCACCCCTCGCAGGCCCCCCGCCCTCACCAGAAAGGTGGCGTTGAGCCCGGAGCGCACAGCTGGCCCAGAGGACTCCAGCACGTCCGGAGTCCGTAGCGGAGGCGAGGAGCGCGCGCTGCCGTCCTGCAGCCACGAGCTGCCCCGCAGTCCCTCGAGCTTCAGCCGCTTGGTGGGATCCACAGTCAGGAGCCCTGGAGGCAGGACGGGGGAAGTGTTGGGGGGCTGTGTGTAGAGGCTGTGCCCCAGAGACATCCTAGCAGCCCCACTCTCCTCCCCACAAGTCCCCCACCAGGACACCTGACCCAGTTGCAATCCCTGTCCCATCGTGACCCCATGGCCTCCCCCTCCCCAACCATGATCTGTGACCTCCGGCTTCGCACCTCGGACCAGCTCCTTGGCTTCCTCAGACACGCCTTGCCAGGCCTCCCCGTCAAGGGAGAAGCGCCCCTCGCGGATCTTGCACATTATCTCCGCCGCCTGGCTCTGCCCGCCCTGGCCTGAGGCCCCCTGGAAGGGGACCTGGCCTGACAGCATCATGTACTGGGGGGTGAAAAGTGAGACCAGTCCAGACTAGGGGGCCAGTGGAGGCCAGGAGACTGACTTAAGCCACTGCAGGACCATTCACCCTCTCCAAGAGGCTAACCCCTGAGGCCCATGGGTTAAGAACTCTGACTTCCAACTCCTAAAACTAGGATGCCCGGACCCCAGCACCAGAGAGACCTCGCCTCTGTATTAGGACGACTTCTGACCCCAGCCTCAGACCAAACCCTGCCACCCCAACAAGAGAACTCCTGTCCCCAGGCTCGGAGGACCCTGACATCTCCTCGGAGACCCCGTCCCATACCAGAATGACGCCAAGGCTCCAGAGGTCGCAGGACTCGTCGTAGCCCTGCTGCGCCAGCAGCTCGGGGGCCGCGTACTGCAGCGTAAAGCAGGGTGTCTGCATGGGCCCCGCTGGGCTCTGCGGGCGCAGACGCGCGAACCCGAAGTCGATGATCTTCACCGGGGCTCCGGGCGTATCATCGGCGTACAGGATGTTCTATGAGGGCGGCGAGGCGGCCGTCAGAGACTGGCCCTCCGCGCCGAAGCCCTCCCAGTCCGCTGAGGCCCCGCGCCCACCTCGGGCTTGAGGTCGCGGTGCACCACCCCCGCCTCCTCGTGCATGAAGCTCACGGCCGACACGAGGCTGCGCAGGATCTGGCTCGCCTCGGACTCGCTGAAGTGCCGCTTCTTGCGGATGTGCTCCAGCAGCTCCCCACCCTGCAGTAGCTCCAGGACCAGGTACGTGTGCAGCTGCGGGCGGCGCGATGGGCCAAGGTCACCACCTGGGTTACTGTCACCACCTACACAACCGGGCCGGGCCCCACCCGCCAGCCAGATCCTGCCCCGCGGTCAACATCAAGCTCCGCCCCCGGCTTCAGGCCCCGTCCGTGTTCGAACCCTGACCTCAAGACCACCCCAAGAACCACCTTAGGACACGCTTCAGTTTCTACCCCCTACTTTTTTCCAGGCCCCCGTCCCTTTGGCCGCCTTAAAACCCGCCGCCCTAAATCCTCCCCCTGCCCTGTTCCCTTGGCCATCCTCAGCTCCGCCTTCCGGTCCTCAGGCCCTACTCCCCTGAAATCCCACTTCCCTGACCTCCGGGTCCTCAGGCCCCCGTACCTATCCTCAGGCCCCGCCCATGGCGCTCTCAGGCCCCGCCTCCTGTCCTCCTCCCCGCCCCCTCCCCGCCCCCCACGGGCAGGCTCTAGCGTCCCTGCGCTCCGCCCTAGCCCAGAAAGGCGTCACCTGGTCCTGATGCACTTCGTGCAGCTTCACCACGTTGGGGTGCGACTGGCACAGCCGCAGGGCGGCCACTTCGCGCTGCGTGTTCGCCTCCAGCCTGGGGGCAGGGCAGGCGGGGTCAGGACAGCTGACCTCCGGCCCCGCCCTCCCCGAATCCGCTCAGCAGAACCCCGCCCACCCCAGGCCCGCCCACCTGCGGCTGAGGATTTTGACCGCGAACTCTTGGCCGTTCTGTAGCTGGCGGCAGCGGCGACACACGGAGAAGCTACCCTGGCCCAACGCGGGTTCCCGCAGGTCCAGTTCGTACTGCTGGAAGAAGGGCGAGTCCTGGGGGCAAAGGGGACGCGTCAGAGGTCCCACCGGGAGCCCTGCGGCCATGCCACGCCCCGGTTCAGAGAGGCTACGGACCTCACCGAAGCCACAGCGTGCGCCTGCTGAAGCCAGATCTGGAGTCCCCACGCCCAGATGCCCCCAAGCCCACTTCTCCCCACCCTGGCCCAACCCACCTGCATCATGGCGCTCCTGGCCAACGCTGCCCGGCCAGGCCGGTCTCCAGCAATAGACGCTTCCAGCACATCGGTCATCACCGCGTTGTTGTGGTCAAACAGGATGGACGGTGCCACGAAGGAGTATCCCTGGCGGAGGAGGGGTGTTGTCAGGGGTGGATGGAGGTGCAGATGGAGTCCCCGAAGGCCCACACCCAGCGGGAAGGAGGGCGGGGGCAGAGGAAAGACCCAGGAGTAGGGGATGTTGCTTTTGCATCCTGGTGCACAAAGGATGTGTGGACATTTTATTCCACCTTGTTCTATGATCTCTTGGGACCATGTCTGTCCCCCCACCAGTCTGTGACTCTACCTTTCTCATCACAGTGATCCCCCCAGGTGCCAAGGGCATCATCTGGCACAGTGTAGTGGCCCAGAATATGATAGGCTGAATACATGAAAGAACTGTGGCCTGGCATCACACATACTTAACTTAGGAGAATTCAACTCTACCCACTCAGGACAAAAAGTCTTTATTCCTTCCTTTCAAATCAAACTTTGGCCTCCTCTGCAAGGGGGGCTACTGAGGAAACGTAAAGAGAAACCAAAGTTAATTCTTTGCCTTTCCTAACAATCCACATCCTGGCAATTCAAGGGACTCTCAAGGGTAATTTTAACAATGTGTTGTTTTCTCCTAAAAATGCAGCGCCACTGTGCGCTAGAATGCAAGCTCCACGTGGGTGGGATTATTGCCTGTCAAGTTTATTGTTACGTCCCCAGTGCCCAGGTCAGTGCCTGGCACATTGAAGGCACTCAATACATATTTTTGAATCATTAAATGAATGAATGAAAGGAACCACTGATTCACAAGAAAACTTGCCCATTAGGACTGTGAGATCGAGGATGGATCGCAGTAGATCGAGGGATATTCAAGCACAGAGCTGTCCCTTGTGAGAGCTTCATAGAGGGGAACTGATCCGTCCATACTTGATATTGGCCTATTCTTATTTAATATTTATGGACCATGTCCTACAGACCAGGCTCCCAAGCTGGATTCAGGGACACAGAAATTACAAGCTGGACTCAGGCACACAGAAATTAAACACATAGTCCCTGCCCTCTGGGAGCTTCAGACCAGGTGAGGCAGTCTCAGTCAGCGTCGGGATAAAACCTGACAAACTGTTTAGAAGGAGATTTTGTCTGTAGCGGGCTGGTGCACAAGGAAAGGGTGACCCAGGGCCAGAGGAGCAGGGAAGACTTCACATGCGGACAGCACTGGACAGCAAGGCTTGAATTTTGCCAGGTGAGCAACTATTCCCTCCAGGTTGAGGGAACCACATATGCAAAGGTACAGAGGTGTGTTCTGGAACCTCTGAGCAGTTCAGAGGTGCTAGAGCACCAAGTGGAATAACAGAGTGCTGAGGTTAGGGCGCTGAGCAGAGATCACATCATGCAAGGCCTTGTACGCCGAGCAAAGGAGTTGGGACCTGTCCAACAGGCCTAAGCTTCTAAAACTGGGTGGAGGGGGCCTATGCCCCCAGGAATGTGATATGGTATGCCAAAGGGACATGCAAAGCCACAGTATAAACAAGGCATCTCTTCCTAACTGTCCCCTTAAGCAAGTGAATAATTTAAAACAATATTTTTACATAACAATAAAGAGATATGATGGAGATGAAGGGAAATTAACATGAAATTTCAAGATAAACCAGGAAATTCAAAGGCATGTCCTGCCAAGGCGGTCTCTATGACTGACAATTCTAGATTCCACACGAGTGGAGAGATCTAGAGGAGATGCTGAGTCCTGATCAGGACACAGGGCCTATGCAGTGCCCATAGGTCAGCCAGGGCTGAGGCTGGTAGCAGCATCCTGCCTCCCCCGCATCTGTGGTTCTATGAACGCTCACTCACCTGGAAGATGCGAGGATCCCCAGGTGGGGGGCTTCCAGGGGGTGAGTAGACAGGCTCCAGCCGGGTAAATTCCTCTGCAAAGTTGCCCACATCCAGCTCTGAGCGGATCTGGGGTCGGAATGGGGCTGGAATCTTCCTGGCAGCCAGAGCAGCCCATTCCAGACCCTGGAGAAAAGGAATGAGAGATAGGGTGTCAAAGGGCAAGAAGTGGAAACCCCTGTCCACTCAGGCCACCCTCACCAGGCAGCTCCTCAGTGAGGCAAAGGTCTCACTGGCATTTGTGTGGGAAGCTGTTCTTCCTGCCTCCTCAGCTTCTGTTTCCCTTCCTCTGATAACAGAATCCCTATTTCTCTTGGAGAACCACCCCTCCACCACACTCAGCCAATTCTGGGGCTTTTAATAGAATTGATGTGCAAAAAAAACCAAATCTCTTTCCCCTACTGGACTTAAATCTGGGAGGATATGGGCCTGGAACTGCTGGGGACCCCCTCAATGTCTAATGATGAAGTACCTGTGCAGAAAAGCAGAACCCAGAGACAAAGAAAGAAATTCCTGATAACATAGATTCAGCACCTGGATTCAGCCTTGCCTGAAGTCAGACCACTTTTCCTTGGACTTTTCATTTATGGGAGCTAAAACATTCCTTTTTATGTTTAAACTAGTATGGCGGAGGCTGTTCGTTGCCTGCCCAACATCCATTCTCCTGGTCTTCCTTAGTACTATAGCCCCAATTTTATTTCAGGAACCAATGTACACAACTAAAAAATAGTATTTTATAAACTTCCTTGCAGCTTGCAGTGACCAATTACTTGTAAGCAAAAATTACGAGGTAGGAATCCAGGGAAAGAGCCTGAAGAGGAGGGTGAACAGTTGGTAAGGTGCCCTTTTTGCCCTTCCACTCCTTCTTCTTTGTGCTTCCCACCTGGAGAGCAACCTAGATAGCAAGAGCTCCAGCAGTCATCTTGTACCACGAGGCAACCTTGGGGACAGAGGCTACGTGCTAAGAATAGAGGAGCATTTAAAAAGAAAAAAGAAAAAAATTGAACTTGGCTTCATGAAGACACCACAGCAGCCCCAGCCTGCCAACTTCTGGCTTTCTTTTATGTGAGAAAATAAATAAATAAATAGACGTCTATCTTGTTTAGACCACTATTCATTCCTATCTCTGTTCTTAGCAGCCAGACTCTGTTCCACAGATATCACCATCCTGAGCTGGACTTTTTGTCACTTGCAGCCTAGAGGCCTGGCCTGGGCTTGAAGGCCCCAGTTCTGGCACCAGGGACCAGAGCATTGCTATCACCAAAGAGGCTGTCTCAAGAGAAGGGGGAATAAGGGCACCATCAGGCCTCGAAAGCCTTGGGGCACCTCTCCAGTGTGACTACTGGCCCACCTACTCCCAGCACCTAGGGCCTGGCATGTGCTCAGGGTGGGTTGAGGAATTCACTTAAGGAAACTGACACTGTTCAGTCACTTCGCCCACAAAGGGACATCTTCACCGCAGAGACTTAGACTCCTGTCTGAGAAAGCTTCTCTGAGGGCCCTTCCCAAGCAGTACTTGCTGGGAAGATTCAAGGAGATGGCGCTCATAGCAAGGGTAACTGGGTGCCTGGCCCACTATAAGTGCCCAGAAGTGGATGCTTTTGTTTCTACGTCAGACAAGGCAAATTTAATACCCACATGTAAACAGAACGTAACAGTTAAGAGCATGGGCCTTCTAGCCACCCAGTTGTGGGTTTAAATCTGAGCTCCATCACTTAGCTCAGAGATCTTGGGCAAATTACTTAACCTCTCTGAACCTCAGTTTCCTCATCTGTAAAGATGAAGATAATCAGGAAGGTTCTGAGGCTTACATGAAATAATGCAAGTAAGGGGCCAAGACACAGGTGTTCACTGTTACAGGGCCCTGCTAGGCAATGATGCTGGCCAGGCACAGTGCCTGAGCCAGTGAGGTCTCACAAGGACAGAATTCACTCTGCACTGCACCCTAAACTGTGTGTGCTTTTAACAAGTGAACAAAACCCACGTGGTTGATTCAGACATGTCCATCTGAAGAACAGGCACACAGCCTGTACAGGTACAAAGACCAAAACCCTGAGTGGATGCAAGAGTCATAAGATTTGGGCTGACAGCAGACCTGGGATCTGTTCCCAGCTCTACACTTTTACTGCGTGATCTTGGGCAAGTCACTTTGCTCCTCTGAACCCGTCCAGTGAAAGGACTGATGAATTCATTCTCAAGTCCCTGCCAGCCCTACCAGGCAATGAACCTAGAATGCTTTCCTGCAAGAACACATCTTCCAAGTTTCAATAGAGACGGCTGAGAAGACAAGCCTGGTTTCTTTATCTGAGAGGTTTTCCACATCAAGTGAAACTGGCCAGCCTCAGACCATCCCTCCAGTGTCCCCCAACCCAGAGCAGTAGCCTGGCCCCGGTGTGTGCAGACAGGTATGGGGGCGAGCCAGGAACCTCACCTGGAAGAAGGGGTGATTCTTAACTTCCTGCGCCCCCTGGTGTCCTGCACCCAGCCGCTTCTTGGGGTCCTTGCAAAGTAGCCGCTGCAGTAGATCCTGTGCCACTGGCCCAATCCGGGGGGGGAAGGGAGGGGAGCACTTCAGGATCCGTCTGGGAGGATTGGTGGGGGGGCGTCAGGGGCAGCAAGCCCCCCCTCCAGCCCTGCCCAGGCCCCTCGGCCGCCCTCTGCTTCCAACCCTGCTCACCGAGACACCTCTGCCTGCGTGTTCCTCTCGCCCTCCAGGGTGAAGGGCGAGGCCCCCGTCAGCAGCTCGAACAGCAGGATGCCCAGGCTCCACCAGTCCACAGCCTGTGGGGCAGAGCCGGGTGAGGGCCTGCGGCCACCCCTACCTCACCACACCCACCCCTCTGCTCCCCTGCCAACCCACCTTGCCGTGGCCCGACTTGCTGCGGATAATCTCAGGGGCCATGTACTCGATGGTGCCGCAGAAGGAGAAGGTCCGCTCTTTCTGGGAGGGCAAGAGGACCCGCCCAAGGCTCAGAGTAAGACTCGCTGGACTTGTGAGGGTCGGGGCAGTGGGAACTCCCCGAAGGCGGGGCCTGGATCTACTCACCTCTGCACCCCCAAGAAACGCAGAGCCAGGCACGGAGCAGGAGCCGGGAAGGGAAGGCCTGCATGGGGGTGCAGGAGGCCGAGACTGCCCTTCACTCACCTCCTCTGTCAGGAACTCCTTGCTAAGCCCGAAGTCCGTGAGGACGATATGGCCCTCGGAGTCCAGGAGCACGTTCTCCAGCTTCAGATCTCGGTAGATGATGCCCAGCTGGCAGGAGCAAGAAGGCACTGAGGGTCCCTCCCCCGACACCCTCCGCTCCTGCAGCTCCTGTCCCTGCACTTGGTCCCTGGGGAAGGGGACCTCCAGTGCTGGTGGGGGGCCGGGGTGGGACTGGGCCATTGGATAGGAAAAGCCATTTAAGATGTAAAAGCAAGGAAGGAGGACATCACGGAGAGGCCGCAGGGGAGCAGGCCCCAAGTTCCCAGGGAGAGGAGCCCCATCTCATGACGGCTTTGGGAGCCAAGGCATGAGGTTTCCGTTTGCAGAAGTTCTGTGAACGTGGCCCCAGGAAGCAGCCTCGAGTTCCCTGTGAGAGGAAAGCCCCTTCGAGGAGACCCCAGGGGAGGAGACCCCACCAGGCAGCACCGAGGCCTTCCTTCCAGGAGGCCTAAGGGAAGCAGCTCCCGTCCCCACCGAGGCCACCATCCCTCAGAAAGCCCAAGGCCGCTATGTTCACAGGCCCCTTCTAAGGCCCAGGCCCAGTCCCCACGGCCACAGCCAGGTGGCCAGGTCCTCACCCACCTTATGCAGGTGTTCCAGGGCCAGCACGATCTCGCCCCCATACACGCGCACCTCAGCCTCCTTGAAGTACTGGCGCTGGTAGAGGTGGGTGAACATTTCGCCGCCGTTCACATAGTCTGGGGGCGGGGGGTGGGTGAAAGTTGCGAAGTAGCCCCCTTGGGTGGCCCCCCCGCCTCCATGGCCCCCAGGGTTGGAAGGTGTCTGCCCTTACCCAGGATGAGGTGCAGCTTGGCGTCCGTCTGGAAGGCATAGTGCAGCGTGACCAGGAAGGGTGCCTGGCGCACCAGCTCCAGCACAGAGCGCTCGGTGCGCGTGTGCTCCTGCGTCTTGGCTCGCTGCACCAGCGCCGCCTTGCGCAGCACCTTCATGGCATACAGCTTCCCCGCGTCGTGCCCGCCCGCCTTCCGCACCAGGAACACCTTCCCGTAGGCTGTGGGAGCAGCGAGTGGGCGGAGGGTAGGCCATGAACAGGAGGGTGGTGCAGACTGGTGAGGGTGGGCATGTTGCCAACCCAGGAGGGTGTGCAAGTCGGGGGAGGGAGCTGGGGTGAGAGGCAGGTGTGCAAAAACTGGCAGAGCCTTCTAAGGAAAAGGTGTGCACATCCCCGGCAGGGTGCTCAGCAAAACCAGGGAGGGGATGTGCAAACCAGGCTGGGGGGCACACAACTCCGGGAGGCCTGCAGCGGGGGTGGGGGTGGGGTGGAGGGCGGGTCATGTGCAAACCTGTGGAAGATGAGACAGATGCAAGAGGATGCAAAGCCAAGGAAGGGAGGCAGAGGTACATGCAGACAGGGGAGGGACGGTCAAACCCGAGGAAGGGAGTTTGCAAAGTGGGGGAGAAGGCTCTCACATCTCACAAGGGGAGGAGCTGTGAATCACACAGGAGAGCTGCAAGCCCCCAAGAGTGTTGGCAGATCCGGGAGGACCTTCCAGGGAGGAGCAACGTCAACGTGGAGCAGCCCTGGGAGTCGGCATGCAAACCATGGCAGGGCAGGGCAAAGCAGGCAAGGCAGGGAGAGGCTGGGGGGCACTGCCGGTGGCCTGGCCCAAGCCAAGTGGGTGTGCAAGCGGGAGGCCCAGGGCACCATGCCTGGGACACCTGCCGGTGGATAGGGTTCCTCACCTCCCGTGCCCAGCACCTTGAGCAGCTGGAAGTTCTCCACGCCCACCTTCTCCTCGTGCCCGGTCAGGTTGGCTGCGGGCACAGGGGGCAAATGAACCCAGCCAGTGCATGAACCCTCCCAGCCGGCCTGGGCAGCCATCACCCGGCCTGCACCCCGGGCCACCGCTGCCCCACCTTCGGTGATCTGCAGCTCCACCGCACAGCCCTCGTCCTCGTCCTCGTCCCCCATGGCCGGCGGGTCGCTGGGGCCCGCGAGGCTCAGCTCCGGGCGGCGCCGGTTACATGGCGGCTCCGGCCGGGGCGGGAGCTTCCTGGTGCCGCCTCCGGGGCTGAGGCGGGCGCCGGCGCCGCCTCCCGGCTCCCCGCCCCGCGCGGCCTGAGTCAGGCGCTGGAACGTGACAGCGCCGGGCTGCGGGCGGGCGGGGCGGTCCCATCTCCCGCAGGCGCAGGGGGCTGGTGCTAGGGCTGTGCGCTCTGGGCCCCCAGGCGACCATCCTGGGGACCTGGGAACACCCCTTAGGAGCCATGCCTGGGGTCCGTGGATAACCTGGAGCCTCTGTGGGGCGGACACTCCCAAGCCAGGTTTGGCCCCAGGGAGGTAAGTCCACATCAGGCTGTGCCCCAAGGCGGGTGGGGGCCCTACTCAGGTACTTTAGAGCCGCCTTCGCCTCCAGGGTGCCAGCCCCAAGGGCAGCCAAGCAGCTCTGTCCAATTCTTAGCCGCCAGCGAAAGTGAGGGATTTCCTAAAAATCACAACCCACTTGCCTCGTTTTTGATCACTCCTTGACCTCAGCAAATAGGGGAGGGGATCTGTCGGTCCCCTTGACAGATGAGCAGCCTGAAGCCACGCGGCCACCCTTGTCCAGCTACTGCCAGCACAGCCCCAGCCCTGCACCTCTCGCTCAGCGTGCCTCTCGCTCTTGGTGCTGGGCAGGCTAAGAGGGTCCCAGAAGCCGCCCGGCCCAGCCCAGCTCCCTGTCTATACCCCCCGCAGCCAGCGAGACCCTCTCCCCTGTAGACTTGCCTTTGCAGGGGAGGCTTGGGGGCACAGGCACCCTGAGGACCAAGCCCTGTCTCTGGGCTCCCCTTACCTACAAGGGGCACCGAGAGGGAGCCCAGCCCGACCCCCAGCAGGGAGGGGCAGCCGATTTTCTGACCGAATCTCTCTAAAGCAAGCGGACCTATAAAAGCACCTCAGCCCCCAGCCACCCTCCACAGCCCACCCAGTGCGCGCACCCCGATGTGGCTCTGCCCCCTGTGGTTCCCCAAGCCTGGCACAGAGCAGACCTCGAAAAGGGGTGTCAGAGCCACATAGGGGTGGCCTGCTCTCCCCATCAGGCCCGGAGCCTTGTCCCCCTCCCTGACAACTGACAGGGGCCACCAATAGGGCGGGGCAGCCATCAAAGCCCCCGCCCCGAGGCCTATAGGAGGGGCTTCCAGCTGCTCAGCCCCACTGGAGGCCAGGGGGGTCCACTCCCATGCCACCAGCCTCAGAAACTCAGGCTGAGAGGAGGCAGGCAGAGCGGTGGGTTATCCCCAAGGGGAGGGCTGTGGAAACCCTGAGTCAGGCTGCAGTAGGTCACCCTGGGGAGGCTGGCCTGGCCACCCCTCCCAGCTCTTCCCACCCCCAGATTCAGGTTGCCTCACCTCAGCCGGGCAGCCCCACCCTCCTCTGGGCGGCCCCAGGTGCCTTGACTCATGTCCTGCCGCCCAGTCTAATGGCCCCCTTCCCGGGCGTCAGTCATCCCAGAGGCCCTGGTCAGAGACCCCGGCGTCCTTCCCACCTCGTGTGTCCCTCCACAACAGCCCCTGGCACCAGGCGACACCCCAAGGGCGGTAAATTCCCTGGGGAGGGGCTCAGCCCCAAAGGCATGGAGGAGAGAGGACGAAGAGGCAGGAAGAAATAAGAGAGAAGAGGGTACAGGGGGCGGACGCAGGCCCTCTGGGTACTTCTCCTGCCCCACACTCGGGAGCCCAGACCCCACCCACTCTGCCGGCTACCCAGAACCTCCGCCCCCTCCCCCCACCACTGGGACATCCAGGCCAACCCAGCGGGCCCCTCCCCTGAAGAAAGCCCTTTGCTGCCCGATGAAGGGCAAGGAGGCCAATGGCCACAGGCCTCTGCCAGCAGAGAAGGAGTCCAGGCCACATGTGTCCCTGGCACCTAGTGGCTCCTAGATGCGGCTGGTAGACACAGAGCACAGATTCAGGTGGTTGCATCCCAGCTTTATTCTCGTGTCCCTCACATCCCAGCTAAGGCTCAGAGATGGGCCCGGGCCACAGTCCCCAGGAAATGGTCCTTGGCTCGCCGTCTGGACCGGGCAGGGGGCTCTCTTGCCCACTCCTGCCTGCCTGCTTCAGCTGGGGGGTTTCCCAGAGACCACCTCCTCAGCAAGGGCTGCATGGCGGAGCCCCAGGCAGGAGCTGTTTGTGGGGGCCGGCCATCGCCCCTGTCCACAAAGTCACCCCAGCTCCAGCTCGGGGCCCCAGTGCAGGCTGTGGAGGATCTGGGGGCCCAGGCCTCCTTGTCCAAGGATTCGCCACAAGTGCCCTGCCTCCCCAAATTCTTGGGCTGCCTGGGGCCCCCGGTGAGACTCCAGGGTCGAGAAGACTCCACTCCCAAGCTCCCCATCCACGCGGTGTCACTGGCTGAGGGAAGGGGCGAGAGCCCGTTTCTCCGATTCCTGCACCTCGACGCCTGGAGGGAAAAGCTCAGCTCAGGCTCACTCCCTCGGGGGACTCCCGGCTGCCCTGCCAGGCCTCAAACATGCCAGGCCTTCGCTTCGGCTGTTCCCTCTGCCTGGAAAGCCATTCCCCAGATATGTGGACAGGACATACTCTCACCTCCAAGCCTCTGCTTCAGCTTCACCTCCTCCTGGAGACCTGCGTGAGCGCCCTCATCAAAACTGCCACCTGCCCACCCAGTGTTCCTGGTCTCACTCACTCTGCTCTCCTTTCTTCCCAGAACACTGTCACCTCCTAATATCCTAGGGCTGAGCTGCCCAGTATAGGACTGGGCACGTGAGATGTGGCCGGTCCGAACTGCAATGTGCTTGGGTGTAAAATACCACTGGACTTCAGACTTAGTGTGAAAAAAATAATATAAAATACCTCATTATTGACTTTTACACTGACTACACATTAAAATGATAATAGTTTAGGCATACTGAGTTAAACAAAATATGGTATTAAAATTAATTTTACATGCCTCTTTCTACTTCTCCTGATGAGGCTACTTAAAAATTTTAAATTACGCGTGGAGCTCACATCAGGTTTCTATTGGATGAACTGTTGTAGGTAATTATTATTCTTATGCATATTATTTGCTGTCTCCCACCTCCCCACACCAGAATGTTCCCTGCTGTATCCCCAGCTAGCACATCACCTGGCACGTCGTAAAGGTTCACTGTCAAATGAGTGAATGGGTGACTGAGGCCTGCCAGGGGCCCCAGGCAGGGCAATTACCCGCCCTCCGTCCCAGGCCCCCACTCACCCTCTCTGTTGGCATCTGCTTCGCGTTCCGCCAGGGTCTCGACAGAGCCATCCCATCCCACGCCAGGTCCTGGGGGGGGGGGGGGGGCACAAGGCAGCCACTGGGCCATGAGGACCAACACAGAGGCAACAGGGCTTGTGGGGAGACATAGGAGACAAGAAGGAAGCCCCCTCCCCCATGGAGCTGGTGGGTCCACAGGGAACCGGGGGGCTAATGGGAGGAGGGACCCTTTCCCTCACCTTTGCCATGGGAGCTGGGTGCCCCCAGCGGGCCTGGGCGCCTCTGTCGGAATCTCTGCCGCGGGGTGTCCCCGGGGCTGAATGACTCAGAGCTTCGCCCCACAGGGAATCTCGAGCTGAGTTTCCGCCGCTGCCCACCTGCCAGGGTCTCATCTCGCAGGCACAGGGAGCTCTGGGCCCGGCGCATGGGTGCCGGTGAGGGGGACCCTGCAAGAGGCACAGGCAGGGAGGGTATCGAAGCAGTGCCAGGAGGGGCTGGGCAGAGTGGAGGGGCCAGCAGGGAGAAGCTGCACAAGGGCCACAGGGGACAGGCGGCTGCAGACGTGGGGGCAGGAAGGGGCGCAGGGTTGGGTGAGTGAAGGTGGCGACAGGAGGCTGGACCCTGTGCTGGTTCTGACACTAACTCACTGTGTGACCTTGGGCAAGGTGTTTCCCCTCCCTGGGCCTCAGTTTCCTCATCTGCTGACTGGGATAAATGACTTCTCACTACAGTGCCCTGCTGCTCCGAGGTCCTAGGTACCGCTGTGGTTGGGTAGGATGGCGTGGGTGGCAGCGCAGGCAGAAGGGAGGTGCCAGCCAAGAGGGACACAGCAGGGATGCAGGGCAAAGAGCTACTGGAACCATCTGGGGGAATGGGGAGAGGTTGCAGCAGGGAAGGCCAGCGGGGAGCACATGTGCAAGCCACGCAGGAAGGCCAGAGGCATTGGCAAGCCCTGGGGGCAGGGGGTAGGGGACATGGGGTAGGGACCATCTTGGTCACCTGACCCCCAGACCCACCTGTCCCATCTGCCTCCCTGCCCTCGGAGAGCTCCGTCTCTGGGGGGCCCCCTAGGCTCTCGGTGCTGCCAGCCCCATCGGCCCCCAGGCGCGGCCCCCCATGGGGGCCCCCCTCCCGCCGGGGCCGCATCAGCCTCTTCACCTTGTCTGCCAGCCAGCTGCCCTTCCTGGGGGCAAGAGGGCACAAGAGGGGGTAAGGCCAGGGAGGAAGGAGGGACAAGAGGGCCATGTCTGGGATGGCAAAGGCCAGGCAAACCCTCACTGGGGCCTGGACCTGGGCTGGGCCAGGGCTCGAAGGGCAGGGCAGGGCAGGGGCTAGGTAGGGAAGATCCCAGGCCCACCAGGATGGAGGGGCCGCTCACTTGGTCCGGGGCAGGGGCCCAGGCTCCAGCACGCGGTACTGGTCCATGATCTTCTCCACCAGCTTCTGCTTTTCTCGGCGCAGGGCATTGAGCTGGTCCCTGGGAGGATGGGGAGGGAGGAGGTGGGCTTGAGGCCTGGGCAGGAACACGGGGTACGCCCTGGTACAACCCCGCCCGTTAACACAGCCTGACATACCCCAGGATGGGCTGATAAATCCCCGCTGCCCCGAGCCCCTGGGGGTCAGCCTCCGCCTTTTCCCAGGCCCTCCCAGGGCGTCTCCCCATAAACAACCCAAGGGACAGCCACGCCGGCCCCCACGGCCCCTCACAGGTACTCGCGCTGCTCGCGGTGCAGGTGGTCCCGGCTCTCCAAGCTGCGCTCCAGGAGCTCCCGGTTCTCCCGGCTCAGAGCCTGCACCTCGGCCAGCAGCTGCCGGTTCTCCTCTTCCTGGGCGCTCCGGAGCTCCGTCAACAGCTGTCAGGGGCAGGTGGCAGGACAAGCGGGGGGGCTTAACAGGGCTCAGGGCCGCCGCCTTCCACTCCCTCCACGCTCTTGCCAGCCCCCAACGCCCCCTCCAAGCCACCCTTCCTCCCCAGCCACCACCCACCCCTCACCACACCTCACACTGTGTGGCCAGCCGGCAGGCGCTCAGGTCCAGCTGCTGGTTGGACTCTCGCAGTCGCAGGCTCTGCGCCTCCAGCTGTGCCCGCTCCAGCTCCAGCCTCGCCAGCCGGCCCCGCAGCTCCCCGCGTTCCCCCTGCAGCTCACCTCGCTCCCGGGACACCTCCGCCAGCAGCATCTGAGCTCTGCAGAGGCAAGGAGAGCTGCTCTCCAAGGGGACTTGCCCCACCCTGCCCCCAGGCCCCTCATGAGGGCCAGAGGAGCCTTGATGGGGAGAGGAGACAAAGCAGGACCCCACGGGGAAAGCGACCAACTCACCACCAACCCACTTCACAGATGGGAACACTGAGAACTGGCCCGAGGGGCGAGGGGCTGTGCCAGGGCTGGTACCTGTCATGCTCACTCTGCAGCCTCCGGAGCTCCTCCTCCAGGCCCCGCTGCCGATGCCCGTCCTGCATCAGGCGTTCGCGCTCTGCCAGCAGGGCCACCTCCTGCGCCTCCACGTGGGCCCTCTGGGCCTGCAGCTGCTCGTGCCTGCAATGAACAAGGAGCTAAGAGGGCTGCAGGGACCGAGGCCAGGGCGTGTAGGTAGCTAGACCGTCTGGACCTTAAGTCCGTCGTCTCCTAAGCATAAGCCCCGGGGCAAAGCCACAGGGCAGAATGCTGTGCCAGGCGCCCACCACTCCCGACCACCGATGAGCCCCAGGGTGAGCCCGCCCCGGAGGTGTAGAGAGCCCAGCCACACAAGAGGGCACAGCAATGGAGCTGGGTCCACTGGTGGCAGTGCTGCCTTGGTGGCAACAGACCCACCCAGGGAATCTGCTCTGGGCAGGTAGGGGGTGCCCAGGAGAGGAGCTGGGAGTTTGGAGGAGGCTCACCGGCCCTGCAGCTCCCGGTGGGCCAACTCCAGTGCCCGCATGTTGGCCTTGAGGTCACGGTGCCGGGCCAGCAGTCCCTCTAGCTCAGCCTCCTGCCGCCGCTGCAGCTGTGCCAGGGCCTCGTGATCCCGAAGCAGGGCCTGCTGCTGCCCACGGGTCTCCTCCTGGGAGCGCCGCGCCGCCTGCACCTCCTCCTCCAGCACCCCCAGCTTCCTGTGCAGCTCCTGGCCCTGCAGCTCCAGTACAGACTTCTCAGCCTAGGCCAGAGGAGGGAGCAGGGGCTGCTGGGTGACGTCCCAGGCCGGAAGGGGGGTGAGGGACAGGGGCAAAAGGCAGAGGGCAGGGCAGAAGAAAGGAGAGAGTGGTCTAGGGATCTGAAGGCAGAGGCAGCCGTGGAGGGGAGGGCAAGTGGCACAAGGCAGGGATGGCACAGATGGGGCTGGGGTCAGGGCAGGGAAAGCAGGAGGGGCTAATGGATGGCTGTGGAGGAGAGGGCTGGAGACGGGGTGAAATGGGCACTGACGTGGGGGCTAGAGGCAGGCAGAGGGGGTACGGACAGGGGAAGTGGCAGGGTCAGGGGGAAGGGGCAGGAAGTGGGCAGCGACGGGGCAGGGGACAGGTACGCAGGCCATCACCCACCTGCAGGCAGCTGCTGTGCTCCTGTGCCCGCTGACTCTGCAGCAGCAGCTCCTGGGCGCGCCCCTGCAGGCTTCCCAGCTGCCCCTCCAGGTGCTGCAGCTGCCCCTGCAGAGCCGCCTTCTCGGCGGCCAGCGTTGCATTCTGCCCGGCAGGGAGGGAGTTAGCCGGTGCCAGGCCTCTGGGGCACACCCCCCAGCCCCGTGCCCACCACGGCGACACTCACACTGCGCTCCACCTCAATGAGCCGCGCGCTCTGGGCCTCCGTGACCCTCGGCTCAGCCTGCTCCTCAGGCCCCTGTCCCGCAGCACCCTGGCGCAGCTGCAAGGACAGGGGGAGTGGCAGTGGCCTGGGCACAGCGCAGCAGACCCTTACCCCCTTTGGCAGCCCTCCCCCGTCACACTTCCCCCCACTGCCCCGAATCCCGCCGCCCTGCCCTCCTTGCTCCATCACTCTCCACCCTGCCCTTTGCACCTTCTCTCGGTTCTGCAGCAGAGCCCAGCCTCTGCCCGAGCTGCTGCTTCTGCACACCCTACTCCTCCTCTGGGCCCCAGTTTCAACACTGCTTTCTCCAGAAAACCTCCCCCGATCAATCCCACACCTGCCAGCTAAGCAGTCTGCTGGGGGCCCGCTGGCTATGGTCGCCTGTGTTCTTGCCTCTGTCCCAGGTGGGCAGTGAGGGCGGTGGCAACCTGGTAGGGGGCCGCGCCAGAGCGGCGCTGAGCCCGCGTGCAACAGGGCTATCAGAAACGATTCCCCACTTAGGACAATAGCCGTTGAGCTCAGGAAGTGGTGGAGCCCACGTGTGAGGGACACAGCAGTTGCCTCAGAGTAAAGCCGCCAGGCTCTGCCCATTTGAGGAATGGGGGAGACGAGGCCCAGGCAGAGCTGCCTGGCTCCCAGCGCAGTGCCCCCTCCTCCAGGCCCCAAATCGGGGCACAAGGTGAGCAACTGGCCAAGACTGAGGGGCAAGACCGAGGGGGCGCTACGAGTGCACGCAGCCCTGGCTGGCTGTGTGCAGGATGGAGGGAGGAGCAGGCTGAGGCCCCGGCAAGCAGGGCAGTGGCCTCACCTGGAACAGCTCCTGCTCCAGCTGCAGGGCCCTCTTTTTGAGTGCCATCAGCGCCTCCTCCTTGCTGGTGGCCGCCACCTGCAGCTCAGCTTCCAGCCGCTGCTCCAGGCCCTGGTACCTGCCAGGAGAAGTCTTGGCACCCAGCCCTCCCCAAGTCCTCGCCTGCCCCTCTCTGCCCCTCGGGCAACACCCCACCTTTGGTGCTGGAACTCCTGTTCCCGCAGAAATCCCTGGTGCTCCAGAGCCGCCCGTTCCAGCTCACTCTGCAGATGCTCCAGCCGGGCCCCCAGCTCCTGGCCCCGCACCGTGGCCTTCTCTAGCTCCTGAGGGCAGGCAGAGAAGCCTCAGGGCCAGAAGGGCAGACCACCACCCTCACCCAGGCCTGAGAGTCAGGAGACCCGGCTTTCTGTCCTTGCTTTGTCACCCCGGGCAAATATCTTTAACCCTTCGGGGCTCTACTCCCCCATCTGTAAAATGGGAACAAGGCCTGGTCGCCTTGTAGAGTGGGTATGAAAGAGCTGGGGATTATAAGCCTGCCAGGGTGTGAGGGAGGCCCCTGGGCCAGGAGTCAGAGACACTCGCTGGGCAAACGTCTTCACCTCTCTGAGCCCATGGTTCCTCATGTGCCCAGTGACAGCTGGATTCACCCTACGTTCTGAGGCCACACAGGCCATGTGAGGGAAAGAGGGGCTCGGAGGAGCCGGGTCTGGAGAGTACCCTCAGCCACAGGAGGGTGGCCACAGAGGGCAGGAACTTGGTGAAGGCCAGGCCTAACCACAGTGGGAGCTGGGAGGGGGAGGGCCAGGATGCCGCTGGCCAGGCAGCCTGTGGCGGTTGGGCCATACCACTGCGGAAGCGGATAGGAGACCCACTCTGGCCTGTGAGCCCCGAGAGGTAGGTCAAACCATTCTGAGGTATGGGGGGTGGGGGCCCTGGCAGGATGAAACCCTGGGGAAGGCCCGACCATGACAGCCGCCCACCAAATCCTGCCCTTGGAAATGGGGGTCTACCAACCCTTACTCTGATCTTCCTGGCTTAGCAGCCCCACCCGGACCACCGCCCAGGGTCACTGCACTTCTAGACAACCTTGGCCACGGCCTCTCACTGAAAAACTGAGAGTCCCATGAGTCCCTGCTGCCTGCAGCCAGCAGCCACAAGAGCCCCAGGGCGGAGAGTAGGAAGAAGAGTGGTGCCCAGGAAGACCTGCATCTTGGGCCAGACCCCTGCCCTGCCCCCTGCAGGCTCTGGCCATAGCCTTCAATGCCCCATCCACCGTGCCTCCTGCCCTCCCCCTAGCCGGGAGGCCCACTTGGACAACCCCCTTGGCCCCTGGTTCCCTGACCTCCCTCCCCTGGCCAGCCACCCCGGCCTGTACCACACCCAGTTACCACCAGAAACTGCTCCACCAGGAAATCTCACAAAATTCCCCTTGGTCCTCAGCCTCTTCCACCCTCTTGGTCCTCAGAGCCGGCTCCTGCAGCCGGCCAGCCCTACCCCTACCTTCACTGCCCACCTGCTGGCATTCCCTCTCTACGGATTAAGCCCATACTGAGTGCCAGGTACTGCCCCAAGCTCTCTACGTTCATTACCTTACAGGATCCTGTGACACAGGTATTGTTTTTATTCTGGTTTCAGGTAAAGAAACTGAGACTCCGAGAGGTTAAGTAACTGGCCCCAAGCCACACAGCTGAGTAGGGGATCTGAGATATAATCCAGGTCCGTCTGACAGCATCTCTCAATCACCTCCTACAAAGTGGACCCCAGAGACAACCTCTTGGCCTTACCCTCTCACCCACACCTCCAATTCTCACACTCCCCAGGCCAAGCCAACAGCCTGTTCCTCACTCCTCTCTATCAGGAGGCATCTCGGAGCAAATAACTTATCCTCTCCGGATCTCAGTGCCCTCCTCTGTGCAACAGGGATGAAACTGGAAACTGCTCAGCCAGAACATTCGATTCCTCGTCTGCAGCACACCTTCCCCTCAGCACTGTGCCCCACTGGCCCGAACACCCATCCCATTCATTGCCTTGTGGTCTCCTCTGCTTCCCCTGAGGGGCCTTCAGACCCGCAGACCTGACCACTCTGCTCACTTTAAACCCTCCAGTGACTCCTCATTGCCCTCATGAAAACAGCTGCAACCCCTTCCTTTGCTCATAAGGAAGACGAAGCCCTGCCCTATAGAAAACCTGCTTAATGAAGTCTTAGTCTCACCTCCCTCCACTCCCCGCCTCACACTCCACCCCTACAAACTCGGGCCTGTACCTCCTCCTGGCTCACTGCCGTTCTCTCTCCTCCTCCAGGAAGCCTTCCCTGACGTGCCTCAGCCTGAGTCCAGTGTGATTCCTGGAACCCCACGGCTCCCCGCACGGTCCTGTCTCCACCCCAGACTGTGAGTGAGCGTCTCCCAAAGGGCACATGCACTGGCTGCCTGGTACAGGGCCTGGTGTTAAGGAGATGCCCGCAAACATGCTTGACTGAATGAATAGAGGGGTTTCCAGGTCTTCTCTCTCCTCCATCCCCCATTCCAGCTCCAGCCAGCCTCACCTGCCACCCTTTTTTTTTTCTGGCCGCACCACGCAGCTCACAGGATCTTAGTTCCCCAACCAGGGGTTGAACCTGTGTCCCTGCAGTGGAAGCGTGGAGTCCTAACCACTGGACTGCCAGGGAATTCCCTCACCTGCCACCTTGACCACTGGCACTGCCTCCTTATGGCCCCAGGTTCCCCTGTACACCAAGGTGACCCTCCCCAAACTCATCCTCACACAGGTCTGCCCACACCCTTGGGTGAATTTCCCTGCCTGGGGATGGAGTACCAACACCTACAACGCTGGTCCAATGTACTTCTCCACCTTCCCCCACATCTCCTGAGCCCCTGAGCAACTCTAATGCCTTCAAGTCTCTGCACATGCTGTTCCCTCTGGATGAAATATCCTTCCCCGCTTAGCAAAATCTCGATCATTCCTTAGAACCCTCCCCGAAGCCTCCTTGCCCCGACCCTGGCATCAGCTCCCCTTCCCATGGGGCTCCCAAAGCACTTTGCCTGTAACAACCAACGTATCTTGAGCCTTTGCCCCACATGAACTAGGCTCTTCACACCATTATCTCCCTTGGTCTTCCAAAGACCTGCTGAGGCAGCGACGAAGAGCACCCCCATTTTACAGAGGGAGGCACCGGGGCAGAGCTGAGTAAAGCACCACAGTCAGAGAGCCAGGATTTGCACCCAGGCCATCTAGCTCCGTGCCCACCTGCTACAGCCACCCCATCAAAGGCAGGGGACATCTGCCCCTCTCCCAAGCCAGGCATGCATTTGGGAGGCAGGAGAGGACTTTGCCTTTCTATTTCTGGCCCCAGCTCAGTGCTGGGCACTCAGCAGCTGCTGATGGAATTAATAACCCAAAACCCCAGCAACTGGCCTGGAACCCTGTTTCCTGACCCTGGCTACGAGCCCCGACATACCTCCTGGAGGGCCTGCCTCTCCCGGCGCTCCCTCTCGGCCTCCTCCAGGTGCCGGCAGCTCTCGCTCTGCAGCACCTGCAACCGCTCCTCGGCTGCCTCAGCCCGGGCCCGCAGCCTGGGCGCCTCTCGCTCCCACTGCCTCCGCTCGCGGCCCGTGGCTGCCAGCACCTCCGCCAGCGCCTCCCGCTCCCGCGACGCAGCCTCCAGCTCCCGGCCAGCGGCCTCCACCGCCTCCCGCAGCCGGGCCAGCTCCCGGGCCTGGGCCTCCACCTCCTGGTGGGCCTCAGCCTCTGCCCTCCGAGCCTGAGCCAGCTCCTCGGAGAGGCGGGCAGCCTCCGTGCCTCGGGCCTCCAGCCTCCAGGCCTGGGCCTCCAGCTCAGCTCGAAGAGCCTCAGCCTCTCTCCTCAGCCGTGCCATCTCCTCCTTGAGGGCCTCCTGCTCGGGGACACCACTGGCCAGGATCTCCCCTGGGATCCTCCCCTCCCAGGTCTGGGCCTCAGGAGTCCCTTCCAGCTTCTGCTGTGGTTTTTGTTGGGCTGGGTCCCCGACCATCCTCTCCAACTTCTGTTCATGCTCTCTGGCCTCTGCTTGCCCCTTGGGTAGGTCCAGCCTCTGGTCTAGGGTCTCCTGCTCCTCCAACCGCCCACAGAGGCTGGGCTCCAAGAGTCCGGGTTTGCTCTCAGGGTCCTCCTGTCTCAGCCCCAAGGCCTCGGGCACCGACTCTCCAGTCTCTCCTCCCAGCAACAGCTGGGCCTGAATTTTGATCTCTGGACCCTGAGGTGGGGCCACAGAGGCAGGGGTCTGGAGAGGGGCTCCAAGGCCAGCCTTCTTCAGGGACTCCTGCGCCTCTACAGCAGGGCCTGACTCCTGGGCCATCGTGTCTACAGGCGCCATGACGGCCGCCTGGAGGGGCCTCTCCACCACCTTTGGGTCCAAATCAGATGCCTGAGGACACTCAGCTAACCCCTCGAGGGCTGAATCTGACGCCAGGGGAGCCGGGTCCAAAACCTGGGGGCCTTCATCCCCTGCCTGACCAGCCAAGCCCTGGGGGCCATGGTCTGAGGCCAGCCGAGTCTGGGGAGCTGAGTCTGGCTCTGGAATCACGGAGTCCTCGCTCGGCTCCTCCAGCAGGGGGTGCTGAGGGCACATGAGAGGGATGGTCAAACCCAGAGGAGGAAGCAGGAAGGACCTGCTGATGCTTGGGGGAGGGGACTCACCTGGCCGCCGGGCCGCCCCTGCAGCACCTGGAGCAGGCCTCGAAGCTCCTGATTCTCCCGCTCCAGGGTCCGCAGCCGCCCGGCCTCTGCCTCCCTCACTTCGTCATGCAGAGAGAGAGCCGCTCCTGGCAGGGGCGCTGGGGTGTGGGAGATGAGGTCAGGACCCCTCTGCTCCCTTATGGCTCCTCACCCACACACCCCACCCCCCAACACACCCGGGGGAAGGGGATGAAATCAGAAGCTGTCCCCACTAAGGTGCAGGAAAACACAGGCAGCCTCCCACCCACAGCCCCTCCACTGGGGTCCCACTCACCCTCCCCAGGAGAGCCCGGGGCTGGCTCCAGGCTCCGCTGAACCTCCAACTCCAGCTCCACGTTCTCCTCTGCCAGCTGGTCCACCTGATGCCGCAGAGAGTCCAGCTCCTGGGGGGAGAGCAGGGTCAGACAAGCCCTCCCCGCCAGGGCCAGGCCAAGTGTGTGTGCTAGAGGGTCACTAGAGGAAACAAGGAGTAGGAGTCACAGGGATCACCAAGGAACCCTGGGGACCACTGGGGTCACAGATCACTGCGTGACCAGGGGTCACTCTGGGAATCTCACCGCATGGGCCTCGCCCAGCCGGGTCCGCAGCAGCAGGTTCTCCCGCTGGGTCTCATGCAGCCGAGCACAGCGCTCCTGAGCGGCCTCCAGCTGCTCCTCCAGCAGCGCCTTCGAGGCTTCCAGAGCCCCCGAGAGCACCCGCTCCTCCTGGTGGGGGAGCAGAGAGAGCCGGTGGTGCGATGCCCCCAGCACTCCGGGGCCACAGACCCTGGCTCCCCTCCCCCATCTGACCCTGCACCCCTGTTGCTCTCCAGGCCCCGCCTCTCCCCTCCATCTGCCCCTCCCCCTCCAAGGTTTCTCCAGGTACCACTTCCCTAGCACCTGGCCCCGCCCTTCTCCTATGTAGGCCCTGCCCCTTCTCCCCAGGAACTGCCTTCCGAGGTCCTTCTAAGCCCCACTTAGCCCCGTTGCTGGGTGCTCTCTCCAGACCCTGCCTCCCCTACAACTGGCCCCACCCTCCTCTCTAGGACCTACCCTTACCTACAGCCTCCACCTCTCCCCTCCATCTGCCCCATCCTCCAGAGGGCCTGTCCCCAGACACCACCTGACCGCGTTCTCCTAGCGGTGACTATTCCCTCCATCAGGCCTGACCCTTCCCTTGGCCCAAATTCGCTCCTCTCGAGGCCCACCCTGTCCCCGGCAGGCCGCGCCCCCCATGCCCCACCCCCTGCAGCCGCGTCTCCCGCCTCACCTCCAGCTGGCCCTTGCAGGCCTCTGCTGCCTGCAGCCGCTCCCGGCAGCGTCGCAGTTCCTCCTGCAGGCGGGGCAGGCGGCCGGCCCGCTCCCGCAGCGCCTCCGCCTCCTCGCGGTACAGCTCGGCCCGCTTGGCCTGTCCCGACAGCGCCTGGGCCTGGGCCAGAAGATGCGGAGCTAGGAAGGGCCACCCGCTGGCCAGAGGGATTAGGACGGGAAGGAGCCGGGTTGGGGGAGGCAGTAGGCTGGGGAAGGTGCGGGGAGCGGGTTAGGGAATGCGGGCATGTTTGGGGGCATCTGAGCGCACCTCCTGGCGGAGCCTTCGAATTTCGGCCTCCAAGCCCTGCACCTCCACCTGGGAATCTAGCAGCAGCTCGGCTTTCTCCTCCCTGGAGGGAAGGGACGCAGGAGGGGTCTGGGGACCTGCACCCTCCAGCCCTTGCTAGGCCTGATCCCCATCCGGACCCCATCCAGACCTAACCTGCGCTCCCTGCCCGCCCCCCCCCCCCGCCCCCAGGTCCTTCCCAGCCAGCGGTGCTCACAGCTCCTGCCGGACACGCCGAAGTTGGGCCTTGGTGTTGGCCAGCTGCAGGGCCAGGTGGTGTGAGGCGCCCTCCGGGGGAGTCCTGGCAGGAGCCTCAGGCAACAAGGGGGCCGCCTGCCGCTCCAGCAGCAGTTCAGCCAGCCGCTGGGGGACATCAAAGGTCAGGAGTCAGGAGTAACCCATCCCAAGAGCCCCACATCTGCCCCCAAGCACCACAAGATGCATGTGACTGTTGCAGCGCTCCACCCCCAACCACACCTCCGGCACACGGCTGGGTCCCCGTGGTCCTCCTCTTC
This sequence comes from Balaenoptera acutorostrata, assembly GCF_949987535.1. Taxonomy (NCBI): domain Eukaryota; kingdom Metazoa; phylum Chordata; class Mammalia; order Artiodactyla; family Balaenopteridae; genus Balaenoptera; species Balaenoptera acutorostrata. The sequence continues at coordinate 8,164,497 of NC_080072.1, forward strand.
CTCCTCCTGCCGCCTCTTACCTGGGCCCCCACGTCCCGCTCCCGAGCCAGCCTCAACAGTGTCCCCACCAGGCTCCGGGACAGCATCTCCAGCTCCGGAGGCGCCAGCTCCCCAGGCTCAGGCCCAGCCAGCGCCAGCACCAAGCCGGCCCCGGGCTGGGTCACCTGGAGGCACAGGGAGAGCAGGTCAGCCAAAGAAGTAGGGGGCAGGGTGTCCCAGACGGCCGACCAAAGTTGTACCTCCTGGATGGCGGCAGCCAGCTCACTCTGGACCTCGAGGCTGAGGCCCTGGATGTGCCGGATGAACAGTTCCCGGTGCTCACACTGCGGGGGGACGAGGCGGGGACGGCGAGGCTCACCCCGGAGGCTCCCACCTCTGCGGCCAAAGCTGGACCCTGCCCTTCCCTCCCCCGCTCACCTGCACCGATGCCCCCAGCAATAGCCTAAGGATGCCTTCCAGCTCCTCCACCGCCTCCTCTGCAGGGCACAAGCCACAAGGGGTTAACGGGTAGGGATAGGGGGAAGAAGGAGGAAGGGGAGGTGGGAGAGAGCACCTGAGAAGGGGTCAAACCCCAGCGCCTGGAGGTCTGGGGGTGGAGACAGGATCAGCAACTGCAGCTCCTCCTGGGGCGGATGGGGTGGGAGATGTGAGAAGGGCCTTCCCGCAGGGGGCTCCCAGGCTCAGCCTCCCCCTCCTGACCCCTCACCTGGTAGAAGTCCCTCAGTCGGCCCCACAGGTGGTTCAGGTTCCACACCCGCCAGGCTGCGGGACCATCGTGGCCCCTGATCATTCGAGGGCCGCCTCGGGAATTGGGGGCACTGTGGGCACAGGGGACGATAGGTGGGAGGGGTAACTGAGGACCCACCTCCCCTAAACCAGGCTCTGCCAACCACCCCTCAGGCTCTTCCCACCAGGCTGCCTGGCCCCCCTCCCCTCAAACCCCTCCACAGCTGCCCCGGGTCATCCTCTGATGCCCCTTACATGATGCCCAGCACCCGGAGGAGCAGGGCCCCGTCGCTGAGACGTGAGAACCTCTTCTCCGGACAAAGAGGCCCCTCTCCTTCCTCCTCCTCTTCCCCCTCTGGCTCCTCCGCCTCCCCCACCAGCCCGGCCAGTCCCAGCGCCTGTGGGGACACAAAGGAGTGAGCTGGCCTGGGTGGGAGGCCCGCAGCAGCAGAGTGAACCCTGAGCCCCTCTGACCTGCCTCCTGAGCCCACGCAGCCCCCTCCTCACCAGTCCCCTGAATGCCAGTGGCCACGGGCCTGGACCCCTTTTCCTGCAGCACAGCTGCCTGGACTTCTCCATCCCCACCTGAGCCCGCCCCTCCCCTCAGGCCCCAGCTCTGCCCCCTCTCCCCCCACCCCACACCAGCCCCTCCCTGCTGCTCATTTCCCCTCCCCAGACTCCCTCCCACTGCCCCCTCACCCAGGTGGCCAGGCTCCCACTCAGGAAGTCTCTGATCCTGGGCCCCTTGCCCCCATCCATGACGGGGTCAGGGTGTTGGTCCCGCTGTGGCGGCTACACCTGCCCTGAGAGGAAGAGGAAGTCCCCGAGTGGGCCCAGGCCCAGCCACAGACACCCTGTGCAGCTTCCTCCTTCCGGGTGCTGGCAGGCCCGTGCACCCCCGGAGTCCTGCCTCAGCCCCCGCTTCGCCTCCCCGCATCCTTCCAGCATCTCGGGCAGGGCCAGCCTGGAGGTTAGCAGGGCAAGGTGGAGTCAGGGCCACCCAGGAGCAAGGCCCACAGCTCTCCTGGCTCGATGGACAATGGCAGGTGAGTTCTCCCCCTCTCTGGGCCTCGGTTACCCAACTTGAAACCCAAGAGGGTGATCTCGGCCTTGTACCTTCCAGGGCCTCAGAAGGGGCCTCACACTGGGCATCTAGGTGCCCACAGCTGCATCTTCTGATTTGCCTGGCTTCCCTTTCCCCTTGATGTTTCCCAAACTTACCCAAATCACCCTCCCAACCTATGAGGCTTGGGAGGTGCCGCCTCCCATGTCAAGCCTCCTCTGAACCCCGAACAGAAGTGAGTACCCCCTCCTCAGACCCCCCCCATACTCTATATACACTGGACTGAGACAGGACATCTAGCCCATGGGCTAGTGACCTCACAGGCCTCAATTTTCCGTCTGTGAAAGAAGTGAATTAGAATCCAGCCTCTGAGGGACACAGTTCAATGCAGAGACCAGCGGCACGTGTCTCGTAGATAAACCAGGAGGCCAGGAGGACACCCCAGTTCCCCCACTGCTCACTACTGGGCTCCGTGTGGGACATTGCTGGGTACTGAGATGTAGTAAAAAGCCACATAGTCCCTGCCCCCGTGGGATGCACAGTACACTGGGGAGACAGCTACCCAGAAAATCACACACACACACACACACACACACACACACACACAAAATGTAACATTGCAGCTGTACTACGTGCATTGACAGGGAAGGGATTTGACTTCAGTGGGATGATCAGGAAAGGCATTGGGGGGGTGGGGTCGGGGGGTGACCATGAAGCTGAGATCAGGGATAACTGGGTGAACTAGGCAAAGTGGGGAGGAAGGAAGGGCATTTCAAGCAGCCGAGGCAGAATGTGCAAGCGTCCTGTGGCAGCTGGAAGCATGGCCTGTGTAAAGTTCAGAAATTATTCATGTTTCATCGATTCCCAGACACTTTGTTTCTCACATTTAAATCTCTAAAGTCAGGTTACGTGGTAGAGTTGCTGGCTAGCCAGCAACAGTCCTGACATCATTGTCATTGCCTGCACGTGCCCACACTTCAGAAGCATCAAACCCTGCAGGAAGGGCGTCAGCAGCTTGGGAGAAAACCCCAGAGACAAGAGCGGAGCATTCTTAACCCCAGGCCCCAAATGGCGGGATCTCCCAGGGGAGAGGAACCAGACTTATCAGCAACACTCCCAAAGCAGAAATCCAGAGTCAGCTTGCTCTGCAGTCCTGCAAAGTTGGCTTAGGACTCTGATGGCTGCTGGTGGCTTCCGGTTGTCTTATGAATTTCCGGGGGGAGCACGGCTCTCCCGAACTCTTGACTCCTCACAGGAGGGGGTGGCAGGGAAACACACAGACATCGCGCCTCTGTCGGATTCCAGATGTGAAGGAGTTTTCTGAACAGCGTAAACTATTTATTTTGCTTAAATTTTCCTTTTTATGTGTGCATCAGAATTATGTATGATGAGAATCTATGTCTAAGTCAAAAAGAGCTCCTTCGGGAAGTATAAAATAAAGAGTCTAGTGATGAAAGAGCCTTGGGACATAGTTAACTGGCAGCATTCCTCTTTTAGTGGCATTTTCTTTAGTGGCATCTTTTACAATCGTTGACATCTTAGATTTGCTGAAAGATAGGGCAATATTGCAAACACAGACTTATCATGAGCCAGTCCTGGTTACCAATGCTTTACACTTACTAACTTATTTGCATAGGACTAGGTTATGAAATAAGGACTATGGGTTATCTCCAATTTATAGAGAAGGAAACCGAGACTCAGAGAGGTTAAGAACTTGCCCAGAATTACACAGCTCTGAGGTGGTAGCCTGACCAGGCAATGGGAAGCCGCGCGGGGTTGTTAGCAAAAGAGCACATCCAGTTGTTTAAGCCTCCCTAGACGCATCTGGAAATGCAGATAATCCTCTCAGAGGGTTGTTATGAGGATTCCACAAGCTGGTGCCCAGCTTAAGCGTTCATTAAATGGTCTCTAGTGTGGTTACTATCTTTAGTATTTTTTTTTTTTATTAATTAATTTATTTATTTATTTTTGGCTGTGTTGGGTCTTCGTTTCTGTGCGAGGGCTTTCTCTAGTTGCGGCGAGCGGGGGTCACTCTTCATTGCGATGCGTGGGCCTCTCACTGTCGCGGCCTCTCTTGTTGCGGAGCACAGGCTCCAGACGCACAGGCTCAGTAGTTGTGGCTCACGGGCCCAGTTGCTCTGCGGCATGTGGGATCTTCCCAGACCAGGGCTCGAACCCGTGTCCCCTGCATTAGCAGGCAGATTCTCAACCACTGTGCCACCAGGGAAGCCCTATCTTTAGTATTAATAATATCAAGGGTCCGTCCAGATTGGACTCTCTGCGTATCTTACGCCTATTTCCATCCCCACCCCCACACCCTGGGATTCCAGCCCAGGAAGTACTCCGGAGAACCCGCTCTGGGTTAGCGAAGAGTGGTGACAGGGCCTCACCTCCTAGCAGCCAAGGGTCCCTGCCTTGCTCCGTGGCTTCCGAGTCACACCCTTCCTCCAGCCTCCTCGGAGGCCTGGGCCGTGTCGCCCCATTGCTCTTGCTGATTGCTTTCACATTCATCACTCCAGACATGCCCGGCTGCACCTCAATCTCTCAATCTGGTTCTATGACTTGGTTCAGCTGAGTCAGGCAGAGGGCGGCTTGGTTGGGGGGGTGGGGGAGGAGGCTGGGGAGGGGCTCCCTCATCAGCTGACACCAAGATGCTGGGATTTCGAGGCTCAATTAACTATTGAGGGATGTTCATCAGGGGCTGGCAGTGGTCCCTATCCCTGGGCTAGATTTTTTCCTTTAAAAAATTGTTCAGGGACTTCCCTGGTGGCACAATGGTTAAGAAAACGCCTGCCAATGCAGGGGACACGGGTTCGAGCCCTGGTCTGCACATGCTGCAGAGCAGTTAAGCCCGTGAGCCACAACTACTGAGCCCGTGTGCTGCAACTACTGAAGCCCAAACACCTAGGGCCCGTGCTCTGCAACAAGAGAAGCCACCGCAAAGAGAAAGCCCACTCGCAGCAACGAAGACCCAACACAGCCAAAAATAAATAAATAAATAAATTTACTTTTTAAAAATTGTTCAGATGCATGATCAAAAATGTCAAGAGTGCCTAAGGATATAGAGAAAAAATCAAGTCTCCCCCTCTTCAGTCCCAACCCCAGTCCCCAATGCCATGCCCTGTTAGCATTTTCTGTGTCCTTCCTGAGCTGCAGCTGCCCAAGTCTGTCTGTCACAAGTGGTTGCAACCACACACACACACACACGTTACGTGTGCATCTCCATGCTTTGAAATATATTTCACAATCTGCTTCATTTCTGTTCAGAACCATTGGCCTTGGCCTTTTGAATGGCTACATCGTATTCTACGGTGCGCTATCCCATCATCACTTTGTCTCTTATTGACAAAGATTTTAAATATTTGCATCTTTTGCTATTACTACAGTGCCATAATGACTGCTCATCTCAGAGATCTTTTTCTGGAAGTTTTTAAGGTGGTGGTGGTGGTGGGGTGGTTGGTGCCCACTGCTGCCAACATTTGGATTCAGGAGGTAGGCAAGAAGCAGAGAAAGACAGACAGACAAATGGACAACGTCGTCAACTGCCTGCAGCCTCCTACTTCGGGGCTTAGCTTCCCCATCTGCACAGGGTGGGAGCAGGAAGGACTCCCACTTCCCTTCTGGTTTTGAATTCTCTGGGTAGCCCTAGTCTGACCCCAAAGACCAGAGGCAGGAGGGCTCTGGGGCTCCGGGAAGTAGAGTCCAGGGAGGCCAGGGCAGGTGGCAGCTGGGTTCAACCAGAGCCCAGGACCAACCAGGACTGAGTCAGACAGTGGCTTTTTCTCCGTGCCTGCGGCAGGCCCCACCTGGCACCCCAGCGGCTTGGCTGGGGGCCAGCTCCCTAACTAGATGGTTCAGGGCCCCAGGCTCAAGAACTAAAACCCTAAAACAGCCTCCAGGGTTTTCTGGGCACCTGACCCTCTGGCGCTGGGTCTGAGGGACTCCCTCCTCCCCACCCAAGTGTCTGAGAAGGGGTGTTTCTCCTACTTACCATTTGGGGGTGGAAATAGCCAGAGTTGGACAAGAGCAGAAATGCTCAGCCCAGTAGCCCAAACGAGCTGCCCAGGTGGGAGGAGGCAGTGGGAAGCCAGAGCCAGGGAGGGTGGGGCCCAGGGCCATCTGCCGAGTGCCAAGCCAGGTGCCCAGGGGCTCAGGATGTGGCCTGCAAGGCCTGGGCCCAGCACTGAAGAGGGCCCAGTGCGGCCCAGCCGCCACTACCTGACACTGGGCCGGCTCTCCCTTCCTGCTCTCCCCAGGGCTCCCCAACGTTCCTGGGGGCCCTGCCTCGCCCCAAGCCTCTCACTGAGCCTGGCACCCCGGCACCAATCCTTCTCCTGGTGGCCTCCACCCAGTGCCCAAGGAGTTGTTCGGAAACATTGACTGACTCATGACCCTTCTGTGCTTAAAACCCTCCAGTGGAGGGACTCCCCTGGCGGTCCAGTGGTTAAGACTCCGCACCTCCAATGCAGGGAGTGCAGGTTCGAGCCCTGGCTGGGGAGCTAAGATCCCACATGCCTCGCAGTGTGGCCAAAAACAAAAAACCCTCCAGTGGCTTCCCCCCGTACTTTGAATCAAGTTCCAGCCTCTCACCATGACCACCCAGGCCCCGCAGGACGGCCCAGGCTCGCCACCTGACCCTTGCCCCCAACACACACCTCCTCAGCCTCACACCTCCTCCAGCTTCCTCAGTCTCTCTTCTGCCCTCAGCACCTTTGCATTTGCTGTTCCCCAGCCTGGAACACCCTCTCCAACCCACACACATGCACAACCCGCCTCCCCCATCTAGCTTCACCTCACCCTATGGGTGTGCCTAATGGCCTCTTTCTCAGAAAAGATTTCCCCTTTTTTTTTTTTAAATAAACCTGTAGGTTATTTAGAGTTTTGTTTTGTTTTTATTTATTTTTGGCTGTGTTGGGTCTTTGTTGCAGCGCGCCGGCTTCTCATTGCAGTGGCTTCTCTTGTTGAGAAGCACGGGCTTTAGAGGCACGGGCTTCAGTAGTTGCAGCATGCAGGCTCTGTAGATGTGGCTCGCGGGCTCTAGAGCGCAGGATCAGTAGTTGTGGCACACGGGCTTAGTTGCTCCGCAGCATGTGGGATCTTCCCGGACCAGGGATAGAACCCGTGTCCCCTGCATTGGCAGGCGGATTCTTAACCACTGTGCCACCAGGGAAGTCCAAGATTTTCCCTTTCTAAAGGAGACCCCAGTCCTTCTCCCCTCTTAGTCTTAAGCCACTCTTCATCTTCCCTCGTTTGCTTCATCTGCTCCCCACTAGAGTGGAAGCTCTGTGAGGGCAGGGATGCCGTGGGGTCGTCCAGGGCTGCGGTCTGGGCCAAGGAAACCATGAGAGTGACACCGATACCGTATGCTGACCACTTGCCCATGCCAGCTGTGTCCTTCACATACATTAGTCACTCAATCCCCTCTACAGCCATAAAATACAGGTACTGTTATTACCATCTTCCTTTTATGATGAAGAAACTGAACACAGAGAGGCTAAGTCACTTGCTTCAGGCCACACAGCCAGGAAGTGCAGGAGCCACGATCCAGAGGCAGCTGAATTAGTGGTTTTGAACAGATGAATTCCTATTTCAGGGAATTCCCTGGTGGTCCAGTGGTTAGGACTCTGCACTCGCATTGCCAAGGGCCCGGGTTTGATCCCTGGTTAGGAAACTAAAATCCCACAAGCCACGCGGTGCGGCAAAAAAAAAAAAAGAATTCCTATTTCAGAGATGAGGAAAGTGAGACTCAGAGGGGTATGAGGGTAAATAAGACAACTGAGGGTAAACCCAAGTCCTCGCTCTGAGAGCTGCATCTCCTCCCGCGGTCTCCACGGCCTCTTTGCTGCCTGCTGGGAGGGTGAGGCTGGAGCCCAGAGCCCGGTTAGCTAGCATGGGGAGACCCAGTGCCAAGCCCCGAGGTTGCCAGCCTCCCTCATAATTAAAGACACACATCAAAGACAGCTCCGAGGTACCATTAAAAATCCATTAAGCGAGCAAAAAATAAATCCAGAAGGTAAAACTCGGGTTGGCACACCGTGGGGAGAGGAGCACATACACATGTCCCTGATGGCCCTTAAAACGGCCTCAGGGTTTTCAGACACCAGTAAAACCGCCAGCGCCCTTTGACCCAAGCACTCTCGGCATTTGGGAACACGCCCTGAGGAAGAAGCCCAAGAGGAAACAAAATCAGAAATGTGTCTGAAGCTGCCCCTAGCCAAACCGTGGACATACCCAGATGTCCACCGGGAGAACCCAATCGTGCCGTGGCTTGTGGACAAAATCCCCTCTCTGCCCTCACCTGGGCTGCTCAGTCCACTCTCTCATCTGCCTCACCTTTAGCCTTTACACAGGCTGTTCCCGCCACCTGGAGCACCCTTTCCACCTCTGCTCACCTGGCTATCACCTATTCATTTCTCGGCCGCAGCTAGAAGTCCTTTTCTCCCTTCCTTTCCCCCATGGGAGGGTGGGGTAGTGGGCAGGGTCCTTCTTCTGTGATACCCCAAATGACCAACCTGTGCTTCCTCTTCACATCTTCACCACACTGATTGTAAGCACTCATGCGGCGTCTGGCGCCCCCACTAGCCTGGGAGCGCATGGAGGTGGGACCAGAGCTGCGCTGGTGCTGCCCTGGCCGGGAGACCCGTGGCGCCCGCAGGGCTCATGCCCAGCGTATTCACTGCTGTGTCCCAGAGCCCCGCACAGTGCCTGGCGCGTAGATGACTCTCAGCCAACAGCCGCCGGATGCAAGATACTGATGTGACTGTGGGAAGCGGAGCCCCCGGAAGTCCGAATGAGTCTTCACAAGCACAGGACACGCGCACACGCATCGCAGTGCTGGGCGAGACAAGCAGCAGCCTCCTCTTGGCAGAAGTCACTGAGATTAAAAATCCACCTCAGGGACGCCCCTGGCGGTCCAGCGGTTAAGACTGCGCGCTTCCACTGCAGGGGGCCCGGGTTCCATCCCTGGTCGGGGAACTAAGATCCCGCGCTCCCCTTGGCGCAGCCAAAAAAAAAAAGAAAATCCATCTTAGTAGTGGTGATGGCTGCACAACTTGGTGAATAGACTAAAAACCACTGACTTGTTCACTTTTATTTATTTTTAAATTTTATTTATTTTATTTATTTATTTTTTACTGCGTTGAGTGTTCGTTGCTGCGCGGGGGCTTTCTCTCATTGCAGCGAGTGGGGCTACTCTTCGTTGCGGTGCGCGGGCTTCTCATTGCGGTGGCTTCCCTTGTTGTGGAGCACGGGCTCTAGGCACGCGGGCTTCAGTAGTTGTGGCGCACGGGCTTAGTTGCTCTGCGGCATGTGGGATCTTCCCCAACCAGGGCTCGAACCCGTGTCCCCTGCACTGGCAGGCGGATTCTCAACCACTGCGCCACCAGGGAAGCCCTGACTTGTTCACTTTTAAAGGGTGAATTTTATGATGTGTGAATTGCATGTCAAAAAAAAATACTCCATCTTTGATGAAGCCAAGGGTGCGGTCCACATGGACTGGTTCAGAGAAGGGACCAGGAATGGACTGTTGTCCTCAGCAAATGGGATGGACGTGGAGCCTCGAAGGTTAAAATGACTTGGGCAGGGGTAGGAAAGGGACAGGCATCCCAAGTAGTGAACATTGCTGGGAGATGCTGAAGAGGCAGGAGCTTGGAGCACCCACAAGCTAAGGAATCGGGGTGACTGTGGAGGCCAAAGTGGCAGGGATAGAGCTTGGGAATGTGAGGCAACCACACAAGGATCTGGGACGGCTTAGTATGTGCCGCTGCCAAGACTGATGGGAGCAGCAGGGAAGTGACACTGTCCCTTGGGAGGCCGTGGAACCCAAGGAGCCGTGGAGCTTTTTTTTTTTTTTTTTAATTAATGAATTTTTATTTTTGGCTGTGTTGGGTCTTCTTGCTGCGCACGGGCTTTCTCTCGTTGTGGCGAGCGGGGGCTACTCTTCATTGCCTTCAGTAGTTGTGGCTCGCAGGCTCTAGAGCGCAGGCTCAGTAGTTGTGGTGCACGGGCTTAACTGCTCTGCGGCACGTGGGATCTTCCCGAACCAGGGCTTGAACCCGTGTCCCCTGCATTGGCAGGCGGATTCTTAACCACTGCGCCACCGGGGAAGTGCCAGCAAGTCTAGTTCTAATTCAGAACCACTATGGTCAAGTTTATGCTGGAACAATGGGAACCAATATCCAAGAAGCTGGAGAGAAGATAGCTTTCTGTCTCCCTCCCTGCACTTTTTACTCCTTCCCAAAACACATGTTGAATATTTCCCACATTCCCTACCCTGAGCAGGGCACCTTACCTGTGTTAAGAAAAAAATATGATTCCCAGCTCAAGCAGGCAGAGTTGGTGCAAATATTAATAACATAGCAGATTGATATGCATGTTTATTAGCACCAAAAATCTGTGCATTCACACAGATGCTACCCAAACTTCTCTAGCAGTTATACAAACACATGTATACACACACACACACACACACACACACACACACATACTTTCTCCGCTGTCACTCCTCTATGCCTGTGCAGCCAAACCCAAACCAAGACCAGCAGGGTGTGTTCTCCTGGGGCCAGCAGCCTCCAGGGCTCCCAATCATGGTGCCTGCATGGCTGCAGCCCAAGCCTAATCTAGGCCAGAAATGCTGGGACCCCTTCCAACCCTCTCTTGCTCTCAGAAGCCCAGATTTGATTCTCTAGGAGATGACAGAGATTCCCCCGGAGATGTCTTCCCAGCTCGTTCGGGTGAGGCTTTGGGTGCCGGACAACATAAGGAGATCCTTGGAGCCTAGAGACATTGGATGATAAGAGAATCACTAGCCCCATTACACTGATGTGGAAACTGAGGCCCAGAGGGGCACAGAATGGGAATCACCAAGGACAGGTCTGAGATTTGGCCTCTCTCCTAACTCCTAGCTCTTTCCCTACCAACATGAAGGCTGCATGGTGGAGAGCAGGGGTTCTTAATCTTTTTTTTCCAGCCGTGTATTGGGCACTTACTGAGTGCTAGGCACTGTGCCAAATGCTTTACACAAACTGTCTCATGCATTCCCCACAATGACCCTATGAGGTGGGTTGGATTATTCTCACTCTAAAGATGAGGGAAGTGGGGACAAGGAAAACCAAATAGCCTGTCCAAGGTCCCCAGCTTCTTAGTAGCAGGCTGGGACTCACAGTCTCGTGGTCTGAGCCCGAAGCCTGGCAACCCCACTCTGCTATGATGCCTCCCAGGTCGGGGACGGGGCTCACCTGGAATTCTGGTAGGACTTTAGGAGTTCCTTGAAACTTTTAAAGAGCATGTAGGTGTCCATGTGTGTGCACACGTATTCAAACATGCATTTTCTAAGGAAAGGGGCATTGCTCTTAGCAATACTTCAAAAGAATTTCTGACCCAGAAAAGGCTCAGAATCGCTGATACTGAGCAAGATCCTTGACCTTCTAGGTAGAAGTTGCTGTGGCCTTGGGCAGGTCAGGACATGCTGGGTAGTTTTACTTGCAGATGTGTTGGGTGAATGTTTGAGGGTTGGTTGATTGATTTTAATGTTGGCCCTTAGGCCACCAACAGCCCAGGCAGGTCACGTCCAGTGCTCTGTCATGTGTAACCCCAGGCCTCCAGAACCTGCTGGTCCAGGCCACCGTGGCCTGGCCTGCCCTTATCTATAGGCCTGAAATCTGACCTGTCCGCCCTGGAGGTGGAGATCTGCCAGATGCTCTTACCATGAGATGGTTGATCTTGGGCACTCCAGCACCTGGAGCAGCTCACAGGACACCCACCACACCAAAGCTGAGCCACACAGCCAGCATCCAGGGCCACTGAGGCCAAAGGCCCACCTCCACCCACACCCAACTCCCATCATGCTGTCCAAAGGGGCCACCCCGACCCTGGAAGCCCCCTCATCCTGCCCTAAAGGCCCAGCCAGTGGCAACAGGACCCTGGAGGGGACACTTCCTCTCAGAGGCCTCACTGGACTTCAGCCAGCCCAGACATGAGGCCAGGAGCGGAGGAACAGAGGCAGCTGGGTGGCATGCATGGAGACGGGCTTGTCCTGAGAGTGGGGAGCTGCCAGAGTGGCCCAAGTTCTGCTGGGAAGAGGAATAAGGGTGCCAGCCCGCAGGGGGCCCATTTGACCTGCCGTCTACACTGGCAGACACCAGGCTCTGAGAGCCCAGCTGCTGACTCCAATGCTCCCTCTACCTGGGGCTCCCAGGGGCTCCAGACCACTCACCGGTGTGCGCACAGGTGACCGTGGGGGAAACTACATACGCCTCAGTTTCCTCATTTGTATGATGCGAGGATTGAGAGATGGTGTCCGGGAAAGAAAGGGCCTTCCCACCGTCCGGGCCAGGACAGCACTGTGACCCAGGGCTTGGCAGGGGCAGGTGACAAGGGCTTGGGAAGCTGGAGGGGTGGTCAGCCCCCTGCCCGACCCCAGCCCAGGACCCCTGAGGGGTAACAGACAGTGGGAGAGAACTGAAAGGACAAAGGTCAGTGAGCCGGCCATCTCAGACAGGCTGAGCAGCTGGGACCCCTGCAGGGAGGCTGGCCCCCTGCTGAGGGCCCACCCACGTGGACACCACCCCTTAGACCTCCAGCCGAGTGGTCCCCTGGACTCACCCTTCCCTCCAACACCCACAGGTCCCCCCGTTCCAGCACCCACCTCCTGGACATCACTCGGTCATCAATCCTGCCCCGCACTGGCCTCTCCTTTGCTCCCTGCTCACCCCACTCCAGCTCTACGTCCACACAGGAGCCCAGGTAGGAATCTGACCGGTCACTGCCCTGCAAACATCCTTCACTGGCCTGAGGAGCCCGCAGGGTGAAAGGTAAGCAGCTTACAGGGCTGCCCTCCCGGCATCCTCTCATTCAGCTGCCCCAGCACTGCGGCACCTTGGGGCTGTTCCACTCTCCATACCTGTGGTCACATTGCTCCCTCCATCTGGAGCACTGGTCCCACTGCCTCAAGGGCTGTCCTCCAAGAGGCCTTTCCTTGACCTTCTCTGAGACCTCTCAGCCCGCCCTAGGCAGCTCTGCACCTGCCCTGAGCCTCCGCAGATGGCCAGGCAGGGCAGGGAGGGCCCCTCGGAGCCTGGTGCTGACAGGGCACATGGCAGGGCGGTGCCACACGTGAGTCAAGTGCCCAGGGGCCAAGTCCAAAATCCTCTGAAGTGGCTGGATGAGCCAGGCCTACCTACCTAACCTCTCTGTGCCGTAACCCGGCAGTAAGAGCTCACACCCCACAGGCGAGGGGTCGTGGCGAGGATTTGTAGTTTAACTCGAGTACCTGCCTCCCTTAGGCTGTGAGCTCAACGCGGCAGGTGTCTAATAATCACTGTCTGCTGCCAGACACAGGGCTTCCCAGGGACAAGAGGCAGAGGCCCAAGGGGGCAGGGCCTGCAGACGGCCGTGGACCTCAGCCCCAAGCCCCGCTGGCCTCCCTGACCCCCAGCCCCTCACAGTACACCCACTGCTGGGCAGGTCTCACGAGCATCTCCTCCCCTCTACAGCTCACCTAGACTCTGCTCCCAGGAAGCCCCCGGACTCAACTGGCACTGCCTCCACTGACGGAGCCCTTTCTGCCCATCAGATGGTCCCACGTGGCCAGGGGCCCTTGGGATGTGGGTGCTCCCAGAAGGGGTTCAGCAGGATCTGAAAGAATGGTGGGGCTGAGGTTTGGCCCAAGTGTTGGGGGGGGCGCTTGGGACAAAGTTTCTACCGAGGTCTACAGTCAAAATGAGATCTGCCATCACCCAGATATCAGATGCAAAAGGTCACGGGCCCTAGGCAAGCCCAGGTCTGCCCAGGGCCTTCCCAGGTGAGCTCCCCCTGCACAGGTGAGCGCCTTCCCTCATTCTTCAGACCACGGGCCCTTTCTCAGCCTGCAGATGGAGGCTTCACAACACCTCCTTCAAGGGACTTTCTCTGACTACCTCCTAAGTTAAATCAGGGTCCCCTACTAGTCCCCCCTTCAGCACCTGCCCACTACCCTCACAGCTTGACTGTCAATGAGGCCTGGCCCTGGGAAAAGCAGGAATTCAAAATGAAGGAGACAGACATGAACCAGAAGTGTTTATTACAGAAATCTGGCCCTAAGTTCCAACTGCGTAGCCCCAGCTGAGGCTAGGCTGGCGCCCTCTGCCCAGGGCTGGGCAGATGAAATAGGAACGAATAGAAGGAGTACATCTGGGACCGAGGCCTCAGAGCTGTGAGATGATGTTGGAGGCCAGACTGCAGGTGAGGCCCGTGCCATCTGGCTCCACGTTCAGGGACTTCACGATGCCATCCTCTATCACCATGGAGAACCTGCCAGAAAGAAGGGCCGGGCCAGTTGCAACAGCCTGGGCCTGGAGGCTGGAAAGGGAGACAGGCAGGGTAGCAGGGGAACCGTACAGGAAACCCTCCTCCTTTTACCTCTTCAGCCGTCGATTCCCAAAGAGGGACACCAGTGAATCATCTAGTAACAAATCTGTCTCCTGAAAGGAGAAGCAAAGGAAAGGTCAGGAACTCCCAGACCTGGCTGGTCCCCACACTGGCCATGTCCCTCCAAGTCCCTGCTTCCAAGATGGAGGCTAGGGGGGCGGGTGCACTCACCTTTCCAAAGGCCCCAGTGGGGTCGGCCAGGAGCCGAACCTAAAGAGAAAGTAAGGTCACAAGAAAAATCTCCTGCTTGGCCCCTGATCCCCCGCAGGACCAACACCTCACCTTGCCTTCTGTGTTGTGCGCTCGTCCCCACTCTTCAGTCACAAAGACATCATTAACGCTCAGACATGCCACCACCTCGATCCCCTTGGCCTTCAGAGTGCCAGCCTGCTCCACGTACCCTGGCAGGTGGGTCTGGGGAGGGGAAACAAAGAATCAGAAGATGGATAATTGCCTCTGCTCCTCAGCCTACCCTTCATCTCTAGGCCCTCCTCACTTCCCTACTTCAACAGCTCTGATCAGACAATGAGAACTGTGTAAGCCACAGTTCCTTTTTGCCTTGGCCACTAGGAAGCTCGGATCCAAACTTAAGTGTTCCTTGGACAAGACCGTGAGCTTCCCATGGGCAGGACTATGTCTCATTCACCCAAGTCCCACGTTCCTTCCACAGTGCCTGTCACCCAGCAGGATCAATGAGAGGTGTTGGATTTCATTGCATCACCTTTTCTCCTAATTCCCGGTACCTGTTCAGAGCCTCAACTTATTTTTTAAAAACCCAATAACGGTTTTTTAACTGTCACATCATCTACATCATCTTGGTACAAGCTACCCCAGGACTATGTAAAGGACTAATGAACAATACAAACATGTACACAAGATCCCAATTGCTGAGCCCCAGAAGGGCAGCCCTCACCTTGGAACAGCCAGGGGTAAAGGCCCCAGGGACTCCAAAGAGCACCCCCTTCTTGCCCTTGAACAGCTCTGCCAGGTTCACCTTGTTCCCAGGCTTCCCTTCGAATACCACCACCGATGGGATGGCATCTCCCACCTAGAGGGAATGACACCAAGGTAAGGAGTGAGGGGAGGGTGCAGGAGGCCAAGGCCAGGGCAGCAGCGGGTGGTGGATGGCGCACAAAGGGCCAAGTAGCCCTGCCTGGTCCGGTGGAGCCAGGGTTGACACCCAGCAGGAAAGTCCAACCCTGTCAGAGCTTCCAGAGGTCGCTCCCCAGCAACCACCTGGTTACCCCACATCCTCCAGGTTTCAAGGTGGCCCTATTCCTCTTAAGGGCCAGTTGGTGACAACAGAAAACGGGAGAGGCCTCTCCAGGTGTCGCAAGAGGTTGAGTAAACAAGCTGAGTTACAGGAAAGGACTGGGGTAGATGGGCAGGAGGAGGAGGGGAGGAGGAGGCCCTGACAACACGGAGGGAGGGGATCCCGACCACGGCTGGGTTTCCCACCCTCAAAAAGAGAAAAAGGGAAGGCAGCAGAAGGTGGGAAAGTTGGCGAGTGGGGTGCAGGTTCCTACATCCAGAGGGTAGAGAATAAAAGAAGGAATCCCTTGAAGGGGGAGGGATCAGTCTACCTGGGAGTGTGTGAGGGCTTCATGGGGCCAGAGAAGGTAGAGAAAAGGGGGGAAAGTCAGGGGTGAGGGGAGTGCCTCTGAGAAACCCAGCAGTTGGTTGTAGGATGAAGCAGAAGGAGGGGGGAGATCTCAAAAGACTGTGGGGCAAAGGGGACTCCCAAGGAGCTGGGGATGGTTCCAGAAGATGAGAAGGGTGAAAAACTCAGAAGTGTGGGAATTGGCCACGAGTGGAGTGCAATGGGGGCGGGAAGGTATGGAGGAGGGCACGTACGGGGATTGAAAAGGGTAAAGGAGATGATTCCATAAGGTGGGGGAAGCCATGCTACTCAATCAATCTCCTGAAAATGGTGAAGACTCAACACAGGTGTCCCAAGGTGGATGCGGAAGGGAGACGAGGGGAAGGCCCAAAAGCCTTGACTGTCCCAGTAGATGGGGCACAAGGCCCCTAAAACTGGCGACAACGTTGCAGCCACAGGGTCTTGATGAAGGGATGAGGGGGGACAGACGGCGGGAGGAGCCTCTAGGGCAGCGGGGAGGGGTCCGGAGGGTAAGAAAGAGGGTGACTCTCCCCCAGACAAGCGGGACGAAGGGGCTTGGGCAAACAGGCGGGGTGCCGGGGGGGCCGCGAAGAGGTCCGGCCTGGCTGGGCCAACGGTCACCTTGATCGGGGCCATGCCTACAGCAGCGCTTCTGAAACCTCGGACCCCGCCAAGCGTCCACTCTAGGCCTCCTTTCACGCACCCTCCAGCTCCCGCTGCTGCCGCTGCCGCACACTCAACGACGGCCACCCGAGAGACCGCCGAGCCCGCTCTACTGCCCAGGGTGCACAGCCACGCCAGCGGCATACCGGGCCTCGAAGCCACAATTGCCCCGCCCCTGCCTCACGGCTAAGGTAGAAGGCTGGGAGGGACAAAGGTGCTACCACGCAATCCTGCGAAAGGCGGAGCAAAAGGCGGGGCGTAGGTCGCCCCGGCCCACTCCGAGGTGCCTCCACTGCGCAGGCGCTCAGGGCAGAGTCTTCGACACGGCTCAGCTCATCTGCATTAGGGACTGGATCACTTGCGCACTTGCAAATGGGCGGAGCTGTCGGCTGCTGCGCAGCTTATTTGCATGCAAGGATAGGGTGCTGCTGTTTTGATTGGCATAATTTACGGATTGGGGCAGTATTTCCGTTCCTTAACCGAGGAACGATGGTGTCAGGCGCCTGTGTAGGAGTAAAGCATATTTACTTTGCATTCCACGAAGGCCCCTGCATTGCAGCTGTTTTACATATTTGCATTGTACACAACTTGTAGCAATTTGAGGTTTGCCTCAGCCAAAACCACTAGGCCTGCGCCGTAGCAATCTCCTGCCAAAACGCTTCCGGTAGCAGCGCTTGATCCCATCCGACCTCCGCCCCGGCGAGCACGGGAAGTTTAGTAAGTTCGCCGTTTCCGCTCCTCCCAGCTGTCCAATAGGATAGAGCGGAGCAGCCCCGGAAATGACGCCAGGGGAATCTGGCCTCCTTCCGGTTCCGGCTTTGCGAGAGCGCGTAGCGTCGACATGAAGCTCCTCACCCACAACCTGCTGAGCTCGCATGTGCGGGGGGTGGGGCCCCGTGGCTTCCCCCTGCGCCTCCAGGTACCGGCCGGGGGCGATCTTGGGCCCCTCTCCTGGGGGCGGCGGTAGGAGAACCAAGATCTGGTCCCTGCCTAACTAAATCTCTCCACCGCGCAGGCCACCGAGGTCCGCATCAGCCCTGTGGAGTTCAACCCCGACTTCGTAGCTCGTATGATACCCAAAGTGGAGTGGGCGGCGCTTCTGGAGGCTGCCGACACCGTGAGGGCCCTCGTTTTCTCCCGTGCACACCTTGGGGGGGGGGGGTGGTCTCACCGCAGCCCTTTACACCAGGCCAGGGAGCCTGGCCTCAGGGCGAGTGACGGGGATACCCAGAGATGATTTAGGCCTCTTGCCCGCAGTTGCATCTGGTCGAGGTGCCCAAAGAGCCGATTCAGGGATATGAGCATGACGAGAGCTTTCTGAGACAGATGCATCACGTTCTGCTGGAGGTGAGAACCGGCCCATTACTTGCTTCCTGGCCATACACCCACACCTGGAGGCTGTCAGTGCTCAGCTCTCTTCCCCTCTTCCCGCAGGTGGATGTGTTGGAGGGCACCCTGCAGTGCCCAGAGTCGGGACGTCTGTTCCCCATCAGCCGTGGGATCCCCAACATGCTGCTGAGTGATGAGGAAACTGAGACTTAAAAGCGTGCCAGGCCCGTTTTTCATTTTGTGAGCGTGTGTATCTTTGTTTACGTATATCCTGTTTGCTACTTCTATCCTGTGTATCCCCAACCCTTGGTCCAGTGACACACCAAACACAGGGTGTTCTTGAGCTCGGTATTATATTTTTTTTCTCATTAAAGGTTCAAAACCAAAAGCGGTTTCTCTTTGCAGCAAATATACATTAAAATAGAGTCTCTGTACAGCCGAGGGCTCTGGGCCCTGGCTTGCCCCATGTCCCTGCGCCTCCCTGGCCAAACCCAAAAATAAATATAGTGTTATTGCTCTGCAGGGCATAGAGACAGTGCTCTCCCTACCCCGTGAGGAGGCTGGGTGGGAGCTGATGGGGGCGCCCTGGCCACCCCAGGGGCCCAGGGGCTGGAGCCTGCTTGGAGTTATTGCTTCAAGGGGGGGGGCAGTAATGCCCAATGCAAATGATGAGGAAAGGAGCGAAGGGAGCAGGGGCCTTTGCTCTCCAAATCCCTCTCTGTTCTGGAGAGGAAGTCGGATTAAGCAGCAGCAAAAGCATCACCCACTGGGAGACTGTGGCCTCCACTCCCTTCCCTCCCTGAGATCAGGCTTCTGCCCCCCACCCCCACCCCACCCCCACACGCGCACACACACACACGTCCCCTACAGCCCCCTATGGCTTCCGCAAGGCCCCCTACACCCTGGGGGCACGTTATGGCTTGCGAGGGGCAGCACTGTGCCCAGATCCTGGGCATGCACGTTCCCAGCTTCTGACACCCCCCTGGGAGGGGGGAGGGGAGGGCGTAGGGCCTGCTCCGGCTGATGGTGTTGCCCTGGCCCTGCCAGCAGGCTGTGGCACTGCCCAGACCCCAGCTCTGCCCCACTGGGGCTGACCCCGTGCTGGGCGGGTCCTGCCAGCACCCCCACCCGTGCCCAGCCCTCGCCTCAGTCCATCATGGCCTCAAGCATCTCCAGGAACAGCTTGTGCATGGGCACCTTGCCCTCCAGCTTCACCCCATAGAAATGGGCCAGCACTTTGCCTGCCGTCTGGCGAAGGAGCGGTAGTGTAAGCAGCAGCCTGCCTGCCCGCCTCCGCTCAGCACCCCCTCCGGGGCCCGCCCGACCAGCTTCATACTCCAGCAGGGCCTCGTGTAGCGCTTCTCGAAGCTGCTCCACAGCCTCAGCATCTTCAATGTGCACAGAGTCTGCAAGGAAAGGCAAGAGAGCTGTTGACACGGGCCATCTCCAGAAAGGGCAGAGCCACATCTGCCTGGGCACTGCTGGATGGGTCCCAACCAGGAGCCAGACAAGGATTTGCTGAAGCACCACCCACTGCCCCTGCCCATGAGCCAGGGCCCACCCTTTCTCCCTCGGCTATGGCCACCTCCCGTCCCCATCACCTTTTCTCTCACTAAATGGTTCACCTTTCCACAAAAGTATGGACACTGGGGCTCAAAATGCTGCGTGCAGTTCTTGGACCTGTCCTTGCCTGGCCTTGTGACTTTCAGGAAGTCACTGTTCTTCCCCTAAGCTACAGTTTTCCTTGTCTGCAAAATGGGACTGTGCCACCATCAGAGTTAAAAACCAGAGGGCCTTATAAAGAGACCTGTCGCACTTGGCCAGGCTCACCTGAGTTGGCGAGGGCCAGGGCCTTCAGCAGGACGTACTCCTCGCGCTCCAGCCGCAGGGCCTGCAGTCGCCGCACCAGCTGCAACAGGGCAGCCCCCAGTTCCCCCAGGCCAGCTGCTCGAGCCCCCTCTTCATCCAGGACCAGGTCCTCGGCGAAGGCCAGCTCATCCTGCAGTGGCAGTGAGCGCTGGGCCACGCCCAGCACCAGGACCTCCATCCACACGCTCTGCAGAACTGACATCTGGTCAGACAGCGACAGTGACGAGAAACCTGGAGGGCAGTGGGGGGCAGAGCTGGCTGAGCAAGCGTACCAGAGCAGGCATGGCCCGGCCTACCCAGGGAAGCCCCACATCGCCTGGGCCCTTTACCTGGGATGCTCTTGGCCCAGCTGATGGTGACCACGATCTCTCGGTCAAAGAGGTCACAGAGGGTAGCCACGGCTGGGAGGTGTCCGTCAGGGCCCGCTGGGTCGGGCATGGCATACAGCTTCTCAGGCTCAACCACCAGCAGGTGGGACACCAGTGCATTCACCGGGGCTGCAGTGATAGTTGGAAGAGGCACTCGAATTCATCACCTTGCCAGCCCTTCAGGGTCAAGCATCTTCCCAGAGTCAGTCCCCCTGTGGCCTTCCTCAATAGCCACTGGCCAGCCAGGCTCAGACACCTCTCTCCGGGAAGGGCCGCACTATCTCCTAGGGAAAGCGTCTGTTTGCGGACAGGTTCTGAGCGTTAGAAAACCTTCCCTGCTCCCAGCTGTACTGCTCGAGGCCTGACATAGAAAAGGGTATTTTTGTAAATACTTCTTGGGGGAAATGAGTAAACGAATAGATGAAGGGAAGATTTGGGTCCCAGTGCCCAAGATAACGATTATCCCGGGTGAATGACGTCAGCCAGGTCTCCCATGTCCGAGCTCCACCCCAACCCCAGAGCCCCCAAAGACCCCACTGTGCTCTCACCTGTTTTCCGAGGGCCTCCAGCTACTGCCAGAGGTCCAGCAGGAAAGGGGCCTGGGAAGGGCAGCGGGTCCACCTCTGGCCGCCGCTTGTACTTCTGTCGCCCACCCCGGACACGGTCCAGACGTACCCCTTGAATTGTAGGACAGGGCTGTGTTCATGGGGCTGGGGCTGGCCTGCTCTCCAGAGCCCACCTGCCCAGCCCAGTCTGCCAGAACTTCTCAGGCCTTGCCCAGCCCGACCCCATGCGCCCAGCGCCCCCGCCTTGCCCAGGCCCCCGCCAGCGCTCACCCTCCTTGAGCATGCCCACCCGCAGGCACTTGGTGAAGCGACAGGCCTGGCAGGCCTTGCGTCTCCGCTTGGTGATCTCGCACTCGTTGGAAGCCGGACAGCTGTACTCGATGCTCCCTGCCAGGAAGAGGCAGGGCTCCAGTGGCGGCCTCCCAGGGCCCAGAGGAGGCCCAGCGGACAGGAGTGCCCTGACTCACCCCAGGTAAGCACAGGTCTGGGGAGAGCAGGAGTGCTGTGAATGGGGCAAGGAAGCCCGAGCACTGAAGGGAAAGGCCACTGGGCTAGGGGCCCCAGCCTGGGCCAGGGAGGGGCTGGGACCAGAGGAGTCGGGCTGCACCTGGCCCAAGCTTCTTGTCAAGTCACGTTTCTGGGCTGTGCTGCTCTCATCAAGGGCCACAGCGGCCTCCACATTGCTACATCAAGCGGTCAGTTTTCATCCTTATGTCATTTGGCCCAATGGAGCATCTAATGCCATTGATCCCTCCTAGAAACACTTTTCTTCTTTTGTTTCTAGGACACCACACTCCCGGCTTTCCTCCCACCTCACTGCCACCTTGTGGCTTCTGTGCATCGGCCCACGCTCCTTCCATTGAAGACCCCTAGGGTGGCCCTCCGACCTGTCTCCACTGACTCACTCCAATTGTGACCTCACCAAGTCGTGGGCTTTCAAATCTCTGTCTCTGGCCTAGACCAGCCTGAACTCTAGACGTATCCCACTGCCTCCTCCTGCGTGCCTGGAAGACACTACAAACTTAACCAGTTCTAGATGGAGCCCCCAACCTACCCCTCCAAAACCTGCAACCCCATTTGTCCAGCTGCTCAAGCAGAAATCTAGGAGACATTTTTAATTCCTCTCTCACACCCCAAACCCAACCCACTGACAGATCCTGGTGGGCTTCACCTCCTAATGTGTCCAGAAGCGCCCCTCTTCTGCCCCTGGCAACTGTTTCTACCCTTGACCAGAGTCACTGTCACCTCCCCTCCTGCTCTGTCTTTGCCTCCTTCGGTCACTGTCAACACAGAGGCATCCTATTAAACCTAAGACAGGGAGTTCCCTAGCGGTCCAGTGGTGCATTTCTCCTCACAGCCTGCTTTCTCCTACACCCTACCTGGGCTTCTTCAGCTCAAGACACCTCTTCAGGGAGGCACTCTAGAGCCCCAGACCCAGCCAGGTTCCCTGGCACACACCCTGCTCCTCGCCCTCCAGCACTCACCACAGCTGTACTGTAACAACTGTGTGCGCTTCATTGTTTCCTCTCTCTCTCGCCTCTGCTGGAATGTAAACTGCTTGAGGACAGGAGCGATCCTGCCTTAGTCCCCGCTATGCCCCCACACCTGGAACAGTGGTCAGGACAGCAGAGCACAAGTTTGTGAAGAGCAAGGATCCTGGAGGCAGCCACTTACCAACGGTGTGACCTTGGGCAAGTCCCACACCTAAGCCCTCGAACCCTCAGTTTTCCCATCTGTAAAACTGGGATGATTAAAAATTACTTCTGGGCTTCCCCGGTGGCGCAGTGGTTAAGAATCTGCCTGCCAACGCAGCGGACACGGGTTCGAGCCCTGGTCCAGGAAGATCCCACATGCGGCGGAGCAGCTAAGCCCGTGCGCCACAACTACTGAGCCTGTGCTCTACAGCCCACGAGCCACAACTACTGAGCTCACACGCCACAACTGCCAAAGCCCGTGCACCTAGAGCCCATGCTCCGCAACAAGAGAAGCCACCGCAATGAGAAGCCCGAGCACTGCAATGAAGAGTAGTCCCCGCTCGCCGCAACTAGAGAAAGCCCGCGCATAGCAACGAAGACCCAACGCAGCCAAAAATAATAAACAAATAAAATAAATAAATATAAAACTTTATAAAAAAAAACTACTTCTTACAAAGGTGAGTTGTGAGAACTAAATGGGAAAATCAAGGTAAGACATTTAACACAGCTCACAGCACCTAAATGCTCAATAAATGATCACTATTTATGGCTAGTGCTCGATAAATATTTGTCAACAGAGAACGAAGCATTCCAGGGTGGGTAGGAGACACCTGGACCCGGACCTGGACCTGTTGGCTCAGGTCTTCGGGCCAGAAGGGAGCACAGAGCTTTTAGACCAGCGGGTCTCAGCCAAGTCAAAACTTGCTAGAATGTCACAATCAGTCGTGAGGCATCTGTCCAAAGTTCAGTTATTAGTAATAAGCAGAGGCAACAGTCTGGCCTTTACGAGCTTAGCTGTGGACCTCAATCGACCCAAGTTCATATCTTGTTTCTGCCATTTTTCTACCTGTGGGACCTGAACAAAGTTTTGAAAACCTCTCTGGGCTTCAGTTATAATAGTGCTGGCACCTTAGAGATTGCTGTGTGGGTAACTGAGAGCATAACGTACCAGGGCACAGTGCCTGGCACTCAAGAAATGTTCTCAAAAAGGCTACATGTTATAACCCCCAAGTAACCAATGGTTTATATAAAAATATAAGTAATGGGCACATCCCAAATAATGCTTATTACATCACCGTCTTGCTCACTCGTATTTTGATATGCTTTCCTGAGTGAGAAAAATTCAGTGAGTACTATTGGCAGGGATGCCTAATAGTCTTTTTAAAGTTAGGTGCTGAAATATGACGTAGCCACTCTCAGTTACCCATAAAAACCTGCCTTGTGCTCGTGCTGCTTTGGGGAAATCAACACAAAAGGGGGCATGTTCTCTGCTGATGAGAGGGCAGCAGCTGCTGGAAGCAAGAATAAAGTTTAGGAGCAGGCAGAGGCTGCTTTGAATTTTTCAGAGCCGCTGTGGAAGGTGCTGGGCCTAGAGTACCCAGAAACTTAGGAGGCATCTTGAGCCCCACTCTCACACCCCACATCCAATCCATCGACACATCCTGGTGGCTTTATTTAACGCTTAAGGGAAAGGACGTTCCTGGGAGGTAGGAGGGCCTGGGAACTCCAGGCTGCCAACCCCAAGTGGTACCATGGCAGCCTGGGGGCCTACTGCCACCCAGCAGTGCACCAACTGGGGAGCGCCAGGCCCAGAGGGCGAAGGGCACAGGAGCGGGGTGGGGGCTCACCCTGGATGGTCCTCTTGAAGAAGGCTTTGCAGGCCTCACAGGATGCCACACCATAGTGGTAGCCGGAGGCCACGTCCCCACAGACCAGGCAGAGGCGTTTGGGCAGGGAGCTGAGCACCAGCTTCCCACCACCCTGCTCGCCAGGCCCAGCCCCCTCCCCATCCTCCTCCTCCTTGTGGCCTGGGAGGCAGCGGGTGGGAGCTGGGCCAGGGGCCAGGGCCACGGGGGGCTCAGTCTCAGTCTCCGAGGAACCCTTTGGGCTGTCAGGACTGGCTGGCTCTGCCTTGATGTAGAGAGGCTCAATGCCCACCACCTGGCTGGACATGGCGCTGGTCACCTGCGGGAAGAGACCCGTCAGGTCACAGAGAGGCACTGGGATGGGGGATGGAGACACCCTGTCACCCTGGTTGCCCAACCCCGGGCCTGGGGCCAGGCTTCCAGGCTCAGCAAGAGGGTGGGGGGGACAGAGTCCAAGGAAGACTGCCCATGAAGAGCCCCCCCGCTGTTGCCATGGAAACAGAGTCTCCAGAGGCAGTAACTGACAGCAGGTCTCCCACTTGGGAAACTGCAGGAGGCTTGGAAACCCCCTACTCCCACCCAGGCCAAGGAATAGGGTAACCTAAGTGCCCAAGCAACCTTCAACCCCGTCTGGAATCCCCAGCCAGGAGTGAGATACCTCTCAAATTTTCTCCAGATGTTAGAGAGCTCAGTGATCTCCCCCACACCTGGGTATCCTCAGTTCAAGAGCGAAACTAAACTGAGGCACACAAACCCAAGGGCAGTTGATGTGCTCACACATGCGTGTGTGTTTACACCCTCACACTCCCACTCACCTGGGTCCTCAGGTGTCCTCACCTGCGCACACACGCTCACACAATCACTCTCCTGGGCAGGTTCACACTCACACATGTCCTTTCCCAAACCCCAGCTCTCACTCATGCTCCCGTTTGCCTCTGCACATTCCTACTGCGGTGCACACCCCATAACAAAGTCACACCCAAGGCTCATAATCACACTCTCGCTCACACCCTCTTACACTCTCACCATGCCCCCCCCACACACACACAGGCATAGTCCCTTGTGGAAACACATTCAGAGCCTCTCACACCTGACACATCGCCACCTCCTGCCCCAGGCACACCAGCGGGCACAGCTCCACCTCCTTGCACCCCCTCCAGCACATTCGCTCTTACACTCCTGCTGCCGCAGAGTCCTCCACCACGGGGCGCCCCGCCCCCCCCAACCTGCGCACACCTACGGGAAGTTGCCTAAAGTTGCTGCGCCTCCCCTCCCCCTCCGCCCGCGGGGGACCTCTATCAGGTTATCAGGAAGTAATGGGGGAGCGCCAAGGAGGAGGAAGTTCTCCCCTGCCAGTGCGATGACCTTTGACCCAGAGAGGAGGGTGGCCCTAGGCCCCTTCGAGCGCCCCCACGTGGTCTTCAAAGCCCCTTCCCCGACAGGGAACCCTTCCCATCTTCCAGCCCGGCCGTCCCCTGGGACTTCGGCATGCTCCAGGTGCCAGATTGAACCCTGCCCTGGGACTGGATCCGAAGCCCAAGCCCGACCCTGGTCTCAGGCCGGCGCCCTAAGACCTGAACGCCATATCCCGCCCAGACCCTGACCCTGTCTGGCTTTCGACCGGGTCCCGACCGTGACCCGGGCCGGACCCGGAGCCGGACCCCGCCTGGAGCCCGCCCCCCGCCCGCCTCCCTGCCCCGCTCGCACATGGCCCCGGCGCACCGCCCGCCCACCCTCCAGCGGCGCTCCCCTCCGCCCCCGGACCTGGGGCCCCGGCAGGGCGGGCGGGCAGGCATGGGGGCCGAGCGGCCCGGAGCGCCGGGGTGAGCCTGGGGCCGCGGGCGGCCCCTCCTCCGCCGCCTCCTCGGGCCGCGCCGCCCCGCCGCGCCGCGTCCCCTCACTCGGCGGCGCCGCCGGCGGCTTGTAGGACACAAAAGGACATCGCGGCCGCTTCCTACTCCGCTTCCTCCAGCTGACAGCGGGGGCGGGGCTGGCCGTGCGCATGCAAAGCAGGGGGCGGGGCCCAGCGCCCTATGCTAATCAGGCAAGTGGGCCGAGCAGCGCCTGCGCGCCGGGACGTGTCGGGGCGGAGCCGGCGAAGCCAGCGGGCGGGCCTTCATGAAGGCCTCGCCCAGCCGCCGCCGAGCCACAGCGGCGTGCTTGCTTGCGTATGCGGCCGCTGAGAGGGCGTGGCCAGGGGAGACGCGGAGAGGCTACGGGAGGGGGTGGGGCCAGGAGCGTTCTTACGTAAAGAAGGAGGCGGGGTGCGCTGTGCGCAAGGGAAATGGGAGAGGTAGTTCAGCGGCCGCCTCGGAGGGTCCGGGAGATGATATACATATGTAAATGAGAGGGCGGGACCAGCGCGGGGGCTAGGGTATCTGCATATGCATGAGGGGCGGAGCCTAGCAGCCCAAGTTAGAAAGGAGGTGCTGTCCCTTTCCCTTTTCCGCCTTCCCCCAAGATAACACAATCGGGGCACTTGAACCGCTCACCCAATATCCCCACAAAGCTGCTGAACCCGGAGTGGGAGAAGCAGACCTAATGCATGCAAGAAGTCCTGGATTTCGAATCCCGGGAAGGCGGAGCCGATAGGGCCCGAACCGAGAACGCTCAAGGTCACTGCGGTGACCGAGTGAAGGTCACAGGGAGAGGCGGGGCCACGTGCGTCCGCCTCACGCGGGCAGCCACGCATTGACTCACGGACCATGTACAGAAGACTCTTTTATTTCTCTAGGGCTCAAAATCCACGTGGACAGGGTCGGGCTTGGATCCGGGACCAGGGCTGGAGTCGGGCGGTCACTCGAGCCCGAGGCGGTGCTCTCAGATCACCTTGACTTGCAGCCTCTTGTTCCGGCGCCTCTTGAGCCCCTCGATGTATCGCTGCAGCTGCTTGGTCAGGAAGTGGTCCCGGCCGATCTCCGATCGGTAACCTGAAGGGCAGAATTCCACTCAGGGCAGTGAGCAGGGGCATGGCCTCCCCAGCAGCTGGTCTTTGTTCTTTGGGCAACTTTGGATCTCCAGGGTACTGGGACCTGCCTGTTTTGTTTGTTTCGAATGGTCAAGTCATAGACCTGTGCTCCACAGATGGGGAATTCAGAGTAGGATGGGGGTGTTGGAGTGGAGGATGGATGAGGAAGGCAAGTTTAGAGATGTTGCCGGCCTGAATTAGGGCAATGGGAGAAGGCAGCTTTTGGGACACCGCTTCGACCACCCAGTCTCAGCCATTAGCCCTCCCCACCCCACCCCCACATTCATAAGGTAAGCAGGGCAAACCAAAGGAAGTTTACTCAAATAATCCACTGTCCAAAGGCTCCTCACAGCTACCAGGGAGGGGCCAAGGCCACAGAAAGGCTGTCATCCCCAATGGGCAAGTGAAGAAATAGCCTTAGAAAACCTACATCAGGTTGAGGGGGGCTGCACTGAGGCTAGAGCCCAGGCCCTTGACGGTCACCCCATGCTGTCCCCATTGGGTCTCCCTGTGCCCAGTCTCCTAACTTTTTACTTTTCATGGGGCTTCTGGAATATTTGTGGGTGGTAAGGGAATCTGACAAGGCAGACACATCCTGAAACCCCACTCCCACAGGCCGAAGCCCTGCAAAATCCCCCACGGTCTCTTGCGGGAGCTGGGGGGATGGGGAATGGGGAGGCTCACTCCGGAGGGCTTTGGTGAGGATTTCCAGAGCTTCATTCTCCATGAGTTCAGTCAGGGGCAGGGGCAGCTGGAGAGGCAGCAAGAGACTCAGATGTACAAGGGACTCCAGCTCTGCCCACAGCTGAAATGCCCCACCTGCTCCCTCCAGCCCCAAGACCCTCAACCGACCTGCCTGCCCCCCCACCCTCTCACCCCTGAAACCCCTAACCTGCCCATCCCCCACCCCCCACTAAACTCCCCAGTCTCCTTGGGTGCCTCCAACCCTGCTTTGCTGCTCCACCCAGTAGGCTCGATGGGGTGTGTGCTTCGAGATATTGAGCGATGACACTGAGGAAGGCTTTTCTGGGAGAAGAGAAAAAAGGGATCAGTCATCTGCAGACTGCTGAGACTTCCCTGGAGCAAAGGAGATGTATGGGTAGGCATGTTGGCCGGGGGTGGGGGTGGGGGGGCTTCAGAGACCAGCTTCAGGTGCCACTTTAGTGGGAAACAGTATGGGACAGTGGTTTAAAGCCTGGGCTTTGTTGTCCCACTCTCCGAGGTTCCAGTTATGACTGCCCCACTTTGTGAGACTTAAGGCCAGTGACTGACTTTCTGACCCTCAAGTTCTTCATCTGTACAATGGGATAATAAGAATGGCTCCATATGGAGGTTGTGAAGTTTAAAGGTGATCATGCAAGGGAAGCCCAGTGCCTGGCACAACAGCTAGTGCTCAATAAATGGCAGTTGTTATATTGTTGTATGTTCCAATTCCCTGATGAGGGGCTGGAGAGCAGAGGTGGTGGGGAGAAAGGGGAGGCATGTCCCAATCAGCGCACAGCGCAAAGTAGGAAGTAAATACTTAAAAATTGTAACCAATGACTTAATGAATGAAAGACAGGCACCTCCTCAAGCAGCGCAAATCCACTGAAAAGGCATTAACTCCCTCCTTTCAACTATCCGGGTGATTCCATTAAAAGCACAGGTCCTACCGCGCTGCCTTTGCGCATTTTCCTGCTAGTCTCTATGACCCCAGGACTTTGTACGACGCCTGCCCGGTAGGGGGCGTTCCTAGAAGGTCTGGTTGATTTAAGGCGTGGAAGATTAGCGTTGGCGCCCCTTCCAGGGAATCCTAGAAACTTGGGTCCCACAGTTTTCCCCCATTTTACAGCAATAGAAACTGAGGCCCTGGCCATCCCCCTGCCCTGTGGGCGCCCACAGCCCGGTGAAGCCACACTGACCGCTGTCGGTCTTGGAATCGTCCTCCTCTAAAGGGCCTCCCAGGGAGCTGCCGCGGCGCATCTCCAGCTCCATCAAGGCGTGCTCGTCCAGCTCCTCTGGCTTGAAGTTGTCCTTGTCCTCTCCGTCATCCGATTCTTCCCAGCCACCGTCCGAGTCGTGGCCAGCCTTTTGGTTGTAAGACCAGCGAGTCTTGCCGCCTACGCTGCTGCCCTCCAGTTCCGAGTCCTCACGGACAGTAGGCAGCGGCACATTCAGCTTCGGCTGCGACAGCGTGGCCGTGGTCCACAGATTCCGGATGTCGTGCGGGCTCGACTTGCCTGAGCCACGGTGGCCCGAAGACTTGGCCAACGCCTGTGGGCCACATACACCGAGGGAAGCCAAGGGCCGTGGAGAATTGGGGAGGGAAGGAAGAGCAGGCTGGGGGCGGGGATCCTGAGCCCATCCAGGGCCGAGACTCAGTTGCCGGGGTGGGGATGGGGAGGGGGTGATTGTTGGGAGCTGCCCTGAGCCAGGGCTGAGTGAGAGGATAGCCAGGGGCCCAGGGTGGACCTAGGATGAGTCTGGGGGCTGACAGGGTGAGGAGGACCAGGAAGAGTTCTTACTTTGAAAGGCTTTTCCTCCATGGTTCTGCCCCAACGGACCCAGTCGCCAAAGGCCTCGGGGCGAGGAGGAGGGGTCACGCTCCAGGAAGGGGGAGGGGCAGGGTCCCGTCCGGAATGGCGATGGGGGTCTCGCGCGGGAAAAATTCAAGCTACAGCCCTCCACACTAGATGCCATTATGTCTCCCCATCCCTTCCCCCATAGCTGTACTGAGGATGGACGCACCGCCCATCTTGGCAGATTCCCATGCCAGACCCTACCCTTAACCTCCAGGCAGAGACACCTGTCCAAGCACAGCCAAGAGTGCCGCGCCTTGACCGATGGGTCGGGGGGAGGGGGTAGGGTTTGTCCTGGGGGTCGTGGGGGAGGCCTGACTTGCCCCGGAGGTGGCCCGACGACGCAAGCACTCGCACACCCTCTCGCGTCCCCGGAGCTCCACGCCCGCAGCGGTGCAGACTGTTTTCGTTTATTGATGCAGGCTTTGAGGCACAGTCGTGAGATGTTGTGAGGGACAGGCCCAGACGGACAGCGAGACAGAAAGCCTTGGGGTTCTGGAAATGGATGAAGTGAGGAGAGGGCCAGGAGCAGAGAGTGGCAGACAAGCAACCCGTAGCCTCCTCCCCAGGTTTCAGTCCGGTCGGTCGAGAGAGGGCTCTTTGGTTAAACAAGCAGAGCATGCCGGGGAGAGAGCAAGAACGGAGCCCTTTGAGAGGCCCGGGCAGGGGTCTTGCCCCTACGCGGGCACGCCTTTGTCCCGGGGGCGCCCCGGGCCGCGGGGCCGCGCGGGCTTCCTGTGGGTGTTGAGGGGGCGGCGGCTGCCCCGTGGAGCGCGGGGCAGTGCGCAGCCGCGCTCGCTCTGCGTGTCCGAGGACTCGTCGATGAAGGCCAGATTCTCGCTGGGGTAGTCCAGCGCGGAGGCCGTGGGCGGGGTGGGCGGCGTGGGCGGGGAGGGTGGCTCGGTCTTCTCCGGGGCCGCAGGGGATAGGGGCCTGCTGGCGGGCTGCGCTGGGCACGGCGGCGGAGGCAGGGGTGGCCGCTCCTTCTCCGGCGGCGGTGGTGCCGTGGGCCCGACTCGCTGGGTCACCCGCGCGGTCACCGTGCCGGTCCAGCTGGCAGCCTGCGCCGTGAGGCCGCCCATCTGCGCGGGGAGGAAAGGCAGTCCTCGACCGGGGCTCCTCGACCGTCTCCGCAACCCCGGGAGCCTGCCCCTTCCCCAATCAGGCATTGCCCCTCTTTTCCGCCTCGTCTTCCTGCCTCAGGAGTGGGAAAAGGCCGGAGGAGGGAAAAGCTCATCACCCAGCCACATGCTCTCCCCTCCTCCATCTGCGCGGAAGTGCCTTTTTCTCCAGAAGAAAAGACCGACCGGATTTTATTTCAGCTCTCCCTCCCGTGCCCCCAGAGACCTTTGCGCCTCCACCCGCTCCACGGCCGGGAGCAAGGAGTGGGGCTACAAAATATTTAGAACAATAAATAAAAATACAACAACAAATAAAATTTTAGTGTAAGTATGTCCCATGCAATATTTGGGACATTTATACTCAAATATTATTTGCAACTTATCCAAAATTCACATCAACTGGGCTTCCTTCATCTTTATTTGCTAAATCTGGTAACCTTATCCATGAGAGTAGAGATGGAGTCACCTGCAAACCTGTCAGAGTTTATCGCTTTGTTCCCGGCAGGTGCACACTGGGGCTCCCTCAGTCCCTGCCTTGGGGAGCCCACACTCTGGAAGGGAGGCAGACTAGTCAACCTGCTGCTGGTGAACAGTGCATCAGCGCCACGGCGCAGGCGCGGTGTCGACGCAGGGGCGCCTACCTCTGCCCGAGTGCGGCGGGACACTACTCGCAGCCAGTTCCCGATGGTGGTGAGCACTGAAGCGAAGTAGGCCAGGCCGAGTAGGATCCAGAACCACACCAGCGGCTGGTAGGCTGCAGAGTTCTGGTTGGGGCTGGCTCCTGGGACGCCACGGGGAGGGCAGAAAGAAGTTGATTGTGAGACACGCCTTGAGCCTGTGAGTCTCTGGTTCACTGCCCCTCCTCCCAACTCGTTGAGAGGATCCGCCCTCCCCAGGACAGTGGGTATGAGCTAGAGTGCGCGAATGGATGCAAGAAGATGAGTGGGAGTGACTTGAAGGTGTGCAAGAGAAGAGTAAGCGGGGTGCTCACGTGCAAGAATGTGAGCATGTGTGAGGGGTGCACGTGTACAAGAATGTGGCACGTGTGAAGGGGTCACTTAATATATGTGAGCATGCGTGGGGTGCAAGTACGCGAGAATGTAAGTGGGCACGAGGTGTTGCATCCCTGGAAAAATGGGAGGGTGCATCATTCAGTGAGTGGATGTAGGGATTGGAACAAGCACGTGTGAGCGCACAAGCGCCCTGTGGAACTTGGAGGGAGAAGCAAGATTGCAGAGCCCCTGGGCAGGAATAAAGTGGGTAGGGAAGTGCAACCCAAGAAAGTGGCCTCACCGGCCACATAGTCCCCGAAGCCCACCGTGGTGAGCGTCACCACGACGAAGTAGATGGCCTCCAGCTTGCTCCAGCCCTCCACGTAGCAGAAAACGAACGTGGGCGTGAGGACAAAGAGCAGGCAGCCGAGCAGCAGAAAGAGCACCGCCGATAGAATCCGCACCAGCCCCGGCGGCACGCGCCACTTCTGCAGGGAGGGGCAGTAGGCAGGGCCGAGGAGTCACCAAAACCTCCGGCTCTCACACCCCACAACCTTCTTCTGGGAGCCCGTGTCCGAGGTTCGCGCGATTCAGGCGCCCCCCGCTCACGTGCCGGGTGGGTGTGTAGGGAAGTGTATCCCGAGCCCAACGCAAGGGCGCGCAGGGTGTGGAGCAGCTCACCAGGAAGATGGCTTCGATGTGACCAATGCCGCGGCGTAGGGAGGAGCCCAGCCGGTCCCCGACCCCTGCCAGCAGTATCCCGAACAGCGGGATCCCCACCAGTGCATAAAAGATGCAGAAGAGGCGCCCAGCATCTGTGCGCAGGGCCGCGTTGCCATAGCCTGGGCAGAGGGGCCGTGCAGCAGCTCTAGGGGTTGCCTGGCACCCCCCCTACCTCCCCCTGCGCCTTCGCCGGTGAGAAAGCCCAGCCACACCGTGCCCCCACCCCCACCCCATGACCAGTCCCCTCCCCCACCGATGGTGGTGATGATGGTGCCTGAGAAAAAGAAGGCGCTGCCCAGGTCCCAGGCTGAGTGGCTGCTGTTACTGGTTGAGTTGGTGTCAGGGTTTGCACCCCCTCCCAGGGCATCAGCCACCTCCTGCAGGACAAGATGCATAAGGAGGAACCTCAGTCCTTCCCTCCCGTCCTGGCCAACCCCCTGGCCCTCCAGTCTCCAAGGTGTTTCCCTCCTTACCCCTCCCAGCTCTCCCCTGCCCTCTGGTCTCCCTGAAGGCAATCCCTTAGAGCAGACATTGCAAATTAGAGAGCCCAATTTTGTTTGACCAACACATTGTTTTAGAGACATTTGAATTATCGGCCCCTTAATTTCATATAACAGATTTCCAGTTTTACAGTGGTCAGGAGCACAGACTCTGGGACCAGACTGCCTGGGTTCAAATCTTGGTGCTAGGTGAAGTTGAGCTGTGCCTCAATTTCTGCATCTATCATTTGGGGATGGTGATAATAGTACCTACCTCATAGAGTTATTGTGAAGAGTTAAAGCACTCACATCAAAGCAAGCACTGTGTGTTTGTGAAATTAGTCCCCAGGTAGAGATCATGCCCAGTGAGTTCCAGCTTTCCACAGACCCCACCACTCCCACTGCCCCTTTGGAAGCTGAGTTTGAGTCCCTTGCCTTTGAAAATCTGATGAAAGTTAGGGACCCTCCCTCCAGGAAGGTTCACATACCAACAAATTTTGCATCCAGTTTTAGGTGGGTCATGGATACATAAACCCCTGCCCACCCTGCTGAAGTCCAAACCAAACCCTGTGCTACATAGTAGGTGCTCAATAAACATGATTAAATTAATGAAATGGACATGTGTCTGCCCCTCTTGCCAACCAGTCTGCCTCCCTCAGAGGCGGAGTCTGTGTTTTGAGAGTGACTGCCTTAAGTGATGGAGGTCAGAGCATAAAGGGAAGGGGGTGCAGAGGGGCCCTTCCCCAAGGAGCACAGAGCCAAGACACAAGTGGTGTGAGGGAGGTCATAAACCACCTTCTTTCTCTCTGACTGCAAGTCCTCATTAGCAAGACACATTCCAAATTAATCTTCCTAAAGTGACTGCCCAAAATCTCCGTCGCTCCCTGCTATCTGCAGAATAGAGTCCAAACTCCCCAGCCCAGCCTGTAAGCCCCTTCTCAATCCGGTCCCACCCTCCCTTTCCCCAGTCTTCACTCCTGGGACTCCCATTTTGGAATTCAAGTTACAGTGACCTTATCCCCGGATTTTCTGAGATGATTCCATTTCCTGAAATAATTGTTTAATAAAGCCAAGAAGTGAAATGTATGATTAAAAGTGATTTAATTTTATTTTGCAACACTTTTCCAATAAATTCACTACTTAGGGGAAAAAATCCTTTGTCATTTTGTGTGTTCTAATTTTTGCTTCAAATGACTAGGCATCTGTTAAATCCAAGAACTGCAAAACACTCTGAGCTTTCCAGCCTCCACGCCTTTACCCATGCTGTTCCTCTGCCTGGGAGTCTCTTTCAACCCAATCACACATCTCTAAATTCTACCCATCTCACCTGCTTCATTTCAATTACCAGCTCTTCCCAAAGGCCCCTGGCATCTCCCTCCTTGCCCCCAGCACCTAGCCCAGGGCCCAGCATACAACAGGCATTTAACAAAGAAGGAAGTAATGAAAGCTCCTTTTCTACTAAATCCTACAGTGAACTTTCCATGGATTTGTCCCTTCACCTAGATGTAACATCCTCTAGGGTAGAGTCTGCATCTGTTCCACCCCAATATCAATTTCCCTGCTCACCCTATGGTGTACAGCACAGCACCTAGCACATAGTAGGTGCATAATTGCTGCATGACTAATTATGGAAGAGAAATAAAGCAGCTGTTGCCCTCCTTGCTTGGTTCTGCCCTTCCTTTTCTTCTTCTTCTTCTTCGTCTTTTTTTTTTTTTTTTAAATCCAGGAAAAAAGGAATTCCTTTGTGAAGATAAAATAGGTCAGATTCCCTCCCTCCTCCTGCCCTGTGGTCTGGCCAGACACTCTCCTACCCAGGCCTCTCGGAGCTTTGCTGGGCATTCTGGAGGTGTCAGAGACAATGTCAAGCTGCCTGTGTCCTGGACCCACCCCATCCTCATCTCTGCTCCAGGTCCTGCCACCTTGGGAATCAGCTGGAACACCGAGGCTCCATGTTGATGGCTCCTCCCTCCAAAAGAAGGGACAGGAAATAGGGGTGCCTTTCAATAAAATAATAAACATTAATGTATTAAAGTTAAATGTTACTTTATTTTTTAAAATATGACAGTGGCTCAATCAGAGAGAGAGCAGCAGAGGTGCTTGCCTGACAGTAGCCCAGAAGGCTGCAACCCACACTTTCTTTAGTCACTGGTCCAAAGTTGACCCCATCCCTGACTCGCCCTCCCTCTAGCCTCCGCATCATAAGCATGTGTCCTGGTGGGAAGGTGTGCTCAACCTGGCATCCATGATGGCATGGACCAGCTTGGGGGATCCTGAAATCCTCCGAAATCATCAGTACATGTTTATATGTGCACTTTTCTGGAGGTAGGGGGTGGGGAAGTGTTCACAGTGTTCTTGGGTTTCTCTGAGGCATCTGTGACTTCAAAGAAGCATAGGAACTAGTGTAGGGTTGCCAGATTTAGCAAATAAAAATACTGCATGGGACATATTTATATTTTAAAAGTATTCATTCTTTAGCTGAAATTTACATTTAACTGGGTGTTCCAGACTTCATCTGGCAACCCTAAACCAGTGAGTTAGACCTGAGAAAATGTAACATATCTCATCTGCTACAGCCATTTATTCATTTCTTCCTTCATGCGTTCCTTCATTCAACCACTATCACACACGGAAGGAGCCATTTTAGGAAGAGAATCCAATGCCAGGCACAGCAAGGAAAACAAATGCGGCCCTGGCCGCCATATTGAAAACACAAAGACCTGGATCCCAGCCTCTGCCCTGCACCCCCCAGCTGCACCCTGCCTTCAGGGGTGCGGGTCTGGAAGCAGCACTCCAGCACAGGGTCCCAGTGGCATGCAGCTAGTGTCAGGGGGTCATGGGTGACTGCTGAAGGAGCTCTCCCCCACCCACGCACCTTGATGAAGAGCCCCAGGTCCTGGTCGCTCACACATGGATGGGCCCTCAGGAACTTCTCTCGGACCTCCCCCAGCTCCCTTTGGGCCTGCTGCTCATGGGGCTGTTCCAGGGCCTGGAACACCAGGGCACCGGACACCAAGTAGAGCAGGACCACAGCCAACAGTGCCAGTAGTGTGGTGCTGCGCATGGCGCGCCCAGGGGCCCGGCCAATTCCACGGCCCGCCTGGGGAGGCCGGGCAGGGGGCTCCTGGGGAGCTGCAGTCACTGTGGGCAGAACCAGGGATGCTGGGATCAATAACCTGACCTGACACCCCTACACCCTCCTTCTCCAACCCCTACACACCCAATGGCCTTGGAGCCCCCCAGCCCTACTACCCACAGACGTCTTCTCCTCACATCCTTCTGGCCAGACACTTGGTACCAGGACACACCCAGTCCCCCCACCTCTGTCCTCCCCCTTACCTCCACTGCCCGGCCCTCAGTCCCCCTCCGGGGACTCCAGGGTGTGAGAAGATAAGAGGGCACCGGGAAAGGAAAGGAAGGAGAGTGGAAGGGGGAAAGAGAGACCGAGCCTGCCGAGGGAGAGGCAGGACGAGCGAGGAAATGTTGGGGGCCTGGAGGGGGCGTGGGGAACCCGCCTTCCAGTTGGAGGCTGAGGGGGCACAGAGGACTGTGCAGGGCGGGGACGGGTATGGCGGGTCCCGGCTCGTCCGCCGAGGCTGCGGCAGCATCTTCGCGGCTTCTCGCTCCCCTCCTGCCTCTCCTTGCTCCTCTTCTAGACGCGATGGACCGGACGGGGAGCCTCCAGTGTCCCCCAGCGCCCCTCTGGGCTTTCGAGGAACCCTGGGGCGGGTCCCGATCGCTGCGCAGAGGCGAGGCAGGGCGGAGGGGAAGGGAGGGTACTGGGTTCCGGGAAGCAGCGCGGTGGGGGCGACCAGGGCCGGACCAGTGCAGCATCCCCTGGACAGCTGTCAGCCCCCGGGACAGCGGGCGGCGGCGCCCTCGCGCACACACGCGGGCACAAAGACTCGCGCGCCCACGCTCCACCCTGCGGCTCCAGGCGGCCCCTCTGCCCGGGCTGCGCGCACACACACACACCACCTGCACACTCCCCGGCCTCTCGGGCACACCGGACCCTCAGGGCCGTGCGCGCCGGGCCAAGGCCCCCAGAGGCCCACACACTTGTGCGCACACACTCACATACACACATACCCAGACCACGGGGCCACCGCGCAGCGCCCACTGCCCAGACACCGCACCCCCGCCACTCGCTCCCACGGCCTCCCCGCGTCTTCACGCCGACGCCTCGGAGCGTGACGGGCGGCGGCTGGATGCGCGGCCGCAGGACTCCCAGAGGCGCCCACGAGCGGGGAGGTGGGCGCCTCTGCCGGCCGGTCGCCCCCTGCGCGCCCCAGCCCCGGAGCCCGGCCGGCGCCCTTCGCCGCCCCGCACTCCCTCTCCGCGCCAGCGCGCCCGCCCTCTCCGCCCCGCACTCACTGTTGGCCACGCTGCGGCTGCGGCTGCGGCTGCGGCTGCGGCCCGGGCTCCGGCGCGGCCTCGCCGGTGCCTGCCGGCTGGGCCGCGGAGGCGGCGGCAGCGGCAGGGGCGGAGCGGGCGGCCGCTGGTGCTGGGACCCCCCCTCCCGCCGCCAGAAGCCCCCCTCCTCCCGCATTTAACCTCTCCAGCGCCGCGCTTCCCTCTGCTGTGCCTCGCCCTCGCCTCCGGCGCTGCTCTCCGCAGACCCTTACCTGCGGCTGCCCAGCCCCCCAATCCTGGCCGGTCCCGGGAAATGAGTGGCAGAGAAGCCCGGGAGGGGTCGCCGTTGGGTCAGGCCTGGAGTCTTAGACCGGGGCCCTGGTTCTGCCCTGTTGGCCAGCCAGCGTGGCCAGCGGCACGGCCCCAACTTGGACATCAGCCGGCTCACCTCTTCGGACAGGCTCCACTCTAATCTCCCAGCATCTTCCAGGCCCACTACCAGGTGGGAAGGGCCCTCAGCTCCCCACCCGGAGGGACAGCCTGGCCCTTGGGCTCTGCACTCATGAGGGAGGAGATCCCAGGGGACAAAGGGGTGGGGGATCCCCTGAGGCAATCTGGAATTGGCCAAGGTAGGGTTGGGACCAAGCTCTGGGAAATCAAGGTGGGGCACCTCCTGCATCCCCATCCCTTGTTCCTCACTTCCATGTCCATCCCAGCCTGGAACTGGTGCCAGCACTCCCTCCCCCACTGTCTGAACAGCAGGGCCCTGGCAGGTCCTGGAACTCAGCTCCTCTCTGCTCTTACCCATTTCTTTACGACTCTGATCTTGCCAAAGACCCTCCTCTTGCCTGGGGGCCTCAGCCTTCACTTGGCTGGTTTTAAGCATGGGCTCTAAGGCTGACCATCCTCTACCAGTAGGGAGCCTAGACAGGTTACCAAACTCCCCCCACCTCCCAGTCCCCACTTACAGAAAAGGGATGACTATCACCTCAGGCTGCTGTTCTGAGCATTAAAGTGGTTGGTATTTGTAAATGCTCAAAACAGAGCCTGCCACTCACAGTTAAGTGCCCTACAAATGTTGGCAGTTCTCCTTTCAAAAAAAGTGATTGTCCAGTTTCGAGCTGATTCTCTGAGTCTCGGATGCCCTCTCTGGGGGCCCTGAGGCCTGCTGCTCAGGAGAGTCCCAGGTGAAGGGTTTCAAGACAGGCTCAGTGCTAGGCCCCAGGAACTCCAAGGAGCTGGAACAAATGGCCACACACATGGGCAAGAGACGGACCCTCTGATAAATGACTCCCGGCCATGCGACAGATGACAGATCTGTAAGGGCTGTGACTACAGAGGGCAGTGACTGCTCTATTAGGGGCCCCCCAGGACCACCACAGACTGTGTGGGGGCAGCCCAACCATCTGGCCAAATCCACACCTGCTAGGGAGACGGGGGCTGCTCAGTTACTGGTCACCTCCTCCTCCGCAGGCCTTGGACTAACTCCTGGACCTGAAGGCCAGGTTGGGCATAATGACAGGAAAACAGGGTGTCTAGAAATCCCTATCCACTAAGGGTAACAGGCATAGTAGCCATGCAATCACTGTGCCAAGGGACCCGGGAGGGGAGACACAGTTCCCTGACCTGGAGATGGTAGGCTTCATAAAGTAGGTGAAATTTGAAGCAGATCTTGAGGAAAGAGTAGAAATCATTCAAGCGGCGAAGGGACTGGAGTGGAAGCAGGGCCCTTCTGGTCTCTCTTCCCCTCAGACTGCAGGCTCCTCCGTCTCCTTACCCACCAGCCTCGGGGGAGGTAAATGGCCCCTGCCCAGCCCAGCAGCCCCCTTCAAGGGCCAGTGTCTGATCAGCCTTAGACCAAACAGGCAACGGTGTGAGAAACACAAGCAGACAACTGACAGACAGGGAACAGACTCGGGGCACAGACACTGTTTATTGAGTGGCAGGCGCAGGAGAGGTAGCTGGCTCTGGTGTAGAAGCAGAGCTGGTAGATCATGCCAGGGTGCTATGAGCATCTGGCGGCCAGGGCCATGCCCCCCATCCTAGGGGACAGCGCAAGCTCACTACAACAGGAGTAGCAAGGAGCCGGCCTGGGAAAGAGGCAGCCACAGCCCCCGGGATCCCGGGCAAGAAGCGGCAGATGAACTTGGCACAGGGGCCTGGGGTGGGAGGGACTGGGGTCTGGGTGTTCTGGGGGGAGATGAAGGGGAATCACGTCTGTGGGGTAGAGTAGAGACTGTGATGGTGGCTGCCTGGTCCCAGAACCTGGGAGAAGAGCAGAGGAGTGGTCCGCGTCTGGCTGCCCCCGCACCAGCCTGGCTCCCGCCCGATGGCACCGTACCAGCTGCTGGAGCCTAGGCTGCCTGACATGCTGCAGGCAGAGAAACAGGCTCAGTTCCACGGCAGTCACTAGGACCACAGTCACAAGAGTTGGGGGAGGGAGAGACACCTAGAAGAGCCCAGTGACCCAGACCTCTCTGACTATGGCAAACTTCATCTTGGAGAGAGAGGTGGAGGCTTTAGCAATAGCAAACCAGAGGGGACCTCACCTGGTACAGATCGTGGCACGGGTGGGGGTGTGGGAAGGCCCAGCTGTAAGTCCCCATGGCTCAGTGGGGCAACCCGGGAGCCCAGGGGTCCTGAGGTGGAACCGGGACTCCTACCTGGTGCTCTCACCCCGGCTGTGCTCCCAAGAGCAGCCCTCATCCTCGCAGTGTGCCCGGTCGAAGAAGTAGGAACGGGAGCCAAAGACCTGCCCGTTGAGGATGCGGCTGGTGCTCTGGGGGAGGGAGCCGCCATTGATGCTTCCTCCTGCCCCCCACTGCCCTCCCCCAACCCCCAGAACCCAGCCCAGGTACCCCCAGTGCCGCCCCTCTCCACTGGCCCTCACCAGGTCCTGTGGGGGCCGGTGCACCCGGAAGAAGCCCACCAGCAGGGTGGTGGGCAGCAGCTCCCACACAAAGAGGATGAGGCCAAACACCAGGTAGCCTTTGTTCCCCAGGTCGTTCACCAGGTCCGCCTGTGGGGAGGTAGGGGCTGTGCCAACCTGCAGTCGTGCCAATGGGGCACCCAGACAGGGCCCAGGCCAGCTTGGGGCCAAGAGCCACAGCTACTGACGAGGCGGCAGATGTGCCGAATGCCCACCTGATCAGAGACGTTGTACCAGTCATAATCGAAGGCGTCCAGCCGGCTCCGGGGGGCCAAGGCCAGGGCCGCCAGGTTGTAGCAGGCCCGGCTGGCATAGAGCAGAACCATGGCGCCACCCATCGCAGCTGCCTGGCACACACTGGTCCCCTGGCACAGATGACAACAGAGGATCCTTAGTGAGGGTAGGTTCCAGCTTTCTCTCTACTCTGAAGACCCCAAACACCCCAAAGGACACCCAGGCATCAGCGCTTGTGGCCCTACCTTGGCCTCCAGGTAGATGCTGGTGGAGGGAGCCCGCCGGGCGACAAGGCAGAGGCAGGCGGCAAGAGAGAGTGCGCAGATAACAAACAGGGAGTCGCTCACCAGGACGCGCACCAGCAGGAGGGCCCAGGGCTGTGCCCGGCGCCGGCGGGACAGCACTGCACACAGCACATTCACCAGCAGAAAGAGCAGCGAGGCCCCCACGAAGGCCCCTCGGACAGCCAGCCTGCGGCCCACAGCACGGTCAGCCCCAGAAGACCACCCTTGGCGCTCCCCAACCACCCAGCCTCCCCCAGGAGACCCCGGTGTCAATCAGAACCTCAGGTCATCCAGTCTGAACCCTGCTCCTCTAGTTTTACAGATGAGGAAACTGAAGCTAAAGAGGTCAGAAGATGACTGACGGCTGTGGTACAGCAGAAAGAGCACTGGATTGGGAGTCAGAAATCTGGGTTTAAGCCCTGGCTGTGCCTCCTGCCAGGTATGTGATCTTGAACATGTTGCTTTACCTTGCTGGGCCTCAGTGTCTTCACCTCTCAAATGGGGATAACAACAGCTTCACAGATAAGTTGTAAAAATTAAAGATGTTTGTGAAAGCTCTTAATAAACTGTGAGATGTTATACAAATGACAAGAGTATCACTGCCCAAGGTCACCCAGAAGTGCCCTTTGGCTTTGGAGTTTCCAAGGGCTGGAGCCTCCAACTCTTCCTCCATCATGGATGACATTGGTACCCTCTCCCTTCACAGTATCTCAACTGTTTCTATTATAGTTGTCCTTCACATATGCAATGCGCCTCTGCTGAGCCATCTGCACCAGATGCCTAACTCTTCCAAGCCTTTCACAAATATTCTGGGCTGTCCTCGCCTCAGACCTACCAGGGAGGAAGGAATGGACACCGGGCTTCTCCCTGCCCCTGACCTGGAGGCTGAACCCACCAGTGTCCCGAGTACTTACAAGCCTCGGCTCATCTCTGGCCGACGCTTTGCCTTGGCCTTGAACACCACCTGGGAGCAGAGACGCCCATCATTCTTTGGGGCCCTTGGGGCTTGCCACCCCACTGCCCACCCCCACCCGTCACCATGGTTACCTGGGCAAAGTAGAGGTTCATAAGCGTCAGTGTGAAGAACTGGAGGCAGACAGGACAGCAGTAGAGAAGCCAGAAGGGCAGTGGCCCCAGACGGTTGGCTCGGGGTGTATCTCGAAAGTAGAAGGAGAAGAGGGTGGTACGCAAGGCAGCCCAGAGCAGACAGAGTGCCAGGAACACCGTCTGATAGCTGAGACGCTTGTGCCCATACAGGAGCACCAGCCAGAGCTGGGCATAGACGGAGAAGAAGAGCAGGGCATACAGAGTGGTGTAGGCCGCAGTCAGCCCCAGGGTCACGGCGGGCGGCAGCGCAGGCACCAGCCCAGCAGCAGGCACCAGGCCAGACAGGTTACTCTCCATGTCAGGGAGGGAGGCCTGAATCCCGGAGACAGAGATGGAGGGGCTGGCAGGGGGCCAGGGAAATAAATACGGAGGAGTGGGAGTTGTAGGGTGCAGAGACAGAGATGGGGAGCTCATGGGGAAAGAAGTTGTGGCTGGCCAGGCCCTCCCCCCCTGAATAGAGGGACCCTTGCCTTTGCGGGGCACAGGCAACCTGGGTCCCTCACTCAGGGGTGTGGAAGGACAGCCTTTCCTCTCCAGGGCAGAGGGGGATGGGGAGCACTGCTCTCTGGGCCAGCCTCAGAGCCGGGGGTAGGGAAGGGGGTGGAGGTGCAGAGGCTGAAGAAGAGGGGTCCCTGGCCTTGGTCGCTGGAGTCGTCCTGGCAGGAGGGGGAGAGCCGGCCAACGCCAGTCTGCTCAGGGTAGCGGCCGCTGCTGGGGACGCTCAACGCCTGGCTCTCCCCCTCCCCAAACTGGGGGACTCTCTCCCCTCCAACAATCCGGATGGGGAGGGCCTCTGCCTTCCGTCCTCGGGATTCCGGACGCTGCCCCCACCCCACCCCCCACTGCGTCTACTCTCCAGCCGCGGGGGGCGGGAAGAGGCCGACGCCGGGTCCTCAGGCCGCCGCTGGGGTAGCCGGCTCCGGTCGCTGGGACGCGGGGCTCCGGCTCCCCGGCTCCCGCTGCTCCGCCCCCTCCTGCGCCTGCGCGGCCGCCGTTCGCTACGCAAATTGCTCAAGAGTCCGGCCCCTGCTACGCAGAACCGCGCCGCGCCCGGCGCGGAACCGTTCGAGAATTGGCGCGACTTGCGCCGCTGGCGGGCGTCAGGGGTTACAAGAGGCGGCGAGCGGCCGTGACGCTCGGGCTGCGCCGCGTCCGGCCAGTGCCCGGGTGGGCACTGCCCGGGGCCAGCGGCCCTTGCTTCTTTGGGGGCCCGGCAGTTCCCGTGCTTCTCTTCCCCATCCTCAAATCGAAATCATGCCGCCCGACTCGGGGCGGTAACGACTTCCCTTCAGCCGGTCTCTGAACGAAACTTCCGCCCTCAGCCAAGATGGCCTCCGGGGCCCGCCCCCGGGCCTTAACCCGCCTAGACCCGCAGCCCGCGCTAGCCGGCCCGCGCACTCCCTGGGCGGCGGTGGTTCCCGCTCACCTGGCCCGCCGTCTGCCAGGCGCGAGGCTCCGCGAGTCCTATGGTCACCCTCATAGGGGCCCCTGTCCCTTCTGCGCCGGGGCAGTCATCCTGCCAGGGCGGAGGCTCCCTCGCTTATCTCGAGTGCTCCCGAGTTGGCGCAGGGAGTGGCGCCCCTGATGCGGGCGGTGCGAGGTTTCCACCGCGGGGAGGAGGGAGGGGGACTTCGAGCCGGCCACCCGGTTCAGACGGAGCAGTGACAACAACAACAACAGTTGCATCCGACGGCTGAGCTTCAATTACGGCTTTGCAAAGTGCCTTCACCCACAGTAATCACCACTCAGTTTACAAGGATCACCGACTCCTGAGGGAGGTGTCATTATCCCCATCTTACAGGAGTGGGAATTAAGGCCCAGAGGGCCTGAAAGACTTGTCAGCAAGAGCTGGCCCCCAGATGGGGACCCCAAAGAACCCCTCATCTGCTCCCACACACGCCCAAGGCATAAGGAAGTCGGGAGCTGAGCATCCGGAGACGTAGAAGGGACCCAGGAGGAAGGTGGTGGGCGGGGCCCGGGCCGGTAGTGGCCCCGCCTGCTGGCCAGTTAGTGACATTTCGAGAGCTGATTGGGCGGTGTCGGTGACAGTTCCCGTTGCCCAGGCAACTAGGGCCGGACTCCCTCGGTGCTAGAGGGACGCGGCGGGCCCGGGTCAGGGTCCTCGAGATCGGGCTTGGGGTGAGACCTGTGTGCCGTCACCACGGGCGGGTCTGGCCGAGGCCTGGGTAGGGGCCTGGGGCTGCTCTACCGCCCCAGGGCTCTGAGAGATTTAGATCCTGGGTGGGTAGGTTGAGTCTCCTGCTGGGCCAGACTCGACGGACAACCAGGGGCCTGGGAGGCAG
Source organism: Balaenoptera acutorostrata (assembly GCF_949987535.1). NCBI lineage: Eukaryota > Metazoa > Chordata > Mammalia > Artiodactyla > Balaenopteridae > Balaenoptera > Balaenoptera acutorostrata. The sequence continues at coordinate 8,208,495 of NC_080072.1, forward strand.
GGTGGACCTGGGGTTCTGAGGTGGGAGAGGGAGCCAGGGATGCCTGCGCCCCCCCCCAACCCCTGCCGGCCCCCGTTAGCCCCAGCTGTGCCCTAACCGCCTACCATCTTACCCCCGCAGCCCAGAGCATGTTCCAGATCCCAGAGTTTGAGCAGAGTGAGCAGGAAGACTCCAGCCCTGCAGATAGGGGCCTGGGCCCCAGCCCCACAGGGGACAGGCCCCCAGGTCCCAGCAAGCACCGGCAAGCGGCCCCAGGCCTCCTGGGGGAAGCTGGTCACCAGCAGGGGCAGCCAGCCAGCAGCAGCCACCATGGAGGTAGGCACCCCCGCCCTAAGAACAACCACCTGCTTGTCCACCTGGCCTCCAGCCCAGTAGCTCCCTGCACCCCAGCCACATCCACACTCACTGGGTGGCTTTGAGCAAGTCCCTAACCTCTCTGCGTTTCAGCTTCCTCCTCGGTAAAACAGAGCAATTAGTCGCCACCATTGTAGTGCTGTGGGGATGATTAGCAGGAATACCTAAGAAGCACTTAATTATAGAGCTGGTGCTTAGTAAATGGTCAAAGTATGTAGCTCTTAGCTTAGGGCCAGGACAGAATCACTGAGAGGCAACTTGCCTTAGATCACACTTGCTTGGCATTTCCTTGGGGCTAGAAGACTTGGTGGTGCCCTGCCCCAGGCTAGCACTTTCCCTGAGATCCTGGGATCCAGCCTTCCAGCCCCAGCTGTGTTCTCTTCCGCCCTGTGGCTCACACCCACACGCGGGCTGTCCTTGCCAGTTGCCAGGGCCAGGTGACCCCAAGAGGCAGACAGCCCTACCAGGCAGCGGGTCTGTGTGGGGCTGGGGAAGCATCGGCTGTCCTCCACACCTACCCAGGGGGACCCAGCGCTGAGATGGAAGGATGGGCCCTGGAGGGCAGTGGCTATTTCTCTGTAGTCCCCACGTCCCCAGTGCCCAGCACAAGCCTTGGCACCTGGAACAACCACAGAGATCTTCTGAAAACAAAACTCATGTCCCTCGCCTGCAGAAGCCGAATTGACGCCCTCCCATTTTCAGGAGCAGAAAGGCTTATTAAGACCCCCTCCCCAGAGAATTCCCTGGCAGTCCATTGGTTAGGACTCAGCGCTTTCACTACCTAGGACCTGGGTTCAATCTCTGGTCAGGGAACTAGGATCCTGCAAGCCACGTGGTGCAGCCAAAAAAAAAGAAAGAAACAAACAAACAAACAAAAAGGTTGGTATTCAGTTATTAGTCAGGGATATAATCTCTAAAACAAAAAACAAAACAAAACAAAAAACCCTCCCTAGCCCGCTGTCTGTCACACTGAACTCTGCAGGCTTTCTTTAACTTCCAGATTTTTGCACTTGCTGTTTTTCTGCTTGAAACAGCTTTCTACCCCCTCACCTGGCTGTCCCTTCCCATTTTCTGTGTCAAGTGCTGAATGTATGTTCCAGCTGCCAGGAGTTCATCAGTGACCAGAAGAGAGAAACCCTTGCCCTTGTGGTTGCCCACATTCTAGTAGGTGGGGGGAGACAAGCCATAAACAAAGAAACAAAGTAGTGAGTGATATAATGCGTTAGAAGATGATGCACTACATGACACACTCTTGACTTTCTCATTGGAATCCAGAGTACTGGGGGGCCGGGGGAGTGATTTTAACTGAGGTGGTCAGGGTGGGCCTTGGTAAGAAGCAACATTTCAGCAAAGGCTAGAATCCATGAGGGGTGAGCCAGGCAGAGGTCTCTGGGAAGACAGATGCAGGCAGAGACCTGCAGACGAAGGGAAGGGCACATGCAAAGGCCCTGAGGGCAGGACACAGTTCAGGCCAGTGAGGGGACAGGGGGTTGGAGACTCATCAAGAGCTAAGGGAGGAGGAGGGGCCAATGGGCAGGGCCTTGAAGGCCCAGGTAAGGACTCTGGCTTTCACTTTGAGTGAAAACCTGGAGGGCTTTGATCTGATTTGGACCTCGAGAGAATCACCAGGGCCCCTGTGTTGAGCCGGGTCTGCAATGGGCAGAGGCAGGGGCGGTGCCACAGGGGAGGATGGTGGCCTGTGCCAGGATGGTGGCGGTGGAAGTGGTAAGTAGCTGGACTCTGGGTTTCTCTTGAAGGTACAGCTGGCCTGATTTGCTAGCGGACAGATGTGGGGTATGAGGCACAGAGAAGATGGCTGCAAGGGATCTGGCCTGGGCACCTGGAAGGATGGAGTGGCTCTTAACTGAGATGGAACTGAGATGGCGTGGGGTGAGATCAGGAGCCCTGTTTGCGCCAGAGCAGGTTAGAAGTGCCTTTTGGGCATCCAGGTGGAGACTTCTAGCAGGGATAGATACACGTAGAAGTTGGCAGTCGCTGATGTAGTGTTCTGTGGGCCCTGGGAGCCAGTGTAGACAGGGGAGGACCTGGACTGAGCCTGGGGATCCAGTCTGCAGAGGGCAGCAGGAGAGGAGGAGTCAGCACTGGGGTCTGAGAAGGAGGGAGCTGTCTGGTAAGGAAACGGAGAGCTGAACCCGTGAGGCTCCTTCCAGGGCCGCTGGAGAAGGACTGGGAGTGGAGCACTGGACTCGACACAGGGCCAGTGCAGCTTGGGTGGCAAGTGGGGAGGCTTGATAGGAAGAGACGTGGAGGTAGAAAGGAGAGCCCACCCCCTCTTGGCAGCTGAGCTCTGGCAAAGAGGAACAGAGGAGCGGGTGGCAGCTGAAGGCCCAAGGAGAGTCAAGGAAGGGTTATTTTATTATGTCTTTTACGATAGAAAGGGAAAAGAAAAGAGCATTTTAGGGGGGGAGGCATGCTGCGCGGCTTGTGGGATCTTAGTTCCCCAACCAGGGATGGAACCCATGCCCCCTACAGTGGAAGCATGGAGTCTTAACCACTGGACCGCCAGGGAATTCCCAAAAGAGCATGTTTATAAGCTGATGGAGTAATCCAGGAGCGAGGAAAATACTGGAGGATGCAGAAGAGAAGGGAAGCTTGCTGGAGAGGTGTCCTTGAGTCGGAGAGAGCAGTCTGGTGTGCAGGGGAGGGGCGGCTCAGCTAAGAGCAGTGGAGGGCAGGGGGAGATACCTCATGGGAATTAGTAGAAGTCTCTCTCGTGGGTGCTTCCAGTTTCTTGGTAAAAGGAAGCCAGGTCTTGAGCAGGAGTGAGGGTGGGGAGAGGGACGGGGGCTGAGGGGGAGAGAGGAGCAGGTTGGAAGTGGTTGTCTTGGCCTAGAGGATGGAGTGTGGAAGTTGTGCTGGGCAACATCTAGGGCGCCACTGGGTCTCGTGACCATGAATTTGAACTGAGGTGGCACGGCTGTGCTTTTCTCCAGCCCCACTGGCCAGTCGGCTGCCTGTGGGAACTGGCAAGGAGTTGGCCTTAACCAGACCTGTGCTGGTCTCAGCCCAGTGAGAGAGGTGGCTGGGGGCTTAGCTCGTGTGCAGTGTAAGCTGGCCAAGTGTGAGGAGTCCCAGCATCATTAGAGTTGGTGTGCCAAGGCAGGGAGCTGGGAAGGACCACTTCGGTGCTGTGAATGAATGAAGACACGAGCGGCTAAGGGAGTGGCTGGGGAGAGAGCAGCAGGGAGCTCCAGTAATCTCCTGCACCCACGAGGGGCCCACCCTGTGGGCGGTGGGTGCTTGAGGCCCAGAGCGGGAAGGGTGGCACAGCCCAAGAAACTAGATTTGGGGAGGAGGGAGTGAGAATGGTCTGAAGCAGCAATAAGTCAAGGGGATGACTATCCCAGCTCCAGGTCCAGCCATGAGGAGGCCTGCAGGGGAGAAAGTAGCCACCGTGTAAGAGGACCGCACTGGATTCCTTAAACTTTTTTTTTTTTTAATTAATTAATTTTTGGCAGCATTGAGTCTTTGTTGCTGCGCACAGGCTTTCTCTAGTTGCGGCGAGCGAGCGGGGGCTACTCTTCGTTGTGGTGCGCAGGCTTCTCATTGCAGTGGCTTCTCTTATTGTGAAGCACGGGCTCTAGGCGTGGGATTCAGTAGTTGTGGCTCGTGGGCTCAGTAGTTGTGGCTCACGGGATCTAGAGCGCAGGTTCAGTCGTTGTGGCGCACAGGCTTAGTTGCTCCGCGGCATGTGGGATCTTCCCTGACCAGGGCTCAAACCCGTGTCCCCTGCATTGGCAGGCGGATTCTTAACCACTGCGCCACCAGGGAAGCCCATCCTTAAACTTTTGACTTAGTTTTCGATGTCTAAAAAGTGATTTTTCCATAAAAGATCCACAAGTGCCAGTGACCTGCCAGAGCCACAGGGCCACTGCCCCCTCCAGACGGGCAGGGTCCTGTCACCCTTCATATTCCCTGCCTCCACACCCCTGCTGTGGTGGACTGCGTGTGTCCCCAGGGCAGGCCTGTGGCCACCTTGTGTGCTGTGACAGCTCCATTGCATAGCCTGGTGCCTGGGGCGGCTGGGGCGTGGATGATGGAGAGGGGAGGAAGGACATGCAGTGGGAGAAGCAGCCCAGTGCCAGGCCCTGGGCCAGACTGCGGGGTTCAAACTCAGCTCTCCCCTCTATTGGTAGGTTGAGCTTGAGCAGGTTACTTAACTCACTCTGCCTCAGTTTTCTCTGTTTTTCCTTTTTTTTAAATTGAAGTATAGTCGATTTACAATGATGTGTTAGTTTCAGGTATACAGCAAAGTGATTCAGTTATACATACGTATACATATATACATTCCTGTTCAGATTCTTTTCCATTATAGGTTATTACAAGATATTGAATATAGTTCCCAGTGCTGTACAGTAAATCCTTGTTGTTTATCTGCTTTATGTATAGTAGTATGTATCTGTTAATCCCAAAGTCCTGGGAATCCCCTGGCAGTCCAGTGGTTAGCACTCAGCGCTTTCACTGCCATGGCCCAGGTTTGATCCCCGATCGGGGAACTAAGATCCCACAAGCCGAGCGTGGTACGGCCAAAAAGAAAAAAGTATCCCCAAATCCTAATTTATCCCTTCCCACCTCCTTTCCCCTTTGGTAACCGTAAGTTTGTTTTCTATGTCTGTGAGTCTACTTCTGTTTTGTAAGTAAGTTCATTTGTATCATTTTTTTAGATTTCACATATGAGTGATATCGTGATATTTTCTTTCTCTGACTTCACTTACTATGGTAATCTCTAGGTCCATCCATGTTGCTACAAATGGCATTATTTCATTCCTTTTTATGGCTGAGTAATATTCCATTATATATATATACCACATCTTCTCTATCCATTCATCGTCGATGGACACTTAGGTTGTGATGAACATTGGGTGCCTCAGTTTTCTTGTCCGTAAAATGGGACTAGAACTAGTCCCACCTCATAAGGTTGTTGTGAGAATCTGATGCATTAGTATAGGAAAAGTGCTTAGAAACAGTGCCTAGCACAGAGGAGGGTTTGCTGTTCTTACTATTACTGCAGTTGTTGTTGTTACAGCGAGTTGGCCCAGGCCCTGAGGAGACCTGGGGACTGCTGTTCATTCAGAGGGGATAAGAGACATGAATAACCAATGCCCCTCTGATGGCAGACAAGGAAGTGTAGATTAGAACCATAATGTAAGGGCCTTGAAGGCCATGCCCAGGAGTTTGGAGTTTATCTCATAGGCAATGGGGAGCCACTGAAGGTTTTTTTTTTGTTGGCTGTATTAGGTCTTTGTTGCTGTGCGCGGGCTTTCTCTAGTTGCGGCGAGCGGGGGCTACTCTTCGCTGTGTTGCACGGCCTTCTCATTGCGGTGGCTTCTCTTGTTGCGGAGCACGGGCCCTAGGCGCGCGGGCTTCAGTAGCTGTGGCACGCGGGCTCAGTAGTTGTGGCGCATGGGCTTAGTTGCTCCGCGGCATGTGGGTCTTCCTGGACCAGGGCTCGAACCCGTGTCCCCTGCATTGGCAGGTGGATTCTTAACCACTGTGCCACCGGGTAAGTCCCAAAGTAGAATAATATTTTATTTCAGTGTCCCAAATACAATTTTGGTGGAATACAGCAATGCACAGCCATGTATATATTGTTTCTGGCTTCTTTCAAGCTGTGACTGCAACGTTGAGTAGTTGTGACAGAGACTGTGTGGCCTGCAATGCCCAAAATATTTACTATGTGGCCCTTTACAGAAAACATTTGCCAGCCTCTGCTTTAGTGTTTTCTGATTTCCTCAGCTCTGAGCAAGGTGGGGGTATGTTCTCTACAGGATAGTAAGGGGCTTTTGTACCCCAAACGGCTTTGGGGACACAGGAAGCCTGGGCCAAGACACGACAGGCAGCGCGCCTGCTCAGGGAGGAATGCCACGCTGCTCTCCTGCCGGGAGCGAGCAGTAAGTGAACCACCCACATGTGGTAGAGCAGGATCCAAACCCAGCCCTGCCTGATGGCAAAGCCTCACTGCCTCGAACTGTCTGGAACACCACTGTTTTAATGAAGTGTGCAAGGATGCTCACAGAAGCATGAACATGGATGTGTCCAGCCCCATGCACGTACCCAGAAGCCCAATGGGTAAAGAACTTAAAGCCTGGGGTGGGCCTCGGGGCACCTCCAGCCCTAGGCCCCTCCCAATTCCCCACCCCAGCCCCAGGCAGGCTCTCTGGAAGGATGGTGTGAGTGGGCAGGCCTGGGCACCCACCCATGCTCACAACCAGACAGGAGCCACGCTCCCTCCCTCACCCTTACCTTCCCCAGACTCGGAGAGGCCACCTCTGCCCTGCCCCGGGGCATGTAGGGGTGAGAGCTGATTGAAGGTTGGATGCATAGGGTGGGAGGGGCATATCCACTTCCCCCAGGGAGTTCACAGAAAATCCCTCAGGTTTTTTTCTAGTAAACAGGACACTTAAATGTTCAGTTTACACTTAGGAGTGTCATTTTGACAATGGCTGGCTTGGCGTTGCTAAATCCATGGCTTTGGTAAAAACCCCCACTCCTTAGGGTAGGCCCCTGGTAGAGCTGGCACTTACAGAAGGACCAGGGGTGCCTTCCCAGACCTGAGCCCCCAAGGTGGCCCGTGGTGCTGCTGGGGGGAGCCGGGGGCATGAGAGTTAAGCACACAGGCACAGGAGCCAGAATGGTTGGGTTGGAATCCCAGCTCTGCCATCTACTAGCTGTGTGACCTTGGGCAAGTTACTTACCCTCTCTGTGCCTTAGTTTTCTCCTCTGTAAAATGGGAACAGGGAGTAACCTCCTTCATAGGATGTGATGAGGACATAAGGAATTGATACACATGAAGCACACTTCCAACCTGACACAGCGAGTGCTCTTCTGCTTGTTCTGATTCCTAGGCGAGGGTGCAGTGCCCAAACCAAGTGCCCACCTGCCAATCACTCATCTTCTGACCCTTGGGCCTTGCATCTGTCAAGTGTGGAGGTGTGTGGATTCTTAGTGCTGGTAAAGGAAAATAATAGCTGATGGTTCCTGAGCATTTAAGTGACCGGGCAGGGTGTACCAGCTGTGCGACCCTGGGCAAGTTCCTAACCTCTCTGTGCTTCTACTTCCTCATGTGTAAAATAGGGAGAACTTGGCCTCTGCCTCACTGGGAAGCTGGGAGCCTTCAGGACATGCAAAATGCAGAATAGGGTGCTCTCCCTGTGTCATTTGTTCTCGTGGAGGTCCTGGGGTCTGGGGTCCATTTCACAGAGGACTACACTGAGGCCCCAAGGGATTAAAGGCCCCAGGTCACAAAGCAGGAAGGTGGTGGTGGGGACCCAGCCCTGCTGCCCACACCCCACGGAACTGGTCAGCGCTCTGCAGATGGGCCTGTTCTCATCAGGGGTCTTGCTGCTCTCGGCTCCTTAGCCCCCACCCCCAATCCCGACTGCTGATTTAGCTGCCCGTTCCCCACTGCCAACTCATTCCTCAAAGGCTTTATGGTCTCCCTACCTACCTGACCTCAGGCTTTGGTGAAGCCCAGGAAGCTCTGATCACCTGCTTAGCCTAGGCCTTTCTGGATCTAGCTCCCTCTTCCCTTTTTGGCTTTCTCAGCCATGTGTCTGGAGATGGGACCCTTGGAGGCCCAGCAGCCCTGGAGCTGACCCACAGGCCTTTTGGGGGAGGATGAGACAGTTACCCCTGGCTTCAAGACCTGGTCTAGATCTTACTTTCTCCAAAACGCCTCCCTGGGGACGCTGGTCCCCTGCACTTCTTCCATGCCTGTCTTTCACTCTATGCTTAGCTCTGGATTTTTGCTCCTGGGAGTGCTCTAGGTCTTTGCTGGACTGCGTATGGGGGTGGGGTTGGCAGGAGTTGGGGGGATGGCACACAGTACAAAGGTCAAACTCAGCACACACCTCTTTGCATAATGATCCATCACGCCCTTTCAACTTACAAAGCACTTTCCCGCTCTTTATGTGACCCTTATGCAGTCACTGGTAGTAAGGACTACGTTTATCCCCACAGAGAGGTGAGGACACAGGCTCAGGGAGTTGAAGGGCAGTTGGACAAGGGAAGAAGTGTAGCTCAATGGATAATCATTGGACTCTGGATTCCAACAAACCTCTAGGGACTTCTAGCCTCAGAGCTTCACAGCTGTGTGACCCTGGGCAAGTCTTAACCTCTCTTAAGCCTCTGTCTTCTCATCTGCAAAGTGGAAGCAATGTTAGTACTCACCTCCCAGGATGGTTAGGAGGATAATGAAGTAATGCCCAGGGCCTACTAGCACACAGTAAGTGCTCCCTAAGTATTACCTAAAGTCAACAGATCTTTCCGGACAATTTCTCCAAAGTGGGTGCTGTGAGAGGTACAGACACGCTGCTGACAGGCTCTTGTTCTCTGGGGGCCCAAGGTCTCCTGTAGGCCACAACAGTGAAACAAATGGATCCCAGCAGGTCAGCTGCAGGTCGCCTGGCTGGGGCGACCTCCTCGTCCAGGGGACTGGTTTCCTCTGCGGGGGAATGGAGCTGAGGAAAGAGCTACCGGCCCAAGGGGTTGCTGGGAAGCCCCAGCGTCTCGCACTCGCAGCTCTAACTACTAGTTCTTATGCCCTTATTTTGTGCCAGGCACAGAGAAAAGTCATTTTATACACTAAGGGCCTGGCCCATTGTTGGGGCTCAATTAAGATTTGTGGGATTAAGGAGAAGTTAATTCAAATCTTCACAAAAGCCCCATGAGCTTCCTTTAGGAGGGAACTGGGGCTCTGAGAGATAGAGTGATGTGCACGCAAAGACCACAGCGGGCCGACGGAGCTAATGCTGAGGGCTTCGGCAGGGCTGGGGGCACAGAGGAGTTGAGATTCACGTCGTCCCCACCCCCTGACGACCTCTGCAGGCACTGGGGCTGTGGAGACCCGGAGTCGCCACAGCTTCTACTCCGCGGGGACGGAGGATGAAGCAGGGACGGAGGAGGAGGAGCCCAGCCCCTTCCGGGGCCGCTCGCGCTCGGCGCCCCCCAACCTCTGGGCTGCACAGCGATATGGCCGCGAGCTCCGGAGGATGAGCGACGAGTTCCACGGCTCCTTCAAGGTGAGCTCTGGTCGGGTCGCGCGAGGCACCGTAGTCCCGGAGCATGCCGGGACCTATACTCCCGGGGCTCCTCCCACTGGGCTGTCCCATTCGAGTCCCACTGCATGTCGGGATTTGCGGTCTCGGGACTCCTCCCTCCAGCCTGTCCTTTCCCGAGTCCCAGGGCGTTTCGGGATCTGTAATCCCGACCCCGCTCCGGAAGGCCAAGGCTCCTGGGTTCCCCAAATCCTTTGAGCGCGGGGCATGCTGGCTGGCGTCTGTGCTCCTGACCGACCCCTTTCGGATATCCGGGTTCCTGGACCTCAATTTTGGAACCCCTTCTTTAATTTTCGAATTACGGTCCCATCTTCCAGGTTCTAGATCTCCAGCTCTGGCGCTTACAGGGTCCTAGGCATCCTCTCTTACCGCCCCCGGCATGGAGGGTCTGGGATCTAACCAGTCCATTCCTAAGGGCCCAAGCGATCTTATGCTTAGTAGTCAGGAGACCCCTTGGTACAGGGCCTGCTGGGAGCTATTGTCTTTATCTCCCCCGGGATCTCACTTGGCTGTGGGATTCCGGAAGCGGAGGGGCCAGACTCGAGCTGCCAGGATAAGCTAATTCACTTAACCCTTTCCTCCTCCCACCCCGAAGGGACTTCCTCGCCCGAAGAGCGCGGGCACAGCGACGCAGATGCGACAAAGCCCCAGTTGGGCGCGCTTCCTTCAGTCCTGGTGGAACCGGAACTTGGGGAGAGGAGGCCCCGCCCCCTCCCAGTGACCTTCTGTCCCACATCCCGAATCTCCCAACCGTTGCTGGCGGCCATCTTGGGAGTGGGCGGAAGTCTTTTCTGCAGGCCTTATGCAAAAGGAGGCTCAGTTTCGTCCTTTTCAGAAGGAGGCGGTCTGACCCAGAGCCCAATTCCCTTCCGGTGTGTGCGAGGACCGCGGAGGGGCTCGGCCCCCATCGGAAGTTTTGAAGTTTTTCCGCCCTTAGGTGCTGGAACTGGCCCTGTGACCCCGCCCCCGGCGCTGGGCTACCACAGTCGCCTGCGCCAGTTGCGAGCCGGAATTAAGCCTAACTTCGCCAGAACACTTTCCTCCGCGGTAACGCTGAGGGCCGATGCTCGCTAGAAATGTGCTAATAAAGCCCGCGTCTGTGCCGTGGAGTCTCCTATGTCCGTCGCTTGGGGCTTCGCGGGCAGGGGGAGCGGTAGCACTGACAGAGTTTCAAAAGATGCCCCCGTTTTATATATAAGGGAAACTGAGGCTGTTTCTGAGTGACATCATGGGACCGAGATCAGAGGGGTTGAGGCGGCGAGCAGAGCCACGGCTGCTTGGCCTCCGGGAAGCGGAGCGCGACCGGACCTCGGGGACGCCCAGGTCCTTATCTCTAATATGGTAATTGGGAACTGCAGCCCGGCTGGCCGCCGGAATTCCACGCACTGCAAACCGTGCCGCAGTCCCCCAGGGAGGGTCATTTGTTCCTATTTGGGTCAGTCCTTTTGAGCAGCTACTGTGTGGCCGGCCTGGGGCCAGCGCTCCTCAGGGAACTGGCTGGACGCGTAGGGCAGGGGAGGGGGTGGAACGCTCGGCCCAGGGCTGTGAGTAGAGTGATCGCTAGGGAACCCGAGAAGCTTCACCAGGACCTGGGAGCAGAGCTCAGAGCTCAATTTCAGAAAGATTTATTGGCGCCCCCTACAGACCAGCCAGCACTTTGTACTAGGTACACAGAGATGAATTACGCCACAGCCCCTGCTATCCCAAGCTTCCTGGCAAGGGGAAAGCCAACCTCTCACAGTGGAGTTACTGTCAGTCAGTGCTATTAACAGGGGCCTGGAAGCAGGGTGAGGGCGGCTCCCTCCGGCATGGTAAAGTCAGGGACGGCTTCAGGGAGGAGGTGAGCTAGAGCTGAGACTTGAGGAGATGGGGGAGGGGGCTGTCATTCCCAGTGGAGGAAAGAGTAAACCCTTGGAAGGATGGGGGAGCTGCAGAGGCCAGGCTTCTCAAGGGTCAGAATGTCATGCCCAGGAGCTTGGAGTTTAGCCTGGTCTTTGAGGACCTGTGGACTGACGTGTAGTGTTTATATGTGGAGTCAGGAAAATGGGAGTCAGCTGCTCAGGGGCCTGGACGGGGCAGTTTTGGGGCTAGGACCAGAACTGACCACAGAAGCAGGGAAGGCCCGGGCAATGATACTGACCCTAAGGGAGCAGGGCCCAAGGCAGAGGTCCCCAGCCCTGGGAAGCCCCCGCTCTGGAAATCCTGTTTCTCTGGCCTCCCCACCCCATCTGTTTGCCTGAGGTTGCAGCAAAAACAAAGAAAGAAAACACTCAATTGGCAGGAGATAAGCTCAGATAAGAGGCTGCCTTCCTCTGGAGGAGGGAGGCAGCCCGGGAAGCGCCAGGAAGCTGGGAGAGGCCTTGAAGAAGTGCCAGCCTGACCCTGCTGCAGAACCCAGCCGCACCCTCGCTGCAGGGTCTCTGCCACTCCACGCTGTCCCAGGGCAGGAGGGGGAGGCAATGGAGCAGGTCCTCCAGGCTGGCCGAAGACAGTCTGCCATAGAGGGTCCAGGCCCACCCTGCCTCCAGGTCAGGACGTCTTGACTTAGTTGTGGCCTCAGTTTCCTCATCTGCAAAACAGGCATAACGTCTCCCTCACAGGGATGAGGGGGATGCTGCGTCTCCTAGCCCCTGTGTCTGTGACTGTCAGCCTCCCTTCACCCAAGGGTCACTTCCAGGCTCATCCACTTCCCACCTATTGCTGAGAGCAACCAGGTCCCCTGATGGTGGGCAGGTTCTGAGCTGCCCAGCTCCACCCCTAGCAGGTCCATCCCCCGATACAGTCAACTGCCTGTGTGGCCCGGAGCAGCCTCAGCGGAAGATGCTGGGTGCTTGGGTCATATCAGGCAACAGGAAGAGGGTGCAGGGGAGGCTTCCTGAAGCAGAGGCCTGAGCCTCTGTGAAGGGAGGACAAAAAGAGCCCGGGAGGGAGAAAAGTAATGGGTGGGGGTGGGGTGGGGGTGTAGGAGGAGAGGGGAGCAGGAGTGGTAGCCCAGGGCAGAGGGCATAGAGGCAGGAAAGCCTGGGGAAGGCCAGAGGGCCTCTGATGTCAGGTCACTGGGAAGATCTGCAGGCAGTTCCTGGGCAAGGAGGTCTGAAGGTTGAAACCCAGCAACCCTCTGTTGGGGGCCTGACCTCAATCCCACAATGCCCACAATCCCATTTTATAGATGAGAAAACTGAGGCTCCAGAAGTAGCAGAGCCAGATCTAGGGCCCGAGTCCTCTCCAGCACTGCCCCACCCCAAACCACGCTGCACACAGGGTCCCTGAAATCCACTTTTATTCATGTAAAAAAATCCCCAAAGGATAGAGAAAGAATGTGACCCCAACTTCCCAGAGCTCGAAGTCTCCACCCACTGTTCCCTGGGGAAGTGAGGGAGATGAGTCCCACTCTAGGGTGTGGGTGTCCTGGGGGCGAGGCCCTTCTGGCCCAGAGTGACCCACCCAGCACCTTCCCTAGGACTGAGGGCAGGAAGGAGGGACTGGGGATTAAAGGGGCCCCAGGAGGGTGAAGGAAGGGAGTTAGTGTGGGGTGCTCGCCCCAGTTTAAAAAAATAAAATTTCTAAACATAAAAAGTTTTTTTTTAAAAAAAGCATTTAGTGTCTTAGCCTCCTGCCCTCCTCCCAGTGCCCACCCTGGCCTGGTGGCCACCTCTTGCTCAGCCAGTTCAGAGCTTCGTAGTCTCCTCTTGGCTCTCCGAATCAGCGCCAGACAGGTGCCCACTGCTCCCAGGCGCGTGACCATTGCTGGCACAGGCCACCAGATGCCCGTCCCCCAGTCCCTCCGGCGTCTCGCCCAGCAGGCTCCAGCGGATCTCCTGGGGCAGCCTCTCCCGCTGCTCCTGACACTCCTGGGCCAGCTGGGCCAGCAGCTGCAGGAAGAGGAGTATCACAGGCAAAGCCAGGCCACCCGGCGCTCTGCCTAGCTGCTGCCCGCCTGCCCCTCATCCAAGGCCTCACCTTGGGCTCCTCTTCTGTCAGCTGTTGGAGAATCTGCTGCTGCATGGCCACAAGGCGTTCCTGCCGCTGCTTCTGGGCCTCCTCCAGCTGTGGGGGGTGGGGGGGGCAAGGGCTCAGCCAAGGGTCTCTAAGGAAGGGGCCCGGACCCCAGGGCTCTGCCTGGGCACAGAAGTCAGGCAGGCATAGGCTCCCGGAATTGTGTGGCCAGGGTCCTGAGATGACTCTTATAGCAAACCTTCCAGACCCAAAGGAAAAGGCTCTAGAAATCCCCCTAGGGCAACGTAGCACCAGGCTGGCCCCCAGGATACAGGTTTACGATGACTGAAGGAACAGGGGTGGGCTAGGGTGGCACCTGAGCTTCACTCACCCGACGGATGGAGTTGACCGACTCAGTGATGTGCCGACGGTTAATCTCTGTCAGTTCCCTGCACAGGAGCAAGGCAGGATGGGCTCAGTGCCCAGGCACCCGGCCCGGCCTGCCCAGCGCCCAAATGGCTCCCGGCCCTGATGCCCTTACGCCTCCTTCTTATGTTTCTCCCTGGTCTTTGCCTCTGAGATACTGTTGTGGCGCTTCCTGTCCAGGATCTTCTGCAGTTCCTTCTTCTCCCTGGAGGAGCCAGTGGGGAAAGAGAAAGGCTCAATGGCAGGACTGGGGTCTCTGCCCTCCTCCTGGCACCAGGGAGTATCCCCCGTCTGCCCATGAGATCCCCTGCCTTCACCTCTCGTTCATCTCCTTCAGTCTCTTGAACTGAGTGGTGTGAGCATCCATGACAATCTCCCTGAGCTTCTGCTGAGCCTATAGACACAGGTGGCCAACAGGTGACACAGGCCGTGACAGGCCTGTCCAGGAGGCAGTCTCTCCCCCACTGCCACACGTCCCCCTCACCTGTCTCAGGTGCTCCAGCCTCCGCTCGGCCTCTGTGTCCGCCTGGGCCTCCCTCAGCTCCAGCAGACACTGCACCTGTTTCTTTTGGAACTCTTGATACCTCTTCACCTCTTCCTCCTCCTCCCTCTCGTCCTCCCCGCCTCTGTGGGGAGAACCCCTCTGGGTGATGCTCAGGTCGTCACATGGACTTGGGCTGGGAGGGCAGGGGGACAGGGCATACTCCAGCAGGCAATGGGAGATGCCAGCCCAGAGGGGTGGGATCTGTTACGCCAATGAGGAGGCCCGTTAGCTCCACCCAAATGTTGGGAGCCTGTTTGGGCAACAGTCTCTGGAAACACGCTCTTACAGGGACTTCAAAAAAGGTATCGCTCCCTGGCGGAAAGAGGGTGGGACCCAGACTCCTCTGTCCTCCTTGCACCAAACCCTCCTCCCTGGGGTCAAGGGGCAGTGCTTGGCCGTCCCTCCACGCCCACGTAGTGCAAAACCCCATGTGCACACACATCCTCATATTCACATCCATGCACGCAGGCAGGCTGGACACTCACAGGACACCCGGCCGGTGCCGGCACCTGCTCTCGGCCTGGGCCTGGGCCAGGCTGTCGAGCAACCGGCGTGTGAGGGCAACCGCCTTCCGCTGATGCTTCTTGTGCAGCTCTCGAAAGTCTCGCTCTTGCCGGCTCTGGAGCTTCACCAGGGCCTTGTGGCCTCGGAGCTCATCCAGCGGAGCCGGGGCCACCTCTGTGGGCAGCAGAGCAAAGATGGGCCGGGCCAGGCTGGGCTGGGGCAGACCAACCCTGCAGGAGCACCCGCCCCCTCTGGGAGTAGCCCCGCCCCCAGAACAGGCCTGCCCCCTACCTGAGAGGATGCTGGCAATGAGGTCATCGCGCTGACCTGGAGAGCAGAAGCAAGTCTGTCAGAAGCTGGAGGAGCCAGCAGCAGAGCTATGCCCCTGAGGCCACTCCAGGCCGCCCCTCACCTGGGCTGCTGAGGGAGGTGCTGGTGGGGCAGGTGACGGGGCCTGGGGGCCGGCGGGGGGAGGTGTCCAGTGGGCTGGGTGTGGGGTTTGGGGTCAGCTGGGACCCTGGCTGCTGAGACTGGGTCTCCTGGCTTGTCTCCGGGCCAGCCTGAGCCTGTGGGGGAGAAAGTAGAATGCTCTATGCTCTTTCCAGAAATGCTGTTCTCTCCAGACCCTTTTTTTTTTTTGGCCACGTCACGCAGCATGTGGGATCTTAGTTCCCCGACCAGGGATCGAACCCAGGCCCACAGCAGTGAAAGTGCGGAGTCCTAACCACTGGACCACCAGGGAATTCCCCGTCTCCAGACCTTTCTGTCCTTCACAACCTCCCTCAGCCTGCCTGGCCCTGGACTCCTCCTCTGTAATGTGGGGCTGCTGGGACAACTCCATGAGAACGAGAGGTATAAAACAAGCATTTCTAACCTCTCTTTCCACGTGAGGCATGAAGAAGATAACGTGAGGTGTGTCTCTAGGATGCCAGGCCTCATTGCATATGCTTAGGAACTTCCAGATTGCTCCGGAAAGCCTTGGCCCAGCCCCGTTTCCTCCCCTCTCCAAGTCCCCCTCCACCCTTGCCCACAGCTGCTCATCTTTCTCGTTGCTTAGCTCCTGATTAAATCAATGAAGGAAGTGACCACAGAGTGGGCACCAGCCTCTCCCACTAACAGCTCTAGGCAGCCGTCTCTCTTCCCTGCCTGCCGCCGGGCCCCGTGAGACCGGGTCTAGATCTGCGGCGAGCCTCTGCTCCTGACCCCTCCCCGCAGAAGCCACTGCCCGGCTCCCAGGACCCGCGTTTTAAAAGCTTTCAGGGTTTCCAGCTGCCCTGGTGAAGCGGCCATGGCTGAACCCTGAACCCTGGCTTCGAACCCGCTGGCAGCAGGAAGAGTTCTCGCCCAGGACTATCCTGAAGGCCTTTCTCATGCAAAAGGGGTGGTTTCCACCTCCTTAAAACGTGGAGAGTAACCGGAGATGGCTGAGCCTATTGAACAAGAGAGCCCTGAAGCCCCACGCTGCCCTGTACCAGGGCAGAAAGGCCAGCGTTGGAGGCGGAGCCCAGAGTTGGAGGGACAGTGTGGGTAACTGCATGAAGTTAGCGTCTGCAGCAGGCAGGGAACAGCCCCACTTGGGGAGAAGAGCCAGACCACCAGCTGGAAGTGGCATGGGACGGTGCAGGTGGAGGAGAGCAGAGAAGGCTGCAGGGTGCTTCTCCACCAGGGTTGGGCCCAGAGGTCAGCCCTCACCACCCTACCCCACCCACACCCCGACCCCCAGGGGTCCCCAGGGTCCAGGTGAGCCTGAGCCCTGCTGCCTCCTGCCTGCCCCCGACCTGCCCTGGCTCACCTCACTCTCCCCAATGAGGGCGGCCAGCTGCTTGGCCCTCTGGTCCATCAGGCTGACGTGCTTGATGGGATTGATCAGGGCCTCTGCGTAGTCTGGGTGGGAGCAGAGGGCAAGGGTCTCAGAGACAAAACCCCCGGAGCCAGCCTCCGGACCAGCCTTCCCCGGCTCTGGTCTCACAGAGGGACGGAGGGAGCACAGAACCCACCCTCAGCTCTGTTTACCACCCTCAGTTGGGGCCACCAGTCCCAGCCACTCCCAGGCCCTGGTGGTGTCCTTGTCCCCACCCTGCCTGGCCTGCCCCGCCCCAGCTCCCTCCAGCTCACCCTGGTGGTCATCGGGGATGTAGTCAGAGGCCTCAGTGTAGATGAGCAGGGCCGGCAGGCACAGCGGCTGGTTGGCCTCGTTCCGCAGGCAGATGTAGTGGTACCCTGGGAGGGCGGGAGGGCAAGGTGGCTGCGCCCCGATAGGTCCCCACACACCCTGCCCCCCACGCTGCCCACAGCCCAAGTGGCCTCACCTGAGCGGATGGCAGAGACAGGCAGGATCCGGTGCCCCACGAACTTGCCACCCTCCTCAAAGGCCGCGATGCGCAGCGAAGCCAGCGTGGGCAGCACCACCTGAGGGCCCAGACTGGTCTGAGCTGCAGCTGACCACAGCCACCAAGGCCGACACCCAGAGTGGGCCCTTGGACAATCTGACCCAACCACTGACCATCAGTCACCATCGCCACTGAGCCAGTGGTGGACCCACACCTCTGTGACCTCGCCAAAGGGATGACCAGCTTCCACCAGAGCCCTGAGTCAAGAGAACAGGCAGATGGACCCCTCCAGGCATCGCTATGGTGGGACAGGTCTGGTCACTGCCAGCTTAGAAACTGGAGTGAGCCATGCGTCTGGGCCTGAGGCCACGCCCCACCCCAGCAGGCTGCAGAGGGCCCATCCATTTGGGGGGCAGGGAGAAGCTGGGGTGAGCTTGGAGCAAGTCCCTCCTGCCTGGGAGACGGGGTGGGCGGCACCCACTCCCCGCTGCGGGACCTCCTGCTGGCTCAGCTTCCTGTCCTCTCCTCTCACCCCACAGAGGGAAGGGAGTGTGAGCCTGATGCGGGGACCTGCAGGAGCCGGGGTGGGGCCTCGAGGTGACAGGCCCAGCCTTGAGGTGCCGGGGCACGCCCACCTTCGCATCCCCAACCGCCACCGGTGCTCCCGGTTCCCGTCCCCCCACTAAGAGAGCCCGGCAGGTCTGGGCTGCAGCTCCCTGTGCCGGGGAGGGCGCAGGCGTGGGGCTCACCTTGGGGAAGTCGAAGGGCTCCTCATCCCACACGGGGTTGAACGAGTTCCCCTGAGAGGTCCGAGTGCGGTACTTGCGCCGCGTGTCGACGGGGAGGCCGAACATATCCACCTCCACGTAGATGCCCACCTTCCTGTCGGACAGGAACTGCCCCGAGATCACCTGGGGGGCCAGGAGGGTGAGGAGGCTGCTGAGAGTCCCATCCCCAGGACACCCTGGCCTGAGCCCTCCCTGGCCCCACCTTGACCCGCACGGCATTGGCCACGATGCCGTCCACGATGACCTCGGTGAAGGGGTCAAAGGACTTGTCCGGCCGCCGCATGAACTCGGGCTTGAGTAGGTAGCCACTGCGCCCGTTGTACTCGAACACGCCCACGTTGAGCTGCATGGCCACGTCTGGGGGCAACAGGGGGAGGGCGAGGGTCAGCAGGTCAAATGGGGTCAGGGGTCAGGAAGAACAGTGCTGTGCAGAGGGGGGACCAGGAGTCGTTCAGGTCAGATCAAATGGCATCAAGGATCCAGACTCAGGAAAGAATGGACAAGGGGAAGGGTCTAGGATCAGCCAAGGTCAGGAGTTAGGGTCAGCCAAGGTCTCGGCTGGGTTTGGGGATCTGGGATTAGACGGTCAGAGGCCCCTTCAGTCAAGAGTAACAGGGTCATGGGGCAGAAGTCAGTGAGGCTGGGGGCCAGAGGTCAAAGGTCAAAGCAGGCCAGCGCTCACCCAGGGTCTGGAAGTTGAGCGCGACGAGCTGGCAGCCCACGTTCCAGAAGAGCTGGGGCATGTAGTTGGACGAGTCCACGCGTGTGCCCTTGGGGTAGATGCGGCTGAGCTGCTGCTTGTTGTATCTGAGGTTGGCAGTCAGGGGCCACGCTGGGTACTGGCCCCGGCGGGTAGCGGCCCCGCCTTCTGCCTCGAGCCCAGTGCTCCAGGCCCATCCTCAGCTCCTGTGAACCCACCTCCCCGCCTTTGCTCAAGCTGCCCCTTCAGTCCCCCGCTTCTCGGCCTAGGCCCTACAGTCTCCCAGGCCTGCTCAAAACCCAGAGCGGGGTGCTAGAGCATCAGGATCCTGCGCAGGTGCTACGGGTGGGGTCAGAACAATCTGAGCCAGCCTCCGAGGGAGTAGCCCCACCCCGCTAGCCCTAGCAACACGGAAGGATACTCCACAAACTCCATGGGGCTCTTGGTCAGTTGCTCCATGGCCTTGGTCTCCACAAAGGATGACATCTCAAAGCACTTGTTCCTCTCTGGGGGGTGGGGAGGGGGAGGGGGTCAGGCCTGGCAGGGCCAGACCCCCTCCCACTTCTCCACCTCTCACCCCACTCACTTCGAGCAGCCTCGAAGGACTTGAACTTGACGGGCTCGATGTAGTTGACAAGTGTCGACATTTCCTCAGTGGCATTGACCTCACTGCTGGCAGTGCCCTGTGGCCCCCAAATGCAGGGTCAGCGGTCCCATGGCCCCCAGCCATCAGTTGGAAGTTCCCTCACCTGCCCCCCCCACCACAAAGGAGGCACTGACCCTCCTCCCAGCCCTGCAATCACACTGCCCAGTTCTCTCAGCAAAGACCCCAGCCTGGCCACGGCCTGTCAGTCCGGGTCCCATCTGCCCCGCAGCCTTCTCTCTGGGCCTCTCCAATGTGCCCTGGACCCCACCTTCCTGGTTTGCCTTCTACCTCCCTGATGCTTAGAAGCTGGAACTCCTCACCCAACCCCAGGGGTTCAATTATTCACATGCAGCTGAGCCCCAAATTTCCATCCCCAGTCTCATTTCCAACCACCACCTGCCATCTCCTCTTGGGTGGCTCACAAGAGCCTCAAACTCAAGCCCTGCTACCTGAGCTCGACCATGGCTGCCCCCACCCTTCCCCACTCTGGGCCCCTCTCAAACCCAATCTCATGATTGACCTTCTCTGTCACCTTCTCTCCTCAAAACTCAGCGCTCCCTCGTCTTGCACTGCCCCCTCCCCCTGCACTCTCTGGCCCTGCCACAGGGCCTTTGCACAGTGTTCCCTCTTCCTCAGGTCTGCTCACCCAACGTCCCCGCTGAGGTCCGACTCCCCCTCCTCCCCCCAGTTCTGCACCCTAACTCACTCCTCCCGGCCCACGTCCCGAACACAACTGCACACTCGCTTCCGTGCCTGTTTATCTAAGGCCCCTCCCCCACTCCACACACTCCCCCCTCTGAACTCTGGGAGCGCAGGGATAACATCTGATCGCGAGCGGACCCAGCACCCGGTGCTGTGCCCGGCACAGTCAGGGCGCAGCAAACACTTGGGAGGTGAAGATGTGCCACCACCCCCTCCTCCTGCCTGTAGGCCTGACCTCGTCGGTGGTCGGCTTTTTGGGGTCCGTCTGTTCCTCCTCTTCCTCATCCTCTTCCTCATCCTCACGGTAGGCAGATCCAAGAGCATCAGGGCCCCGCTGCAAACTCTCCTCACCCAGAGACTTCTGAGGCTCCAGGCTGGGCTTCTCAAGGCCCGCCTCCTCCCCATTGCTCAGGCCTGGGCAGCTGTCAGAGCTGGGGGACCCTGCAGAGGACAAGGCCACAGGAGGTCGGGGGTCAGGGCACACACAGACACACAGGAGCCAGGAGGAGTTGTGCCCAGTGTGTAGAGGCGACTCACGGAGTCAAGGGGTACTCTCAGGGCAGTGTGGCTGGGGGACGAGGGGAGCTCAGGAGCTGGATGGGATCAAACCGAACGATGGTGTAGAGGAATCAAAGGTCAAAGATCAGGATGCAGAGTTATATCCAGCAGGGAGGTAGGTAGCGTGGCTCAGAAGGGTGAGAACTGGGGTACAACAGCCTTGACGGTGAGGGTAAAGGATGACAAGGTGGGGTTCCAAGTCAGGGGTCAGTGAGGCCCACAGCCAGTGAGGGCGCGTAGTGAGGTGAGCACTCAGGGGTTGGATGTAAGCGGGACCTCAGTAAAGTGAGAGGTCCAGGGTGAGCTGAAATTAGAACCAGCTGGGTGGGTAGACTCAGTAGGGATCTCAGGAGAGAGGTGGTTTAGGTGAGAGGTGATTGAGGTCAGAGGTCAGAATTCAGAGTCATAACCTGGTTCAGGGGGAGGGCTCTGTGAGGTGCAAGGTGGAGGTTGAGATTGAGGGGTCAGGAGGTGGATGGAGCCAAATCCAACTGGGGTGAAGTTCAGTGAGGTGAGCACCTGGGGTCAGGGGTCAGAGGTCCCATACTCAGCTGAGCGGTGGCGAGCGGCTTGGTGAGGAGGGAGGTCAGGTTGGGAGCAGAGAGAGCATCCCCAGGGAGGGCTGAGTTCGGCGAAGTGGGAGGCTAGGGTCAGGACTAGGGTCGAAGGTCGGGCCAGGGCCGTACCGAGCTGGGGCGAGGAGGGCTCGGTGGCGGCAGAGCTCTCGCTCAGGGCCGAGTTGCTCTGCTCTAGCGGCCGCTTGCGCACGGAGCTGTCGGGAACGCCAGTGCTGGGCCGGTGCCGCTTCTTGTTCTTCACCAGGATGCGGCCCATCAGGTCCTGGGGGCTGGGCAGGGGGACGCCCGGGGCCAGCTGGTGGGCACGGACAGGTCAGGGTCTGCTGGGCGCCCTCACCCCCATGCCCCGCCCCGGCTCTGTGCCCCATACCGGGTACTTGTCCAGGGGGTCGATGAGCAGTGCGTCCCCAAAGATGGAGCGGCAGTACTCAGCCATCTTGGCCTGCTGCTTTGCCCTGTGGGGCCAAGGTCAGAGGTCAGAGGTTCTTGGGGTGAAGCTGAGGTCCCCAGGGTAGGTCAGAGGCCGGCAGGGTCAGTGAAAGATCCCAGGGTCAGAGGTCACAGGAGCAGTCCAACAGTGCCATGGTGAGGTGGTTGTCTCTGGGTCACCAGGGGTCCCCAGGCCAGGATCGGGGTCCCAGGGTCAGGGGCCCACTCACGAGTCCACGTGGTTCTCAAAGGAGAGGATGACGGGGTAGGGTGAGGTCTTGAAGGCGGTCTCCGCAATGGCCTCCAGCACGTCTCGCAGCGGCACCTCCGTGGTCATGGTGAAGCCGTGGGTGATGAAGGGCTCCTCCTCAGGCGGCCGCCCTTTCCACACGTCCAGCTCCACGCAGCGGCAGCCCCACAGCAGTGCCTGCCGGTACATCTCCACCGACGAGGTTCCCGCCAGCTGCCCCGCTGGGGGCGAGGCTCCGTCACCACGGCCACCCCGCCAGCCTCGCCCTCTTCCCCAGGCCTGCGCTGAACCGGGCCATGCTGGGGACGCAGAGCCCCGGGGGTGGCCTGGCCCTGGCACACTCTGTCTGGCCAGCTTCTGACCACTCCTTAATTCGCTGTGGAACCAGCACCATCTCTCCCCGAAGTCCCAAAGCTGGGTAGCGTCGGCATCCACCAGCACCGGCTGACAGGCTGGCTCCTCCCCCAGGTCTCACCCTCTCTCCGATAAACACCCACCACCCCCATCCCACCAGCCTGAACCGGGGAGTCAGCCCCAACACCCCCATGGCCCCTCACTTCCCCTTCCTCCCTCCACCGCTGCTGCCCTGGAACAGCCTCCATCACCTCCTCCTGGGGACAGCAGGCCCCTCCCCGCCTCCCATCCAATCTCTGCGAAGCACCTGGCATCATCCTTCTAAAAACATACCAGGTCACGTCACCTCTCCCTGCTAAACACCTTGCAAGAAGCCTTCCCACTCACTTAGGATCAACCCAAATTCTTCCCATT
This sequence comes from Balaenoptera acutorostrata, assembly GCF_949987535.1. Taxonomy (NCBI): domain Eukaryota; kingdom Metazoa; phylum Chordata; class Mammalia; order Artiodactyla; family Balaenopteridae; genus Balaenoptera; species Balaenoptera acutorostrata. The sequence continues at coordinate 8,231,085 of NC_080072.1, forward strand.
CCTTCTGTGCCCCCGGGGTCCCTCTCATCTCTACCTGCCCCAGTCCCCGCCCCACCCTGCTCCACCCTGCCCCACCCCACCTCTCAGCCTCCTTTCTGCTTAAGAGCACCAAAGGGTCTCCTGCTCCCAGGCCTACGCACAGGCTGTTCCTTCCCGGGGCAGATGCAAGCCTCAGCCCTTCCCCCAGGGAAGCCTCCTGGACCACCCCGAGAAACCCATGCACAGAAGCCCACTCCCCAGGGCAGGCAGTCTGTTCCCGGCGTGTATCCCTAGCAGGGGCCACCCCAAAAGGAGGGAAGCAGTCTAAGGGCCAGAGGGCAGAGGGCAGAGGTCACGCTAGGATGGGCTTGCTCACCCGTGAGATAGGTGTTGTGTGAGGAGTTGATGAAGTAGGCACTGAGCGGCTGGGTCATGTCTGTGCTCAGATCCAGGGCCTCTAGGGGCAGGATGCCGTTCTCCTCACCTCCCAGGTAGCGGCTGAAGCCCTCCATGGACATCTGGTCTGGGGGCGGGGTGGGGTCAGCAGGGGCAGCTGGGGCCCTCCCGCCTTGCCCCCAGCTCCCACGCCGGCTCACCTCTCTCCAGGAATTGCTGGTTGGGCTCATACTTCTCGATAAGCAGCCGGGCCTGGGAGGGCCGCAGAGGCGGGTACAGCACTTCATTGAGCCTCGGGTCCCGTTGCTTTTGGTTGATGAAGTCCATGAGCTGCTCCAGCGTCAGGTATGGTTTGCCCTTGGCGCCTCTGGAGAGGGCGGGAAGTGGAGTCAGGCTGGAGCCTCACCAGCCCCTGCTCCAAACCCTCACCCTGTGAGGAGTCAGAAGGCCGTGCCTGGCTCTAGAACCCTCTGACTGGGACTTGGGCAAGTTGCTGGCCCCTCTGGGCCTCAGTTTCCCCATCCGCTCTCCTAACCATTTGGTGCTGCCATTGGTATCAGCAAGGGCTTTGGAAGCCACCAAGTGCTTGGCCCACCACACCATGCTTCCAGGTCCTGGACCCGATCTCAGCTCCAGCCCTCACCGACAACACATCTGAGCCACTGGGTCCTCAGCCCCAGTGTGCGCAGATGACAGCAACCCCGGCCAAGGGTCAGCATAGAACTGTCCACGACAGAGCCCCAGGCAAGGCAGCTCTGAGCACAGGCACAGCTCCAGCACACAGAGACCCCGACAGCTCCACTTCCCCTCCCTTGAACTGGAAGGAATGCCAGCAGAGGCCAGACACGGTGTATGGGGGGCTGGGAGGCAGGCCCAGCCCTGCTCACATCTCCAGCAGGATCTTGTCAATGTCCGGCCGCAGACAAAGCTTGTTCAAGAACCGCTCAAAGATTTCCAAGGAAAACTCGTCAGGCCGGATGGACTCGCTCTAGGGGCCAGGAGTGGAGGGTGAGAACCCAGGGACAGCCAGCCCTCAAAGAGCAGGCGCCCACCGTGACACCCCCCAACCCTGGCCCCTGGCCCCAGCCCCCTCACCCGGTTGAAGTTGAGGCCACAGGATTCCAGCGCAGTTTCTACCCGCTTCTTGTCTGCTGAGAACATCTTCAGGATGCTGAGCAGATGGGAGGGGTTAGGGTCAGTGGGGGCAAAGGTCACCAAGGTCAGAAAAGCAGAGAAGGTGCTGAGGGAAAGGGGCGCTCACTTCTTGACAGGGATCCGTCCATCCTGGTTCACCTGAAGTTTCAGCTTCGTGTACCTGGGGACACAGGTGGAAGGGTCATGCCCTGGGAACAGCTACCTGAACCCCCCCCCCCCCGTCCCCGATGCACCCCCCCAACCCGGCCGCCCCAGGGCAGGCCCAGGGCTCACGCTTTGCGCAAGAAGGTGTTCCGGGAGGCATTCTGAGCCAGGATGTTCATAGCCAGCTTGAACAGCTCCTCGGACCAGACCTGAGGTGTCAGGATCCAGGGGGAGGGGGTGAGGGGGGCACAGAGGGGCTGGCCCAGCCACAGCCCATGCCCAGAACTAGGTCTGGCACGCACTAAGTGCTTAAATACCACTTTGTCAGAGGATGATTAAAAACAGGGGCAGAGGTCAGCCTAGTACACAACAGGTGCCTACTAAGTGATGGCTGACTCAGCAAGTGAGGCTGTAGCTCCCCCAGGCCGAGCCATCAATCCTAGCCCACCTTGGCTGTGTCATCCTGCACGGCCATGAAGTTCAAGAACGATGTATTCACCGGGTCTGGCCCGGCCACCACTGTTATCAACTTCTCCTCCAACCGGGCATCAGGGCCCCCAAAGCCCAACACCTCCCGAATCTTGGGGTCCTGAGAAGGTGAAAGCCAAGGGTGAAGAGGGTTGTCCCCATCCCCCACAGCCTCACTCCCATCCTGAGTCCTGGGCCCCCATCACTCACCTTGGGTAGGCGGGCATAACGGCCTGTCCTCGTGTCCCTGATGGAACTGATATCCAGCGTGTCCACCTCCTGGGGAAACCAGATGCCAGGGGAGGTCTGAGAGGCTACAGGGTGACAGCTGGGAGCCCCCAAGCTCCCCACCCAGGCCAGGGAGTGTCCACCCCCTGCTGGAGCCCCAGCCTCAGCCCCCGCCCTTAGCACTTCCTGTCCAGGGAACCGTGGGAGAGGTCAGGCAGCAGCGGGGCCCCACCCCCATGGGCGGGGGCTGGGGGTGGTTTCGGGGGTCTGGGGTGGGAGCCCTAGACCTGAGCAAACTGCACCAGCACCCGCCCTCACCATGTTGGGTCCTGTCCAGTACAGGAAGAAGCCACTGGGGTCCACGCGCAGAGTTACCAGGTTCTGACTGGAGGCCTCCTGGGGATGAGATAGACGGCAGGGGTCAGGGGGTGAGGGCTGCCGCCCAGGTTTGGTCCCTGGACCCCCTGGGGCCATACCTATTCCCCCCCCCCGCCCCAGTCTTTCTCTCAGTGAGCGAAGACGAAGCCTCAGCCAGCCCACAGGTCCTCTGTGGCTCCCTCGAGTCCTCAGGACAAAGCTGAGGTCCTAGTCCCCTCCCAGCCCCACTGCTCTCTTGCCCTAAGACTCTGTCACATGGACCACTAACTACCCTTTCCCCACCTCCAGTCTTTGCATCATTGCTCCTTTGCAAGGATATTCTCCCTTCCTTCTCTATCCCCGAAATCTGACCTGCCTCCTTGGGGAGGCCTCCCCAGACCCCAAGCCTGGGCTCAGTTTCCTCATAAGGTCTGAGAGCTCCCTGGTGGCTGAAGCACTCACAGCCCCCTTGGGAATATTTATGGAATGAAAGAAGAGGGTTTGGACGCCTGACCCCCATGGTCCTTCTGTGTCCCTCGGGTCCCCATGAAGACCAGCCGCCCCTTACGTCTGCTTCAAAGTCCATCACACCCCCCAACCCTGCGCCCCACTGGAGCCTCACAGCTTCGAGGCTCGCCCCATCCTACAGAGCACAGACTAAGTCCCCTCGGAAGGGGACTCACCCTGCCCTCAGGACTAGACAGTGAATTCTGTTCTCGCTCCAACAGCCCTGGCTGGCAGGAGGGTAGAAAGGGGTGCACTGGCCCCATTTTCTGAGGAGGGCCACCCTGTGTGACTCAGGACCAGCAGCAGTGGGGGAGGGGGTGGTGTCATCAGAGGCTTAGACTCGGCCAGGGCCCAAGTGACCACGTGGCCCCAGGTAGAACTCTCCTGCCCCAGGCCAAGAGAAGACGCTGCCTCACCTTGGTGCCACCCCAAGCTGCTGCTCACTGGTGGACGATCCGTAACAACAGCTCACCCTGACACCGCCCCTACTGCTTGCCAGGTACGGGTCTAAGCGCTCAATATCTAGGTGCTCACTTAGTCCTCCTAACAACCTACGAGGTTTGCACTCTTGTTCTTCCCATCTTACAGGTGAGGAGACTGAGGCACAGAGAGACTACCTAGTTTGCCTAACGTCAAGAAGAGGAGCCAAGATTTGCATGCACGCAGTATGGCTCCAGAGTCCCGAGGTTTGGGAAGCAGGGAACCAGGACCCCTGCCAGACTCCCAGCTCCTGACCTCAGCCACAACCCCACTGTGGGGCCTGGGATTAGCCTCCATTCTCCAGACTCAGTTTTCATCTTCTGGAGAACGGGGACTGCACTAGCCCCGCCCATCTCAGCCTTTACTTACAAAGGACAGGAGGTTGATCTGGGGGCCGAGGGGATAGGAGGCTTGGGAACTGTTGGGATGCTTGGGCCTCCCCACCTCACTGTGCTGACACCCATCCTCAGCCCCTCTCTGGGATTACCAACCCTGCCCTGGGCTCAGGGCCCCCCAGGAGTGTGAGGAGGGGGGAGTTCTGTGGGTACTGCCTCCAGGGCCTCCCTCTCCCCCTTCTCAGGGGTCTGGTCTTCAAAGGCAGCCCAGGCCCCAGGTTCTCAGGCCCCAAGTCCCTGTCAGCAACCCCCACCCCACCCCCAGGGCCCTCTCCCTGTTCCCACTTCCTTATTTGGGTTTATCACACTGGAAGGAAAAGGAGAAACTTTTTCCTTCAAGCCGGCCTGGGGGGAGGGGTCTCCCCTAGCCCCAGGGGCGCCGGGGCACCCCTCTATGGCACACCTGTTACCTCAGGCCACGCCCCCAGCCCCTCCCCCCAGCTCCCACGCCTACCCGCCCCACCCAGCCGGAAAGGAGCCGAGTCTTCCAGGCCTCCGGCCTGCCCGGGAAGGAGCAGCAAGGCAGCTCAGGCAGGCGGGGGGGAAAGCCCCGGGGAAGGAGGGGCCCAGGGGGCAGAGGAGGGGGCGGTGTGAAAACGAGGGTGAGGTGCAGGACAGCTCGCAGAGCCGCAGGTGGGAGCGGGGCCTCTGGGAAGCTCCAGGGGCAGGTCAGGTAAAGGGGGGGGAGGGGGAGTCAGGATCTATTGGGGTTCAAAGTCCCGATGCTAAGAAGTGGAGAGCAAAGTTCCCCCGGGGTGGAGGAACTTGGGGGGAGCACAGTCTCCACTAGGGGGGTGACTTGGTGCTCCCACCTGAGCAGCGAGCTGGGCTGGGATCCAGAAGCAGGGCAAAGGGGTGCCAGCCAGAATAGGGTGAAAAAGTGATGAATGGAGAAGAATGTTCAGACTAGGGCACTGGGAAGAGTAGGGTCCCAGAGGCACCCACTCAGAATGGGGGTACACTGAACCAGACTGGGGGCTATGGTTCTTGAGCCAGACTGTCCAGTGCCGGGCAGGGGTCTGGGGACCAGGCCAGGGTTGGGGGAACCAGAATTAGACCGGCCGGGAGAGGTGAGAAGAGCCAGAGAAAAGTGAGGGGCTGGAATTTATTGGGGTTCGAAATCTCTGGGCCAAGGAATGAATGCCAAATTTTCCGCAGATGAGGGACTGGAGTGGGGGGTGGGGGACAGAGTCTTCATTACGAGGACGACTGGGGACTCAAGTTTCCGGAGCGCAGCCAGGCTGGGATGGGGGGTGGGGGGGGCGGTGGCCAGGCCAGTCTGGGCTGGGGGTCCCCGGCGTCTGCCGGAGCTGGGGCGAGGGAGTCCCCGGATCTGGGCGGAGCAGGGGGCCCCTGCACTTACCTCGTCCCATTTGATGAACTTACTCCCGCGCCGCAGGGTCTCCACGACGGTGGGCGGCTCCAGCTGCAGCGCGTGGACGCCGGGCCTGGCGCCCGCCATAGCTGGGCCGGGGGCGGGTCGGGGACCCACGGAGCCCCGACGGGGACCCGACGGCGCCGCTGCTCCCTCCGCGCGCTCCCGCGCGGCCCGCTCCGGCCCGGCGGCGTCACCGCCCGCCCGCCAGTCTGTCCGGGACAGACCAGAGAATCGGCGGGGCCCGGCCGGGGCGGGGCGGGGGCGGGACCGCAGCGGCACCGCCCCCTCCCCCGGCGTCGGGCCCGCCCGCCCCGCGTCGGCTCCCCCTGGCGGCCGGGGTGGCGACTGCAGCCAGAGGAGGGATGGGGCAGAGGCACGCCCGGACTGGGGCACTTCGCTGGGGGTGGCTCAGCTGAACCCGCCCCGGGTTGGAGGAAGGCGCTTCGGGGCGGGGAGGCTGTTGGGGTGCAGCTGGAGGGACTGCGTGCAGAGGGCGCTGCCGAAGACCGGCCGGGGTCGGCCCGCTAAGGTTTCTGAGGGGCAGGGGCGGGGGGTACTACCGGAGAGCAGGACTTGGGCCTGGGGGCGCAGAGACCTGCCACCCACCCCACTCCTGCAGCACTTAGCTGAGCGCTGGAAAAGACACTCCCACCCCCTTCTCTGCCCTCACTTCGCCTCACCCCCTTCTGCAGCAGCTCGGTACCCGCCCCCCCCTCCCTGAGAGCAATTAGCAAGCTAATGGGCCTTCCGCCGGCGGGCGCCCCTCCCCCGTCCCTAGCCCGGGGAGGCCCGGCGCCTGTCGCCTCCTTTGAGGACCCAAGCACCCTGGCTTTCCAGAGCGAGCCCTGGAACAGCGCCCTTCTTGTTCCGCAGACACCCCCCACAGCTCAACCTGGAGCCTGTCCCTGCGGGGCTCTCGACTGCAAACTGAGAAGGGGACAACTGGTCGCTTGCCCAGAGGGGTCAGAAGCCTCCTGGGTGTCCACGAACAAGGAGGGTCGAGGAGGGGCTCTGCCACTCCTGGCCCACAGCAGGTGCCCTGAAATCTGCTGCATGCCAGGGACGGGAGCGGGGAAGGCGCATGGGCACTGAGATGGGTGGGGGCTGCAGCCCCTCCCGCAGGGCTTGGCTGGGGGGGCTCCTGCCTGGGGGCCCCTGTGGGAGCCCCCCCAATACAGAGACAGTAGCAGCAGCAGGTTTAAAGTAGAACTCATCCAGAGGGGCCAGCCAAGTCACCTAGAAACCCAGAAAGAGATGGAGCTGCTTCTGGGGGAGGAGGGGTCAGTCAAGGAGGAGCCAGCCCTACAGGCCTCTTTGCCCCAGGCTCTCAGACCCCCAAGGGGAGCCCTGCCTAGCACTGGCCATCCTCAAAATCCCCACCATGTTGGGTACCAACTCTAACCTAACAGATCTCCTAGCCTTTGGCTGAGGCCCTGTGGGGTGTGATTATTATCTCTACTTGAGGCGCAGAGAGGGGAAAGGACTTGCCCAAGGTCACACAGCTTCATAGGAAGATTGCAGCCCTCTGTCTTGAAGGCCAGTTTATGTCCTGCCTTTACTCCTTGCCCTTGAAGAGACAAAGAAAGGGGGACAGGACTTGTGATCCTTGTCCTCTCTCACCAGAGCAACAGAGCCATAGCCCTCAGAGACTCAGGGACTACGGGGTCTCATTGGGCAGAGCCATGCCGGGTAGAGATTGGCCTCTGCTCCCGCTGACTTGGGTTCAAGTCTACCGGCAGAACCTCATCTCTCTGTGCCTCAGTCACCTTGTCCAGAAGGTGAAGGTTGTCAGAGGATGAAATAGTCAAATGAGTATGAGATGACCCCTAGGTGTAGACAGCTGGATCTCTAAGGAGTGAGAGCAGGCTGTGGGGACAAGGGGGAGGAAGGAGGAAAGGGCATGGATCAGCTCTGGGGCAGGGGGCTAGCGGGGCCTAGAGCCAGGGCCTGAGTTTAGGGGTAGAAGCTCTAGGCAGCAGCTCCTTGGAAAACAGGATGGGAGCCTGCTTCCTGGGCCTGAGCCCCTCCCCCTCTCCCTCCACCCCTGTGTCTCCCGAGGCCAGGGCAACCCCCATTAGAGGGCTTCTTCCTCCTCGGACACTTTCTTGCAGCCTTGGTAATGGTAATAGAGTTTCTCGGCAAGCAGTAAATGGTGGAAGGAAGGCAGACTTTCCGGCCTCTACCCTTGATTAAAGGAGCGGTCTCAGCCAAGGGACCCTCCCTAGGGCCTCTGCTTTGAGGAGGTGCTGAAAGCAGCCTTAGCTGCCCTCTGGTGGAGGGGGGCCAGGATCCCAAGAGGGGTGGGGCTGGGGAGGCCACAGCCTGAGGCTGGAAGGATGAAGAGCAGCAGCGGTGACAGGTTCAGACAGGAGAGCAAGGGCTGGGATATGGTCTTGGAGCCCTGACCTCAGCCCCAAACCACCAGAAGTCAGCAGAATCCGCCCCTCTGAAGAGGCTCAGGGCAGGTAAGTGACTTGCCCAGTGCCTCAAAGCCTAGGGCAGAGGCAGGATTTGAACCCAGTTCTTCCACTCCAAGGTTCTGTGCTGGGCAGCCCAGCCTCCAAGACAGCTGCAGGCCATCATGGCCATCTGCACTAACTGTTTTTTTTTTTTTTTTTAAGTTTTACTTGATTTTATTTATTTATTTATTTTATTTTTGGCTGTGTTGGGTCTTCGGTTCGTGCGAGGGCTTTCTCCAGTTGCGGCAAGCGGGGGCCACTCTTCATCGCGGTGCGGGGACCGCTCTTCATCGCGGTGCGCGGGCCTTTCTCTATCGCGGCCCCTCCCGTCGCGGGGCACAGGCTCCAGACGCGCAGGCTCAGCAATTGTGGCTCACGGGCCCAGCTGCTCCGTGGCATGTGGGATCTTCCCAGACCAGGGCTCGAACCCGTGTCCCCTGCATTAGCAGGCAGATTCTCAACCACTGCGCCACCAGGGAAGCCCTGCACTAACTGTTCACAGGGTAGGTGGCCATGGGAAGGGACTGGATGTGCAGGGGAGTCAGCCCCAGGAATCTGGGAGTGCCCTGGGGGTAGCACAGAAGGTGGAGAGAGGGAGAGTCAGGAAAAGCATCCCTGGCTCTTCCCTGTTCAGCCTAGAGAATCCTCAGGGGACCCCTGAAATTTGGACATGACCGGAGCCCTTCACACCAGCCTTGAGGGGAGGAGGGACAGGAAGATCATTGCTCAGGGTCATAGCATCTGGGGGGTGCAGAGCTGGGGCTGGTACCCAGGTCTTCACCGCCAGTAGGTTTCACTCCCACAACAAGCTATGGTATATCCTCTCTTGTAACTGTGAGCTCCCCAAGGCCTGAATCAATGCTCCAGTTCAGAAAGAACAGACCCGCCCCAGTGGGGTTAGGTGGGGTGTGGTGGGGAATTTGGACGTGGGTAAGTTGCTTCTCCCATCAGGCCAAGCTCAGAGCCAGAGGCCAGGCTGGGGATGGGGCTCTCTTTGAAAGAGTGGGTCCTGCCTAATCCGCAAGAGCAGGGTCAGTCCTTCCCTGGCCCCCCAGGCTGGCCAAAGGGAGGCTAAGGCCAGAATGGGGGCTAGAGAGGGAGGAGGTGTCAGCCCGTCACCGAGCCACATTAACCTGCCCCCTACCCTGGCCTGAATCCCACCACCACCATCACCACACACACCATTCTCAGCAGCGCCTTCTTATTGTCTATTCTCCGCAGCTACAAGGTAAGCCTACAGTCCTAGGTTTGAGTTTGTCTGCAGCACCAGCTGTGTGACCCTGGGCCAGTGTCAACCTCTCTCTGAACTCCACCTACTGCAGAGGACTTCTCTGGCATCCAGAGAGAGGGTGTCTGTGAGGGGTTGGGACTTACTGCCTCTCAGACCCTGAGACTCTGGTTGGGACTGCAGAGGGTGAGCCTGCTGTCTGTGGAAGTATCCCAAACAGAGCTCCACAGCCTTGTGCAGTGGTATGAGTAGTGATTTTGTGTCAGGGGACCTGGGTATACAAGCTGAGCTCCATCTCTATCTGGCTGTGTGACTTAACCCCTGTGGTTCAGTCCTTGAATCTTCCATGCACTTTCCTATTTAATCTTTGCCACAGGCTTCAGAGGAAATGGATGCACAGAAGAAGCCATTCATTCCTTCATTCGGTCATTTGTTCAACCAATAGTTATCGAACACCTACTATGAGTCTGACCTAGATGCTGAGAGTTCAAGAGTCAGGTAATTTGCACGATGCATGTGGGTTTGAAGCCCAGCAGGCCCACTCAGCCATGGGCATCAGCAGTAAACAAGGTCCAGACAGGTCTCGACCTCATGGAGCTCATAGTTGAGAAATGGGAGACAGACAATGAACAAATGAATGAGAGACACTATTTTAAAATATGGAAAATCAAAGCAGGTGCGGGAATGAGACGCACGGTCTGATTAAGAGAGGTGGGCCAGATAAGGCGCCTGTGAGATCTGAAGGACAGAGGAGGCCGCAGGGCGAGGATCTACCGGAGAGCGAGTGAGGTGCCCTCACACTGGAACCGACTATGTGGAACCGACCGGAGGAACTCTCGTTAGGGTCAGCTGTTATTATCTTTATTATCGTGAGTACCGGCTCCCCCACTTCCCAGCTCTTTACGCCTCAGTTTGTACACACAGAGGTTGCGGGGTGCAGAGAACCGCGCCCTGTGGAGACCAGCCCTACGAGAGCGCTCCAAACAAGTTCTGTGCTTCCAGGACCCGGTTCCGCTCCAGGGGAGGGGCGGCCATGGGGGCCGGACCCTGGGGACTACATTTCCCATAATTCCGTCCCCCGCCGCCATCTTGGCGGGTGGGCGGTGGCTGCCTGGGGTCTGGCCCTTCAGGCCGCCCGGATGGCTCAGCTCACCCCCAACCTAGGCCTCCATCATGGGGGGCGCGGAACCCCGACGAGTAGGGCGTCCGGTGACCTGGGCAGCGCCTGCCCGCCTTCTCCACTCCTCCACCCCCGGGCGTCCGGCCCACGTGTCCGTCCGCGCGAAGAAGCCTGCTCTTTACCCGCTGGCCAAGGGCCTGAGGACCCAGAAGTCGGGGGCTCCCACGTCTCTTTCTCGGACCTCTGTCCTGTATACAGTGCCCACTCCCCTCCATTCTCAGACGTCCCCTGTTTTTGCTTCAGTGAGGTCAGAACACTAGGTTCCCCGCAGGAGCGCAAATCCGGCTACCGGACGCTTCGAACGCCTGGGCTTGGGGCAGGAAGGTTAAAAGGGATAGCGGACAGCTAGGTCCAAACCTCTAAGGACTAGACCCTCTCCTAGCCCCTGCCCGGGGGCGGGGTAGAGGTGAGGGGCCTGCTGCAGGACTGTCCCTTTAAGGGGGTGTGGTCGGGGGGCGGGGGAAGCGATCGAGACAGAGAAAGCGGCTTCGGCTGCGGCGGCTCGGGCGGCGGCCGCGGGGGACAAAGGGCGGGCGGATCGGCGGGGAGGGGGCGGGGCGCGGCCAGGCCAGGCCCGGGGGCTCCGCATGCTGCAGCTGCCCCCGGGCGCCCCCGCCGCCGCCCTCGCCGCGGAGCCGTGCGGAGCCGAGCTCACGAGCTAACCCGAGCCAGCGGCCCGGAGCCAGCCGGCGGGCGTCCCGGAGGCGGCGGCGCAGGGAGGGGCCCGACGCGCGCACGTGGCCCCGGCGGCCGCCATGGCGGACAGCGGCCCCGCAGGGGGCGCGGCGTTGGCGGCTCCGGCCCCTGGACCCGGGAGTGGCGGCCCAGGGCCCCGCGTCTACTTTCAGAGCCCCCCTGGGGCTGCAGGCGAGGGCCCTGGCGGCGCGGACGACGAGGGCCCAGTGAGGCGCCAAGGGAAGGTCACGGTCAAGTACGACCGCAAGGAGCTACGGAAGCGCCTCAACCTGGAGGAGTGGATCCTGGAGCAGCTCACTCGCCTCTACGACTGCCAGGTGTGTCCCCCACCCTGCGCCGACACCCTAAAATCGGTCCCGATTCGCGCCGCCTGGGAACCCCACCTTGAGCCCGCCTGTCACCCGGAGTCAATGGGCGCTCCGCTTCCGCGCGCTCCCCAGCTCTCCGTACTCCCCGCCCCCAATGTATGTTCTTTCTTGTCTGACCTAAGTCACTCCTTTCTTATCTGCTGCCTTAGACAGGAGACTCGGAGATTGTCTGGGCTGGCGGGGAAAGGAGAGCTACCTATTGCCTGCTAGCCTAGACTGGTTAAAAGGCGCTAGCTAGCCTGAGTGGTGGTGGTACGGGTCTTGCCTATTCTAATGGGCTAACCTGGAGCTCCATCTTGCCATGGGGGGTAAGGTAGCCCACTCTCTGGGTTCTAGTTCTCCACCCTATGACTCCTTCCTTGATCAAATGGTGACTCAGTCCCCGGGGGGCAGGGTGGAGGAGTGGGTTTGCCCTGTGCTGCCTACCCTAGTGCAGCCCTGGGATGCAGCTGACTCCAGACCGGAGAGATGCTTCCTGGGGGGGGAGGGGTGGCAGGCACCCCCTCCCTCAGCAAAGCATGGGCTCTTTGTTTCCCCTTTACCAGGCCTGGGTCCTTCCCACTGACCCCTCACCCTTCACTTCCTCCTCACTCCTGGGAAGCTGTGACAGGTGTTTGGGGGAGGGGAAGGGGCTGTGATGAGTTGGGACAGCTGGCCCCACCTGTGCTCTGGTTGAGATGGGGGGCCCGGAAGTTGGGGAGACACATCTGCAGGGTTCCCAGCCCAGGATCCCCAGCCTTAGCTGTCTGGCACCCAGGGTGCCCAACTGGCAGGGACAGGAAGCTCCCCCCCTCATTGGGCAGTTTGCCTTGGCACAGGCCTGATCTGTTTTCTCCTCGGAGCAGCTGCCGCTGTCTGCTGGGCAAGAGGGCTGGCTCATCTGCAGTAGGGCAGGGGCCTCAGCCAGAGAGCCCCTCTCACACCCTCTCTCCCAACTCAGGCCCTTGTCTCTCCCTCCTCCCCCACCCCTACCCCAGGAAGAGGAGATCCCGGAGCTGGAGATTGACGTGGATGAACTCCTGGACATGGAGAGCGATGATACCCGAGCTGCCAGGGTCAAGGTGAGAGGGGTTGGGGGGCAGCAGGGCCAGGTCAGGGGAGCAGGGAATAGAGGGGTGCCTGGAGGCACTGCCCCGTGGGTAGGCAAGCCTCTGGAGCCAGGCCTTCTTTGGTCTGAGTCAGCCAGTTCTGTGACCTTCCTGGGCTCAGCTTCTGGCTCCATCAAATAGGGCCAGTGGTACTTGCCTAGCTGTTCAGTAGCTGTGGCATCTCCTGTGCCTTAGGGTGGCCCCAGTGCCTTGGAAGAGGGTATAGGTGAACTTTAGGCCCGTGTTCTAGAGACTCATAGTTATACTTTTCCCCCATGCCCCATTAGGAGCTGCTGGTTGACTGTTACAAACCCACTGAGGTAAGGAGGTGGTTTCCCCAGAGGGTGAGGTGAGGAGCCTGGGGTCCTGTCATCTTGGGTTCTGGTCTCCCTAATGTCCTCCCTCCCTCCAGGCCTTCATCTCTGGCCTGCTGGACAAGATCCGGGGCATGCAGAAGCTGAGCACACCCCAGAAGAAGTAAGGGTCCTCGACCCAGGTGAACGGTGGCTCCCACAGGACAATCGCTGCCCCGCAACCTCGTAGCAACAGCAATACCGGGGGGCCCTGCGGCCAGGCCTGGTGCCATGCGCAGTGCTCCCCGTGCCCCTGGCCCAGGGGCCTCTTCCCTGCCCCCTCAGTTTTCCATTTTTGGGGTTTTTTATTATTATTAAACTGACGGGACTTTTTGTGTTTTTATATTGACTGCGGCGCGGGCCCTTTAATAAAGCTAGGATATGCCTTTGGTGCAGTTAACAGGCTCGTCTGGTTTCTTTTAGGGGGGACACACTGCTCTTACAACTGCTGCCAGCTCAGCTTCTCCCCAGGTGACCGCAGGCCTTCCTGAGGGCCACGTAGCCATGGCGATAGCCCAGTGCTGGCTCCCAGACCAGGATCTGGAAGTGGCTGGGGAGTTGGGGAGGAGCCGTGTTGCTACTGGAAGGCAGGAATACTCCTTTTTCCCTCTGGACAAGGGCCACCACGTCACCCAGGGTTTGGCCATTGTGACCTCCATGCCACTGAACCTACTAGACCCCAAGGCTCTGCAACCAGGAAAGGAGAGGGAGGGATGGGGGGAGGATGAGGGAGAGGGAAGGCTGAAGCTGTGGTTTCTTAAGTCTCCAGGGCCCACAGACAAACACAGTCTCACTTCATGGGCTTTTAAGTTTTTTTCTTTCTTTAAACAGTCTGGTCCCTGATGGGGGCCTCTCCACCACCCCTCCCCAGTTTGGCTACAGTTCTGAACGTCGCTCGATTTTGAGCAGCTCCACCTCGAACACCAAGGTTGCACCGCCTGCAGGGGAGAAGTGGGATCAGAATGAGAACCAGGGCCACAGGGAGATGGAATGGGTGCAGGAGATGGGGGGCAGGAAGGTTTATTACCTGGAATCTTTGGGGGAGCTCCCCGCTCTCCGTACCCTGCAAAGATGCACAAAGAAAGTGAGCCGTGGCCAGGCAGAGTGAGGTGTTCTGCAGACAATGAGGCTGAAACCAAGCCTCTGCCCATCCCAGCACAAGGCCAGAAATGGAAAAGGTGTAATGGATTTGGGAGGGGGCTGCTAAAGGTCTTGTAGAGGGCAGAGAGTGGGCACCAGAGCCAAGCGTCCCAAGGGTCTTGCCCTGTCCTCACTGCTGGACACAACTAGACTTGGAAGTGGCATGTATTGAATGGATTGAGTGGAGATCAATGCAGAGGCTGAACCAGTCTTCACCCTTACGTAGATATAACCCTGAACTCCTTATCCCCACTCAGGAAGGGCCTCTTACCTAGCTCTGACGGGATCACCAGCTTCCGCTTTTCCCCCTCACACATCCTGTAGGACAACACATGTTCAGCATGTGGCAGCACCCAGGCTCCCTGCCCCCACCCCATACCTGGAGCTTGCCTCCCACAGTTCACCTCCTGGACCACAGCCATGGCCCCTCGACTCACCCTAGGAGCCCCTGGTCCCAGCCCTTGATGACCTGGCCCGTGCCCAGGGAGAAGACAAAGGGCTGGTTCTGGGGCAGGCTGCTGTCAAACTCTGTTCCATCTTCCAGCTTACCCTGTGAGACCATGGGAAGGCCAGTGAGGAGGAGGGTCTGCTCTGACACCCCCACCCCCAGGTGCTCTTCCCATCAAGGTGGCAGCCCACAGCACTGGCGGCCATAGTCCTAGAAAGGGACAGCACCTTGGGCAGCTCACAGTACATTGCACTGCTTGCTGGTGCCAACTGGGAGTAGACAGTGAAGAGCAAGATAGGATCATGCAAAGTAGATGAGACTTGCCCAAGGTCACCCACCTTTTGGCAGACAAACCTGGCTCCCAAGTCCTTTCTGGTCCCCGGAAGGCCCACCCACCCACAAAAGCTCCACTCCTTCACCCACCGTGTAGTGCATGTGCAGGACGTCCCCTTTGCGTGATTTGATGGGACAGTGGTCTACCCGTTTCTTGACTCCGATCTGCAGCTTCCGTTTGCCCTCGGCCCCGGCGGCCGTGACCAGGGCACTCAGGCAGATGGACAATACTGTCAGGACCCAGCTCAGCCTCATGTTTCTGCGGGGACAGACCCCGACCAACCAACCGGGGGAGAGGAACGGGAGGGCATGGAATACGGGCAGGTACCAGGAGGATTCCACCCCACCGTACCTTGCCTGCCCCTGGGGATCCCCTTGTCCCGGGTCACCGCCCCCTCCCCCAGGCTCCGCGGCCACACTTACCAGTCCAGTGAGAAGGGGGCTTGCCCGAGGACCCCAGCAGCGGGGGGAGGGGGTCAGGGGAGGCCACAGCAGCCAGGGTCCAGCCCCTTTGCTCACCCCCTGCCCTTCCGTCCCTCCCAGTCCCCAGCTCTGCTCTTCAATTCCCCCCCGTCCCTTTCCGCAAAGTCCAAACCTTATCTGGCTGCGCAGCAGTTGCCCCAACCGGGCGACCCCATTCACGCCACACCCAATTGCCTCCCGCCCAGCACACCCACACCTCTGCGGCTGCCGCAGGGGGTCGGCCCCGAGGCACCCACACGTCGCCACTGGGTGGCTCCGGGGAGCCCCTGTCCTCCGGGGGTACCCCCCAGGCTGGTCCTGTGCCTCCGCCCGAGGCGCCGCCCCAACTCTGAGCCCTCGGGGGCCTGCGGGGCACCCACACTGGCCCCGTGTCGGGTGGCCGCCGAGCCCGCTCCACCCACACCACCTCTCCCGGGGGAGTTTTCGGCCTACCGCGTCCCCAGGCACGGCCACCACGGAGACCGCCCCCGCGTGGACGCCCCGGGCCATTACCTGGGCCTACCCCTTCGCTGGGCTCCTTAGCCCCACCCTTTAGAGGGCGTGGTTCCGCCCCCGGCCCTGTAGTCCCGCCCCCGACAGGACTAGACCCTTTTTCCTGAACTGTAGCCACGCCACTCACCGGCTGAGGCCGCGCCCCCGGTGCCTGGGCTCCTTCCCCCTTGGTCTCCAAACCCGAGGCTTCTCCTTCCGCCTGTTCCAGCTCCTCCTCCAAGGGCCGGTCTCCGTCCCTCACCAGTCCTAACCCCGCCCCCCGCCCTGGGGCTCCGCCTTCCACCGGCACAAGCTCAGAAGTCCCGCCCGTCTCCGTTCCACGTCCCGCCCCAACTCCCGGAGCCCCGCCCCGTGAGGCGTGAGAACCCTCCCCCTGCGGCATCCCCAGACAGCTCTGACCCGAACCCTCAATTTCCTCGTAACCTATCCCTTGTTGACACTCAGAGCCCCGGCCCGCTCCTGCCCCGCCTGATCCAGCCTGCCCCCTTGCACCCCGGCTCCCCACAGCCCGGGCTGTGGCCCCCGCTCACCTCCTCGCCGCGCCCCCGGAGTCAACCCCAGTCGTGCTGCCGTCTCTGCGCAGGCGCGTCATCGTCGCCACCAGACCCGGCCACGCCGCCCGCCCTCATTGGACCGTGCGAAACCCGCGGCCACACGCCCGCCTGGGCGGCCTTCTCTAGCTCCGCCCCCCGCGCCGCCATGTGACTTATGCGTCATGTCCGGTGGCTCTGTAGTCCATAAGGTTAGGTGAAAGTGACTTCTGGAAGGGGCGAAGGCACTTCCGGTCGAGGTGAAATTAAGGTCAGGTGGGCGCGGGTTCGCGGAGGGGGTCTTGAGACGCCATCTTATGTCGCCCCCAGCCTCTCCCACGGCTCTCCTGTTTGCCCCTGAGCCTCTTCAGGATACACAATCCTCAGTTACTGTGGAAAGAGCCTGGTTTCAGAGTGAGCCCTGGGTTTGAATCCAGGGTCTGCCACTCATTGACTAGCTGTGTGACCTTGAGCAAGTTCCTTGGCCTGGTAACTCGGGCTTGATAACATCCACCCCGCAGGGCCCCTGTAGGATTGCTGCAAGTGATGTGCACTGCCAGGCCCTGGTCCACGGCGAATGCTCTCCTTTTTTTCTCTCCCAGCGTACAGGCCTGCCTCTACCTGCTGCACAATGACCCCTGAATCATGACTGTAATGGTCTGGCTGGGTCCGTCCCCCAACCGGACTTATTTCCAGGTGCCACAGCACCCAGGAGTGAACATCTGTCCATTGAAGTAATGAACCTGCAATTGGGAGGCAGCTAAACCTAAGTTGAGTGTTAGGGAGAGAGCCGACCTGAGGCCAAATCCCCAGGTCAGTCAGACTTTTCGAGCCTATTTCCTCAACTGAAAAAGGAAGATAATTACAACACTCAGAATTGAGGACTCGGCGAGAAGGCACATACGGAGCAGTGTGCACGCTGGGCAGGCTTAAATGGGCTTGGGAGGTGGTAGCTAGTGTCCCTAACCCTCATCTGTCTCACTCTAATTGAGCTCTGGCATTTTGGGTGACAGAATAGCTGAGAAAATGATTTGAAAGTAGCACTCACTGTCAGGAATTGCCTCTTCTGGTTTAACCCCACTCTTGGTTTGGGCCCAACAAGATCACTACCCCACCTTCTAATCTAACACTTCAGAGAAGGCCTCCATTAGGGTAGCTGCTTTAGCTTAACCTCTGCCATGAATGTTCTGTCTCGATGGGGCAAAGCACTGGTGCCCAAGGTTGCCCTTCAGTTCACCCCCTCATCACTCAGCCCCAGGGGCACTGAAGGCTGCAGGCCGAAAGCTGGCCACTGAGCTTGGGCTGGGTCAGATAAAGGTCAGGAGAGTCCCAAGCAGCGCCTGGGGAGGGGAGCCCAAGGTGCAAGGGAGGCGAGAGTGGAGAAGACTGTGTGGTTGGGGTGAGTGGGGCCCACCGACCACAGACCTTTGGTGCTGCCTCCCTTTCAGGGATGTGGGAGTGAGGTGGGGGCAGAGCAGGTGCGTGACCTTCGAGTTAAGCTACCGGGAGCAAAAAGCTGCAAACACAGAGTGTAACCCGGCAGGGAAGATGGGTGTTCTTTCCTATTACGTGACTCTCGAACTTTCTTGGAGCCCAAGGGCCCAGACCACAGTAATCATCTGTTCCCTCCGTGTGCACATGTGGGAACTGAGGCTCAGAAAGAGAGGGGCAGTGACAACCAAGGTCATTCAGCAGATCTGGGTCCCACCTCAAGCTCACTGGCCCTCTCCTTCCAGAAAGGAACCCTTGTAATGAGCAGAGGGGCAGGGACTCCCCAGGGCCTGTTAGCACAACATGAACGTGAAGGATGCACGATTCTGGCTCTGTGACCTGTTGTGGGGCCTTGGGCCTCATCTCCTCCAAGCTCCATGTCTAGGAGGCAGTGTGACGCAGACATTCATGTCCAAACCAGCCAGCCTGGACGGTGACAAACAGTGACACAGGAAGGGACAGTTCCTTCTATCTCTTTTATCGGGACTGGGGTTCACAGTTCTTGTACTGAAGCCCAACTCTCATTTTTTTGTAGAGGACCAGGGTCTTCTTAGTGAGGGGACGGAGGAGCCAGTTGTAAGATGCTCACTTGCACAAGGGGGTTAAAAACTGAGCCGGGACCCCGTTCTCTCCCAAGATGGTACATGACCCCTTGTGCTGCCTCCAGGTCTCTTCACCCAACTCTGTCCACGTTGTTGGACGGCAGCCTCAGAGAGACAAGGGGCAGTTGGAAAGCCCTCTGAGAGGCCCAGGGCTTGGAGGAGCTTCCGCCCAGGTTGAGGTCTCGGGGACTGGACTGTGCCCACCAGGATGCCCTCTTGTTCCCCTCTGGGCAGGCCTGTGAGGCAAGTGGCCCCACCGAGTCTGAAAAGCAATGTATCACCTTCGCAGCTTCCGGCACCTGAGAAGGAAAGAAGGGGTCTGTTCATGCTGGCACAGCTCAGCCCCTGCTCCTCTAGACTCACCCCCTTACCTTCTGTGAACCTCATTCTCCCCTAACACTCCTGGGAAGCCCCAGCTGGCCTGGCCCACAGGACGCCACCCCAGGGCCCCGCTGTGGAAAGGAGGGGTGGTGAGAAGCAACTTGGACAAGGGTGGACCAGCGTTCCACTATATCCCCTGGCCTCTCGGAGCACATAAGGTGGAACAAACTCTACCACAGGGGTTTCTGGGAAGGCTCAGAACTTTGCAAACTGGAAGGCTGTCTTTCTCTTTTCTACACCTGGTGATGTTACCTCTTCCAGGACATTTCTGACCTCTCAAAAGACGATGTCAGGTGCCCCTCACCACAGCTCTTGACTTGACATCCTCTGCTGGCATCATGTGCCCTCGTGTCTGACTCCCGCATCAGAATGTGAGCCTTGTTTATGCTGACCCCAGTGCCAGCAGGCGCTTGGTCAATAGTTCAGCACAATCAAAGCTTCCCCTTCCCTGGCTCTTCTCCCACCAGCAGGCTCACCGGGACCTGCTCCAGGATGGCACCTTGACGCCACACCCGACTCCTCACCTGCAGGTGTCTGGGTTGAGCTCTAAGCCCCGCCCTTGACAACGGAGGAAGCTGCGGCGTCGGCAGCGGCAGTGGCAGGTCCGGGGGTCAGGGCGCTGGCGGCGCTGGGGGCAGCGTGGGCAGAGGGGCCTGGGGCTGGAGTGGGATGGGTGATGTCAGCTGGGGAGGGTGCTCCGGGGGCAGGGTCCCAGCCCGGAACAGAGCGGGGCTGGGGACGGTGGTGGGGAGTGGAAGCCCTAGGAGGAGAAGCAACATGTCTCGGGTGAGAAGTAAGAGTCTTCCCGGGAGCTGGGGTCGGGGAAGAGCATATAGTCTTGGGGAGCAGAGGAAAAGGGGAGAAGGGGACACGAGTGGGAGGAGAAGGCGGGGGACCACAACTTCCTGACACACTCTTACACCCCCTGCCCCACCCACACATTACATTCTGGGTGCTGGGCCTGGGCTCCAACCCCACCTCAGCAAGAGCCCAAGACTCACCTGTCCAGCTTCACAGCACTCTCAGGTTTTTTTGGTCTGAAAAGTAAGAGACACAGAAAGAGACAAGGAAAAAGAGGATCAGGAAGCCAAGCATCCTACTCTCTTGCCCTAGATCCCAGGCCTACCCGGCTATACTCTTGGAAACCTGGTCCCCACTGTGGTGTACCACAACACCCAGCACCCCCCAAGCCTTGTCTCTGCGAACTCAGGAGTGGGGCCTGGCTGGCACCTGCATTCACACTGGCTGTGTTCTTCCAGGGACATCTCCCCCAGCTGACTGCTTGGGTACCGGATCATGAGGATCTGTGCTCAGAAGAACAGGGAGAGAGAGAGTCAGAGAGAGAGGAAGGGGACACTCCATGGGCTGGAGAGATGAGAATACCTTGCCCACCAGCCAGGGCTCTGGTTGCCACCCTCTCAGTCCCCAGAACGCTAGCATCCAGCCAGGCACGCTCCACCTGCCCCATACCTGCATTCGGACTTGGTGCTGCCCAGTGGGCACACACTCCAGGCCGTCGTCAGGGCAGCAGCCGCCACAGCGCTGCACCGTCACGCAGCTGGGCACCAGTTGCTTGGCCACAGTGCCCATGAGCTCCATGGTCAGGGGCACCACCACCTCCCGCGGCTGGCAGGTGGCACGAGCATACACGTCTATCCATGACACCACTGGGGGCAGATGCGTAAGGGTTAAGTCCCCACTGGGCTTCCTGCAGCTGCTCCCTGGTTCCCCTACCCCTGCGCCCAGAAGCTGTTCTCCTTAGTTCCCATGTCACAGCCACCCTCCACTAGCCCCCACTTCTGCCCTCCCCATCTGTCTTCCCTGCCCTGTTCATCCAGAACCCAGGAACCCCCCTGCCTCAATCTCCTCTTCTGTGAAATGGGCAGAATAAGAGTTTGCATCTTACAGAGGAGTGTGATTACACAAGATGAGGAATACACAGAGTCTGGAATCAGGACTGGAAGAAAAGATTCTTAGTGCTGGCTAGTAGAAAGTTCCTATTGTTACTATTACCTTTCTTCTGATGGCCAGGGGCATCAGGCTGGGAGACCGGGCCCTGCAGGAGAGAAGAAACCTGGACCCAAGGTGCACTCCAGGAAGGGCTAGCCCTGTCGCTGGCCCCAGGGCTCTGCCCTTGCAGTCAGGAGGCCTAAACTCATCTCCGACATTTTTCCAGACTACTCTGTTCCTCGGGCCACTCTAGCTTTACCTGTCCTCTCCAGGCCACCTGGGACCTGGGCCCTGCCCTGGCTACAACCCGCCAGGCACGCTCTGCCGGCAGCGTCGAACCTCCAAGCCTGGGGACCGGGCCTGTTCTCGAGGTCGCAGATCAGGAGGGGGCACAGTGAGCGCCGAACCGCATCCTGCAGGCACCGAGGTAGCCCCGCCCCCAGCTGCGCCCTGGGGACGGGGTGGGGCGGGGGAGTGGCCCCGGAGTTGGGCCGGCCGGCGGGCGGGCGGGGAGGGACACCTCCCGAGGGATGCCCAGGCCGGGCTCCCGAGACGCCCCCGTCCGAGGCCCGACCCCGCGGATCCCCGAGAACCCGGCCGCTCCGCGCCTCCCCACTTCCGCCAACCTTGAGAGAGGGCACGGCGGGCGGGCGGGTTGTCGCGAACGCACGTACCTGGGCGGGGGCCAGCTGCAGGAGCGCGGCGAGCAGCAGGCGGCGGAGCAGGGGGCTCATGGTGCCCGCGGGGGCCGCGCGCCGGGGGCGCCCGCATCGCCCTAGCCCGGCGGCGCGGGGGGCGGCGGCAGCCAGAGCCCCATGGCGCGGGCCCGGGAGCGGCGGGCGGGGGCCGGGCGCGGTGGGCGGCTCCTCCGCGGCCCCCTCCCGAGCCCTGGGCGCAGGCAGCGCAGCGCAGCGCAGCGGCGGCGGCGGCCGGAGGAGCCGGGCGGGCGGGCGGCCGGTGGTGGCGGCGGCGGGCGGCTGGGACAGCGGGGACGGCGGGGACGGCGGGGGCGGCGGGGGGCCGGGCCCGGGCTGGCGGGCGGGCGGCTCATGTGACCCAGACACGCGCTCCCCACCGGGCCGCGGGGCGGGGGCGGGGTGGGGGAGGGGGGGCGAGGCCGCCGGCGGGGCCCGCCCCCTCTACACACACCCCACCTCCTGCCGCAGCAGGGGAAAGGGGACGCACCGCCCAGGGGGCCGGGCTCCCGGGTTGCCGCCGCCAGAACCCGGAGGGCGGGGCCCGGGCCGGGGGCTCTGGGCCTGTAGGAGCGAGCCAGACAAGAGCTCTGAGAATCACTTTATTGCACGCGTTTTGGGGAGTGGGGTGTCCCAGAAGGGAGCACACCGCAGGCCCCATCCAAGGTGAGCTCTCCAAGGTGAGCCGCTCAGGGGCTGGGGCCGGGGGGCACGATCCCGGGGCCTTGAGGAGGCCCGGGTGGTGGCTGCAGCTGCTGCCCCTGCCGTTGCTCCTCCCGGGGCCTGGCTCTGTTGGCCCTGCAGGGGAGAGCACCTGGTAGTCGGGACTGGGATCCTGGAGGGTGGCGCCAGGACAGTGAGGAGAGGGCAGGAAAGAGCTGGGACAGACCTGGCCCGGGCCCGAGTGTCATTGTAGATGGCTGTAATGATCCGATCCTTTTCATCCATGAAGCTACGATGCATCTGCGCCAGCTTCCTGCAAGGGGGTTACAACTGACTCTGGGAATCCCCAATCCCCGCTGTCCCCCAAGTCCCACCCCCCTCCACCCCACTTGAGGGTCTCACAGCTTTACACTTGTGGGGACCTCAGCTAACTGCCTGTGCTAGGTGAGGAGAGGGGCAGAGAGTAGCTGGGACTTGTCCAGGGCCTAATGGCGACCCAGGTCCCTGACTGTCCTGAAGATGGTGACAGCAGCTCTGTCATGGAGGTCCTTGAAGGCGACTAGAAAGGTTTGTTCATCTAACTCCATCACTGAACTAGGCACACTGCTAGCAGTGTGCACCAGCCTTTAGGTGTCTTTGCTATCAAACCTCAGTGGCAATGGCACGCGTGAGAGGGTGGCAGGAAAACAGCAACTGCCAAACAAATGAAGACAGTTGCTGGTGAGGCCCAGGTCAATGCATTTCCTTCTTGTGCAGGATTTTGGTTGGCTCCAGCACTCTCTGGCAACCAGCACCAAAGATTTAAATTCAAATTATAAAAAACTGAAAATGACATTAGCCCTTAGTGCAGAGCTGCCTTTGCTAAATAAGAAGAGGGTCTGGAGGAGACCTATTTCATGCAGTTCTTAGCTTGAGAGACACAAGGGTGCAGGCCACAGGGGTGGTATGGATGGATGGCTGACACTGGGCTTCACCCACCCTCCTGCCCTCTGCCCATCACCCTAGGGGAACGCGCACCTGAAGGCAACATAGTGCAGGCCCATGCCTGCCAGCATGACCAGGAGGCAGTACCCCAGCACCCGCCGGTTGTGCTTGTGCTGCTGCTGCCTTGACTCTGGTCCCTGCGGCCTCACTTCATGAAACTGGGCCCAGTATTTTGCATTGGGGGGTGCCCAGGAGCTGCTGGGAGGTAGAAGAAGGGACAGTGTAAAGATGGGGCTCCCCAGGAGACTTGGGGGTGGCAAGCTGGGGGCAGGACTACTGTACCTGTGTGCCTGATGAGCAGACCTGGGATGGGCTGTGGTTCCTGGACACTTTGGGGGAGCTGCCGAGCGGAGCTGGTGGTCATAGCTGCGGCGGCTCTGCTCATGGCTCAGCACTTGGTACGCTTCACTCAGCTCCACAAAGCGGCTGTGCAGGGCTGGGTTCCTGGGGTCCCGGTCAGGGTGCAGCTGGGGTGGGACAGGACTCCCCTCATCTCCCTTCCCATGATCTATCCTGATAATATCCACCCACAAGGGCTCATATCATACCCAGAGGCCCTCCCTGGGCAGTGACCCTCACTCTCAGGCCTGCACATCCCTCTAGAAGACCAGAGAGTCAGGAAGCACAAACTCCTGCCCCCTCCCCTTGTTCAAGCCCTCCCCACCTGCTGCCTGGCTCTGATTGTATGCCCTGGTCCCAGCTTTCTCAAGAGCAGGCAGGTCGAGAGAACCAAGCCCAGCCCATCAGACAGGACTCCTGGCTCCTGCCCCACAGCCTTTCTTTCCACCTGGCCAGATCTCTCCCCTTGGGGCAGCTCCCCCTCCCTATGAATGCTGAGGGAATGTGCACCAGCCAGAGTGCGCCTCTCAGCTCCATTCCTGAGAATTTGGAGCGTACCTCATCTGGCTCAGACTTCCCTTCCCCCTCTCCACTTAAGACCACTGGTACCTCTTTGGACTTGGAGAAGAAAGCTCGTTTAACTTCTTCAGCGCTGGCACCAGGATGCACCCCCAACAGTTCATAGTAGTTACTGGGGCCAGACCTGTGGAGAGAGACCCAAACCTGCAGGGGCTAAGGAAAACACAGAGGATACCCCTTCCCTGCCCGTCCCAGCCCCCCTGGACCACACCCTTCAACTCAGCATCCAGATGCTGAGGGGGCTGAGGCAGGTGCCAAGGGAGATCTCTAAATCATCCCTTCCTTTTTGAGTGTTCCAGGTAAGGGGCAGATCAGATAGTCTCAAAGTGTTGTTTTCAGACCCCTTGCATCAGAAACGCCTGAAAAGCATGTTTTAAAAAATAGATTCTTGAGGCCCACCTCATTCCTGCAAATCAGAATCTCCAGAGCAGCGCCCAGGAATCTGCAGTTTTGTAAGCTCCCCACACCCCGCCTGGGTTATGCACAGCGATGCTTGACAACCACCTGAGTTGTGGAAAGTGCATTGGGTTTGGTTGGGCTCAAATTCCAGGTGTGCCACTTAACTCTCTGTATGACCTTGGGGGTCATCCTTTAATCTCTGATCCTGTGCCCTCAGCAGTGAAGGTGAGGGTAATCTGACAAGCCTGTAAGGCGCCTGACGCAGAGTAAGAGATCACGACTATCCCAGCACCTAGACTATCCCGGCACCTAGCGCAGGGCCTAGAATTGGGCAGGCCAGCCACAAAAACCTACTGAACGACCGGGCCCGGCTCCGGGCGCCCGACTCACCGCTGCCGGGCGGCCGCTGCGAAGAACCGAGTGGGAGGGCTGTGGGGCCACAGCCGGCGCAGGCGCAGGGGCAGCATGAAGGCAGGCGGGCAGCTGGTGAAAGGAGGTCACAAAGAACAGTGGGATGGGAGCAGACTTCAACCACTGCAGCGGGGATGAGGGGTGGGGGTTGGGGGCAGAGGGAAGGGGCCTGGCCCCGTTGAGATGCAAAGGAAAACTGAAGCAGGCCCGGGGGACTCAGGGGCGGGTGGAACCTCCCTGCTGAAGACCAGACCCCAGTGTCCTGGCCCTGTCCCCGCCTCTGACCCGGGCGTCTAGGGCCCCTCTCCACACTTGTCTCGGTGTCTGTACAACCATCCCCGGACGCCAAGACCCCCTTCCCACCCTGGGAGCTCGGGGGCCGGGCGCAGGAAGAGCCACACGAAGCCCCGCCCCCGCTTCACTCACGGACCCCTCCGCGGCCGCCGTTTCCTGCTCCTATTCAGGCCCCGCGTCCACACTCTCATTGGCTTAGACACCCAGACCACGCCCACGGGCCTGAAGGTGCGGACCAGCGGCGAAGCCCCGCCCCCGCACATCCATTGGCCTTTGACGCCTCGGACCCACCCATCGAGACAGCAGCCCGGGGACTTGCAGAAAGGCGCCAGCGCCCAGCTGGGGAGGCGGCTGCACGGGGCCTGGCCCTCAGTGAGGCTTTCGGCACAGCCCCCGTTGCCCTGTTCCCTCGGACGTGGCTGTTACTCCGCTCTGCAGCGAGACGCGTTTCACAAAGCAGTTTCCACCCCATAATCGGCCTGGTACTTCACCGGAGCCTGGCAAGGGGGCACAGCCCTCAGCTTACAGAGGGGAAAACTGAGGCTGGGCCTTTTTTACCCCCAAGTCACTTGTCCTGTCGCTCTCACCCACCCCGGGCTCTCCCAGCGGCCCCTCTCTGTCTCACAGAAACAGCAGACGCCAACGGAATCCAAGAATAAAGTCCTTTATTGTCTTCCAAGCTGTGGTGATAGGGCTGGGGACTTTAGGGAGACTTAGGTGGAACTTTCCTGGACTTTGTTGTAGAGGAAGATGGCGCCTTTGGCTGAGGGGCAGAGCTCGGCCCACATTTCAGTCTCCTGCAACCTCCTCACACTCTGTGGGGAGACAGTGAGACCCAAACATTCCGACCTCAGGTTTCTTGCAGGAGCTGTGCCCACAGTTCCTGAGCCTCAGAGCCCTCTAGGGAGACATGTTGGGGGGCTGAACAGGTCCCTGGCCCTCTCCCTTGGGCTGAGGGCATCCCCAATGAGGCCTTGTGCCTCTGGAGGGAAGCTCTGAGAGATTTGGGAGGCCCCTCTGACCCAGGCCCAGGAGACAGACATGCATCACCAGGCCTCTGCAAGCCCCAACCCAGCTCCTTGTCCAAATGAGACACACTTTGCCACCACAAACCTGTGTCTCCACAAAGATGATTCCTGTGGATTCGTGGGCCTCAGGTCCCCCATTCGTGTAGTGCTTCCTCACCTGCTCAGAAGTCAGGCTGCACCTGGACAAGGACGTGAGAGTGGCCTGGTGAGTGCTTAGACCCTGGAAGGTCCCTGTGGAGTCCCAGCTGCCTCAGCCATGCCGCTCAACCACCCACCTACTCCAGGACCCAGGATCCTGTCTCCCAGAGCTCACTCACTGGACGTAGAACTCAGCACTGGCACGGCCGGCACTGGTCTCATTGCAGGCAATGCCCAACAGCAGCGGCTGGCTCAGGGTGAGCAGCGGCAGGTTCACCTGGGGCCAGGGGTACCACCTGTCAGTGCCCACTGCCCACATCCCTGCCCCTCTCAATGAAGAACAGCATGTTACCCTTGTACAGCATTTTACAGTGTGTAATTCAAGTGCCCAGAATCACAGAATGTCAGATCTTGGGCATGTTCATTTCACACAGGAAAACCACAACGGGAGAGATTGAACAGTTAGCCCAGGGTCACCCTAGGGAAGTCACTTTAGTAATTGGGGGCTTCCCTGGTGGCGCAGTGGTTAAGAATCAGCCTGCCAATGCAGGGGACACGGGTTCGATCCCTGGTCCGGGAAGATCCCACATGCTGGGGAGCAGCTAAGCCCGTGCGCCACAACTACTGAGCCTGCGCTCTAGAGCCCACGAGCCACAACTGCTGAGCCCGCATGCCACAACTACTGAAGCCCATGCGCCTAGAGCCTGTGCTCCGCAACAAGAGAAGCCATCACAATGAGAAGCCCACGCACCGCCAACGAAGAGTAGCCCCCGCTTGCCTCAACTAGAGAAAGCCTGTGCACAGCAACGAAGACCCAACGCAGCCAAAAATAAATAAATAAAATTTAAAAAAGTAATTGGGACTCCCATTTACTCCTCTTTTCAACAAACCTGGGGGGAGTAGGCAAGACATTTATTATTGTCTCCATTGTAAAGAGGAACACAGAGACGAGGCACACAGAGATGAGGGTCAGAATTCCACTCCAAGTGTGCCTAGCTGCAAAGCCAAGCTCTTTGCTCAATGCCAGATGCCTGGGAATTCCCTGGCAGTCCAGTGATTAGGACTCCACACTCTCACTGCCAAGGGCCTGGGTTCACTCCCTGGTCAAGGAACTAAGATCCCACAAGCCACGTGAGGCAGCCAAAAAAAAAAAAGCTAGATGCCTGCAGACACTCCTGCCATCCCGGACCTGTAAAATTCTGGATTGTTCTACCCCCTCCCTCCTTGCCCACCACTCTGTCCCACCTGCCTCTCGCTCACCTCATCACAGATCTCCTGAAGGACACTGGAGAAGAGCTCATGCACCACCAGCTCCCCAGGGAGGTTGATGTGCAGGGGTCTGTCACCTGGGCACAGGGCCTGTAAGAGGTCAGGCTCAGCCCCTGCTCCCCTCTTCCTGCCCTGCTTTTCCCCACACTCACTGGCCCTGAGGGCCTGGTTGGGCACAGAGTAAGAGCCTTGGTGATCCCCTGACCCAGGCCCTGTTTTTCCAGATGGAAAACCACAGGTCCAGCTAGGTCCTCCGTCCCTACCCCCACCCCCAATTCCCTAACTTCCCATGGGTCTGGGGCAGGATTCAGCAGGGAGGCTGAGAGGCTGCCCTGAGCAGAGACTTTCGGATAAGCACCAGGCCAACTCCCCCTTTAAGGGATGAGGAAAACAAAGCCGAGCTGTCTGGGTCTTTGCGTCCAGCCTGGCATCTCACCTGAGGCTCAGGGTGCCCACCGGGCACGTCCACTAGCCCAGTTGCCTCAGCCACCTGCCCAGAGCGGCGCAGGAAGACAAGGAAGTCGTCAGCAGTGGCCAGTGCAGCGCCCACCCCTAAGGGGTCCGCCAGGTAGGCTTGCTTGTCACCCCAGTCGGTGGCCCCCTGCTGTCGCAGCCAGGCAGCTGAGCTGGCCCAGTTGGTGCCCAGGAAGTCTCGATAGGAAGTAAGGCCCAGGCACAGGTGCAGCTGTGGCCCCGGCGAGCCAGTGGGCACCAGGGTGGCAGAGTGCAGGCGGAACTTGGGGGCGTCAAAGAGCCAGGGCTGGGCCTGAAGCCGGCTCTCCCAGACTGCGGTGATGGCCTTGTCCCCTCCTGGCAGTGGGCGACGGTCGTAGGCAGCGCTCAGCTCAGCCCGTACCTGCTCCTCAGGCAGCCCCCCAGGGGGGCACTGCAGCAGCAGGGACACCTCAGGGTCCATGATCTGGATAGGGCAGTTCTGGGGGAGGGCACAGCCAGGCCTGTCACCCCGGGGGACCCACAGCCACCCTTGGGCCCGACAGCTGGCCCCCTCTGCCACAAACCTCCTGAGGGTACTCCTAGCCCTTCTGCACCCCCGTGACCCCTCCCTCGTCTGTAAAATGTCTTATCGTCCCAGCAAGAGCTCCGAGGCTCCTGCTACCAGACATCCCTGAGACTCCCGGGCATCCCTACGACCCAGAGGTCCTCGGTCCTGTCACCCCCTAATGCCTCTGCCTCCCCAAACCAAAAGTCCCGCCTCCAACCCCTGACGCGCCGGGACCCTTCCCAGGGTCCGGAAGCTCCAGGCTGCAGCCAGCAATCACCTGCCTTACTCTCCTCGCAGGCTCCGCCTCTTTCCCCCGGAGCGGAAGTACCCGCCCCCTTCTTCCTCGGCTTCTCATTGGCCGGTCCTGGCGGTCAGGGCCCGTCGGGGTCAGCTGCCTGGCCCCCGGAGTCGGTGAGCCTTCCCGTGTGTCCCGGCTCTGTCTCTCTGACCGGCCCAGACATTTCTGCCCCGTTAGCCTGGTTGCCGGCCCCGCCTCCGCAGGCCCGCTTTGCGGGGCAGACCAGGAGCCTGGGTCGCTGGGGCTCGACTCCCCTGGGCCCTGTGGCTGACAGAGTGTCACCTTGGGCAAGTCTTGCCTGCTGGGCCTCAGTTTCCCTATCTGCACCAGGGAGTTAGGGGTGGGAAGTGAATTTAGAAATCTGAATATCCCCCTCCCCCCAGCTCTCACATCCTGAGGCTTTGTGACTTTCTGGGCAGCGTGGGGACATGGGAAGGTCCTTAACAGTCTCCACATTTCACTGCTCCCCACAGGTCTTGGCCATGAACGCCTCTAGAGGAAGGAGGCAGGAAGCAGCAGGGCCCAAGGGTAGAAGGGCTCACAGACCCCGGGAACAGGTGCGCCCCCTCCACCCTCACCCCTGCTCCTAATGTGGGAGGGCAGGGGAGGGGGACTCTGAGTCCTGCTCCCTGGGAAATGCTGGTGGGGTGGGAGTGGGGGCAGATGGATTGTGCTGTTCCCGGGGAGCACAGGGACACCTCTCCCTCTGGTCTCCTACAGCAGATCGCTGAGTTCAGGGTGAGCAGCAGGGCAGGGTCACCACGGGGACTAACGGCCACCTCTGGGCTCTTTCAGGACCGAGATGTACAACTGTCCAAGGCTCTGTCCTATGCCCTGCGCCACGGGGCCCTGAAGCTGGGGCTTCCCATGGGGGCCGGTAAGTGAGCATCTTAGAGGCTGGGCCCAGGAGTGGTTGGAGCCCCGGGAACAGTGTGAGCCTGTCTGTGACTGCCTTCCCTCATGGCTCCCACCGCAGTCCTATGGGAACAGCACAGAAGGTACATCCCTTCCGTGTATAGGGAAGACTGAGGCCCAGAGCCCAGTATCATGTCCAGGGCAGACTGGGAGAGGAGCCTCTATCTGGGCCAGGCCTGGTGATACCTCCAGCCCAGTGGCCCAATAAACACTTATCCCAAGACTGGGCACTGCGGGTGTGTTGGGGCAACTGATGTTTATTGAGCGTCCACTCTGGGCTGGGTACTGTGCTCAAAAGGGTCACTTGATCTTTGTGACCCTCCATGAGGCAGATCCTATTCCCATATAAGTTGAGAAACTGAGGCTCAGAAAGGGGAGACTTTCTTTTTTTTTTTTTTAATTTAATTATTTTTTAAATTTTTGGCTGCCTCGGGTCTTCGTTGATGCGTGCAGGCTTTCTCTAGTTGCGGCGAGTGGAGGCTACTCTTCGATGCGGTGTGCGGGCTTCTCATTGCAGTGGCTTCTCTTGTTGAGGAGCACAGGCTCTCGGCTCGCGGGCTCAGTAGTTGTGGCTCGTGGACTCTAGAGCGCAGGCTCAGTAGTTGTGGCGCACGGGCTTAGTTGCTCCGTGGCACGTGAGATCTTACTGGACCAGGGCTCGAACCCGTGTCCCTGCATTGGCAGGCGGATTCTTAACCACTGTGCCACCAGGGAAGTCCCAGGGGAGACTTTCTATAGGTCACACGGGCTCTGTTCTTGTTGCCTGTGGCTTCCCCTGTTAACTCTGGCCCAAGCCAGAGCAAGTTCAGCTCCTGACCACTCTACCTGCCCACAGATGGTTTTGTGCCCCTGGGCACCCTCCTGCAGCTGCCCCAGTTCTGCAGCTTCTCAGTTGAAGATGTGCAGCGCGTGGTGGACACCAATGGGAAGCAGCGGTTCGCCCTGCGGCCAGGGGACCCCGGCGCCGGCCCTCTCATCCGGGCCAATCAGGGTCACTCCCTGCAGGTGGGAGCTAAGGGGACAAGTGGGAGAGCCATGTGAGACCTCTGTCTGTGAGGGGGTCTCACTGCTGCCCGTTCCCCCATCCATCCCAGGTACCTGAGTTGGAGCTGATTCCCCTGGAGGCCCTGCAGGCCCTGCCCCTGATGCTCGTCCATGGCACATTCTGGCGGCACTGGCCATCCATCCTGCTCAAGGGCCTGTCCTGCCGGGGGAGGACGCACATCCACCTGGCCGCGGGACTGCCTGGGGACCCTGGTGTCGTCAGTGGTCAGTGCCCCCCCAAGCTACTCCCACCCATTCTGTCCTCCCAGATCCCCCTCCAAGGGTCATAGCCTCTTGTCCAGGGGCAGCCCAAGCCCTGCATGCAGGAGCAACCCCCCACCCACACTGCAATGAGCTCAGGACCCCAGCCCACCCAGGTTTGATAACTACAAGCCAGACGCCCCAGACCCCAGCTCCAATTGTCTACTCAGGCATGCGGCCAAATTGCGAAGTGGCCGTGTTCATCAACGGGCCCCTGGCCCTGGCAGGTGAGTCTGGACACAGCAGGTATTGCCCCAGGCCTTCAGAGAGGGCATGAGTCACATCTCTGGCTCTGTCTGCAGATGGAATCCCCTTCTTCCGCTCTGCTAACGGGGTGATCCTGACTCCAGGGAACGCTGATGGCGTCCTGCCTCCCAAGTATTTCAAGGAGGCCCTGCAGCTACGCCCTACCCGTAAGAACCACCACCCCACCCCTATTCTTTGTGCCTGAAACCTGTGCCCTCTGCCCTCACCTCTTTCCCAGCTCCCAACCCCAGAATGACTTAGTTCTCCCTTCGCTAACCAACTCTTTTCTCTCTCAGGAAAGCCCCTCTCCTTGGCTGGTAATGAAGAGACAGAGTGTCAGAGTGACCCCAAGCACAGCTCCAGAGGAAGAAGGATGACCCAACAATAAAATATTTATTTTTTTTAAATGTAAAAAGATAACAAAAGAGAAACTCCAGTCTGAACCTGTGAGTCATCGTCCTGTAGCTGTAGCCAGTCTTCCTCATGTGCTCGGGGACTACAGCTAGGTCAGGGGTGTTGGTCTTGGTCACTCACACAAGGGAAGGGCGGGTGCTGTAAAAACTAGAGCCCACCCTCCCTAGCCTGGGGGATGGCGGAGTCTGGCCCAGCCAGGTCCCTGGTCTACACAAGGCCAGTGACAGTGGGTGAATGTGCCCAGCTCGGTCAGTGCACGTCTGGAGAGGGTGTGGGCAGTGAATCCCAATGGGTGTGGTGGGCTTTGGAGCGGTCATGGAAGGTGGTGAGTGGGGCAGGGGCAGTAAGACAGGCTTCAGAAGGCCTCGTGGCCTCCTGTGAGCTGCAGGAAGAGGTCCTCGTCCAGCTCCTCCCCGCGGGCCCGCTCCCGCGTTGACAGGAAGATGTAGCCCCCGATGTACTCATGCACGATGCGGCAGCTGGCAGATACGCAGCTGAAAGCCACGTTGATGTGCTCGTCAAACTCGATGGCTACCTGCGGGGTGGGCAGTCAGAGGGCTGGTAGGGGGTGGGATGAAGGAGCAGCCCTGCCCTGGTTGGGTCTGGCCCAGCCCCGTGTCCCTCCCCCACCCTCACTCCGGGCCCACCTGCCGGATGTCCCAGTTGACGTTCCACTGGCGCATGTTGCTGAAGCGCCAGGTCTTGACCACGTCGCCCACGGCCAAGTCGATGCGGATCAGTCGGTTGTTGGCGATGCCCAGAATCTCGTCTTTTCTGCTGCCCTTGAACCTGGTGCCCAAGGGGAGAGTGTGAGCCGGGGCCCCACCCCGCATGGCCCCAGAGCCCTCCCAGACAGCCAGGTGCGGAGCTCAGCAGCAAGCTGGCAAGTAAATCACTTAGGTTCTCTGGGTCTCAAGTTCCTTATCTGGAAAATGGGGGTTAATCAATATAATCACGATGATAGCATTTAGCAGAGAACCTAAATCACTTAGGTTCTCTGGGTCTCAAGTTCCTTATCTGGAAAATGGGGGTTAATCAATATAATCACGATGATAGCATTTAGCAGCGTCAGGCAAAGAGTCCATGCTCTTCGATAGCAACTTTTTTCTTGTAGCATCGTCCTCCAGTTGCTCCTATCTTTGCAGGCTTGGAAAATGGGCAGTCAAAGGGGGCACTTCCTGTCACAGCAGCCACCCAACCCTGTCCTGCAGATCAGCTGCCCAAGGCCCAGAGAGGAAATGGTCTGTGGCAGAGCTGGGACGGGTGCGGGATCTCCTGCTCTCCCCGCCTGATCCCTCTCTTGTGTTTGCAGGATGGAGGGGGTGCACGCAGGGTGCCCTCGGTAAGGTCTCCCCGCAGAGGACAGGAAGGAAGGCTTCAGATGGCTTTACCATCTTCAGAGATGGTGCTTAGCAGAGTGGACTGGGGTGGTACTCATACCTGACCACGACATAGGAGATGCCGAAGTCAGGCAGGGACTGCCAGGCCTGAATGAAGCGCAGCTGGGCCTCAGACAGCGAGAGTTGGGCCACATTCTGGTGGGCTTCCAGGATCCGTGGAGTGAGCTGTGGGACAATGCTGGTGAGGGGCTGCCAAGGTCCCTGAGACCCCCTGCCTGTCCCCATCAGGAAGACAGGATGCTGAGCCTGGGGCAGGGCCAGTGCCCAGTGTGGGTCCACCCGAGTGCACCCTCTCACCGTTCAGCAAATGTGAGCTGAGCCGGGCCCTGAGGTGGACGTGGGCAGCTGGACCGTGACCACCCCCCCCAGAGGGTGGGGACCAGCACGTTCAGTCTCAGGGACCCAGGTGGGAGAAGGAGTGAGTGAGCGTGTGCATTTCCAGAGGAAGGCTCTGTGGACATCCAGGGGCAAGGGTGGCCAGGTAAACCGTCTGGCCATTCCCGCCACCTCCTCCCTCTGGCACCTGCTTGGCCTTGAACTTTCGCTGGAAGCGGGGGGCGACAAGCCCGTAGGGGTTGAGGCCCTCAGCGGAGGCGTCAGGGCCCTGGGAGTGGTTGCCCGAGCCCCCGCCGCCTGTCCGCTGCAGGCTGAGGAAAGCCAGGATGGCCTGCACCTCGCTGGAGTAGCTGCTGTCCGCCATGGTGCGGCCCTTGGAGGCCAGTCGGCAGCCGGCCATCCAGCGGGCATACTGCTGCTCCTGGGGTGGGAGGGGTGGAGAGGGAGGTGAGGGGCTGGCGAGGCTCTAGCTCAGCCCCCTGCCCTTGGCCTGGCTCAGCCCCGGCCCCATCCCCACTCCAGCCTCAGCCCTGGCCCCTGCCCAGCCCTCACTCACATCCTGGCACCGCAGGTAGATCTCACTCATGCCCTCAGGGGAGGGCACCAGGAGTTTAATGCAAAACTTCTGGCCTGAGACGTTGACATCAGGGACCACTTCACAGCCTGGAGGAAGAAGGGGTGGGCTAGGCTGGGGAAGGGAGCCCTGTTGAGAGGGCCCTGGGTGAACGCCAGCCCTGAACAGTGGCCACAGGTCAGAGGGCATCTTCCCCACCCCCAGGAGGAGACAAGTGAGAGCCTTCACCCGGCCAGCACACAGCCCTTGTCCCTCTCCTGGCCAATCCGCCCTCACTCACCCTTGAGGTTGAGCTGCTGAATGGGGTCCCCAGGGGCCTCGTCCTGGCTCTTGTAGTAGGACAGCGTGGTCTCCTTGAACACTACCCAGTGCTGGCGGTACCCCTTCAGGGTCAGCTTCCGGGGCCTGAGGGTGAGGTGGGAGGTTCGTGACAGGCCCCCTCCCTCCCTCCTGTCCTCTCTCCACACTGGGCCCCTCCAGCCGGGCTGCCAATTCTGGGCCCAAACTCACCGGAAGATCCGGAGATGGTCCTTGAGTTCTGGGATGGTGGTGAGGCTGTCCTGGGGAGGAGAGGAGTCAGGGGGGACCTGGTCCCTGCACCTGACCCTGACCCCAACCCCTGACTGGGACCCCTCCTCACCAGCACGTCCGTAGGCGCCGACCCCTCCAGCTTCACCTCCAGGTTGCTCAGGGCTGCATCCAGGTCATCCAGCCCCGGGTCTGTGCCAGCCGGTTCGTCCACCTCCCCACTTTGGGACAGCTTGTTGATGTGGTACTGGGAGGAGCATGTGACCAAGGAGGGCTGAGCGGGCAGCCCCTTAGCCCAACAGTGCCCTCAGCTGGGCTTCCCCAGAGATGGGTCCCCTCTGGAACACCCTCCCTGCCCTGGGCCTGGCGCGCACCTGTAGGGCGCGCACCTGTAGCCCCCCAGGGTCCCCAGGCCTGCCCGGCACCTGTAGGGCTGCAAACACCATCATCTCCTCCTCGGTGCAGTCAATCTCCTCCAGCAGCAGGTCCCACCGAGCCTGCTCGTACAGCTGCGTCAGCCTCACCGGCTCTGTCTGGAGTGGTGGGAGGGGGAGGCTGGGTTGGCCGGGTGTTAACTGCCCTGAACACCCCCTGCAGCCAGCTCCTGCGCGCCTCGGGCCTCAGTCCTGCCTCTGTGCTGTGCAAGCTCATCTGGTGGCTGCACAGCCCCAATCCCAGCCTCCCAGCCTGCCAGCCCCATCTGCCCAGGCAAGCGGCAGCTCCTTCCCTCTAAACCTCTTTGTGCAGATATTGAGTATTTGTCTACTGCGCGCCCTGCACGCTGCTGAATGGACAAGGGGGACTGAGTAAACCAGTCAGTAGGTAAGTGAAGTGATTCAGGAGAACGATCAAAGCGATAAAGGAAGTAGCTTCCAAAGGGCGCCTCACTTGTGTGCTCAGGCAGGAAGCCCACAAGTTTGATGGTGATGAGAGAGAAGGGAACTGGGGTGCTGGGGCAGGGGGGCTACTCTACAGGAGGAAGCATTCCAGGAAAGCTTCCCTGGGGAGGTGACATGCTGCGCTGAGACCTGAGGATGGACAAGCCACTGAAGGGAAGAGTGGTAGGAAGAACATTCCAGAGAGAAGGAACTCAAAGGGGGATCCCAGTTACCCACAGAAGACCAAGCCCACGCTCCCTCTGAAACCCACCAAAATTGATAGCAAAGGCATAAAAAGGATAAACCCAAAAGGACAAAGAAGAGAGAGGGGAGACAACTACAGCTGGTGAGAGATACCACCAAAATGTTGGAAGATGAACAAGCAAAAACATGAACAGGAACTGAGTTGCAGGGAAGGAGAGCTGGGATCTCGCACCTTTTTCCCTTTCTTGTTCTATGGCAAAAGCACTAATGAGTTTTGTGACCACCTAGAAGGGGGAGATAGGGAGGGTGGGAGGGAGATGCAAGAGGGAGGGGATATGGGGATATATGTATACATATAGCTGATTCACTTTGTTATACAGCAGAAACTAACACAATATTGTAAAGCAATTATACTCCAATAAAGATGTTAAAAAAAAAAAAAAAAAAAAAGATCAGAAAGCCAACAGCAAAAAAACTAAGATCTGAACAAAGGCATCCAGTTCACATGGCGGACAGGCTCAGGTCTGGGATCCTCTGGGAGGCGAGGGTGGGCTGAAATGAGGACCGCAGAAAATCTATAAAAAGAGCACTTCCCTCCCCACTCCCTGCAGCCAAGCGACAGCCAGCTGGCACCAGGTAGAAACCAGAGATTTACTCTCGAGATGCTGAGACAGAGGTACCCCTGCATTTGGTACATCTGGGTGTGGGGTGCATTGTGCTGAAAACAGCTGAATTAAGGGAAAGTTGGCATTTTGAAAGGTGAGACATCCCCAGCCCTTCCCCACTTGTCACCAAACACATTGGCAATGAGCCTTCTATTCCCCAGTCAGGAGATCAGAGCATTCACTGCTGAGAAGCCAAAGAGAAAACCCCCACAGAAAGTGGCATTCCTGCCCCATCTTCCCCAGGAGGCCTAAAATGCCAAGCCCTATTCATCCATTCAGGGTTTCCAACTGGCTTCTTAGAGCCTTACTTCTAAATATGAAAAGACAGGCAGGGATTACCCACATTTTAGGAAAGCTGCTGGAATGAACAACAGAGACCCATGAACTATAGTCAGACAGGGGAAAAAAAGAGCTTGGAGGAAATAAAGACAACGCAGGGAGCAGAAAAAACTTCAAACACCAGTCAGAATCCTTACAGAGACAAAATACTGCACTCATAAAATAACAGGATGCTATTTTTAAAAGGAATGTGGGGCTTCCCTGGTGGCGCAGTGGTTAAGAATCCGCCTGCCAATGCAGGAGACACAGGTTCAAGCCCTGGTCCTGGAAGATAGCAACTCAGCCTGTGTGCCACAACTACCAAGCCTACACCCTAGAGCCCGTGAGCCACAACTACTGAAGCACACGTGCCTAGAGCCTGTGCTCCGCAACAAGAGAAGCCTCCGCAATGAGAAGCCCGCGCACCACAACGAAGAGTAGCCCCTGCTCACCCCAACTTTAGAAAGCCCACACACAGCAACAAAGACCCAATGCAGGGCTTCCCCGGTGGCGCAGTGGTTAAAAATCTGCCTGCCAGTGCAGGGGACACTGGTTCAAGCCCTGGTCCAGGAAGATCCCACATGCCACGGAGCAACTAAGCCCGTGCTCCACAACTACTGAGAGTGTGCGCCTACAGCCCGTGCTCTGCAACGAGAGAAGCCACCGCAATGAGAAGCCCGTGCACCACACGAAGAGTAGCCCTCGCTCCCCGCAACTAGAGAAAGCCCACGCGAAGTGACGAAGACCCAACGCAGCCATAAATAAATAAATAAATATTTTTTATTAAAATAAAATATAAACAAATAAAAGAAACGTGATTATAAAGTTATAGTAATTAAGACAGCATGGCATTCACAAAGAGAGACAAATTGATCAATGTAATCAAAGAGAGTCAGAGAGAGACCCACACATGTATGTTCACCTGACTTAAGACAAAGGTGACCTTGCCATCACTGGGGAAAGGACGCTCTTTTCACTAAATGGACCTGGGTCAATTGGATACCCATATGGTAAAAATTTTTTTAATTTAAAAATTAAAGGGCTTCTCTGGTGGCGCAGTGGTTGAGAATCTGCCTGCCAATGCAGGGGACAAGGGTTCGAGCCCTGGTCTAGGAAGATCCCACATGCCGCGGAGCAACTAGGCCCATGAGCCACAACTACTGAGCCTGCGCGTCTGGAGCCTGTGCTCCGCAACAAGAGGGGCCGCGACAGTGAGAGGCCCGCGCACCGCGATGAAGAGTGGCCCCCGCTTGCCGCAACTAGAGAAAGCCCTTGCACAGAAACGAAGACCCAACACAGCCAAAAATAAATAATAAATAAAAATAAATAAATTTTTTTAAAAAATTAAAAAAGTTTTTGTATCCCTACCTCACACTACATACAAATATCAATTCCATTTGGGTCAAAGATCTAAATATCAAAGTTAAAACAATAAAGTCTTTGGAGAAAAATAGGCCTACATCTGTGTGACCTTAGAATAAAAGATTTCTTAAACAGGGTGCAAAAAATATTAATCATAAAAGAAAAAATATGACTCAGATTATATTAAAATTAGGAGCTTCTGCTTAGCAAAATAAACCACTAAGAGAATGAAAAGGCAAAGCACAGAGTGGGAAAATATATTCACAATATGTTTATCTGTCAAAGTACTCATGTACAGAATATATAAAGAACTCCTACAAAGCAATATGAAAAAGACAAGCAACTCAATATAAAAACTGGCAAAACTGTTGGAAAGAAACTTCGCAAAAGAGGATATCCAAATGGCTAATAGCCATATTAAAAAGTTGTCAACTTGATTAGTCATCAGGAAAATGTAAATTAAAGCCACATAAAAAACACATCAGGGTTTCCCTGGTGGCGCAGTGTTTAAGAATCCACCTGCCAATGCAGGGGACATGGGTTCGAGCCCTGGTCTGGGAAGATCTCACATGCCACAGAGCAACTAAGCCCGTGTGCCACAACTACTGAGCCTGCACTCTAGAGCCCGTGAGCCACAACTACTGAGCCCACATGCCACAACTACTGAAGCCTGCATGCTCTAGAGCCCGTGAGCCACAATTACTGAGCCTGTGTGCCACAACTACTGAAGCCCAAGCACCTAGAGCAAGTACACCACAACGAAGAGTAGCCCCCGCTCGCTGCAACTAGAGAAAGCCTGCACGCAGCAACAAAGATCCAATGCAGCTAAAATAAAAACAAACAAATAAATAATTTTTTTTAAAAAGCACATCATTGGTTGCCTGGGGTTGGGTGTGGGATGAGGAATGACTGCAAATGGGCACTAGAGAACCTTCTGGGGTGATGTAAATGTTCTAAAACTGGATTGTGGTGATGGCTGCACAACTGTATAACTTTACTAAGAATAAACTGCTTACAGTGGGCAATTTTTATGGTCTGTAAGTTATATCTCAGTAAAGCTGCTTGAAGAAACAAACAAAATACCATGTGAGATACTATTATACACCTACCAGAATGGCTAAAATGGAAAAGGTAGGAAATACCTGCTGGTGAAGTTGTGGAACAACTGAAACACATACACTGCTGGTGGGGGTGTATGAGTGTGTAGTTATCTACTACAGCTAAACCAATGCCTGCCCCACAACCCAGCAATTCCACCTCTGGGTATATACCTTATAGAAACGTGTACATATGTTCACCAAAAACATATGCTGGAATGTTCACAGTATCTCTATTCATAATAGCCCAAACTGAAAATTGCATAATGCTCATCAACAACAGAATGGAAAATTAGTTGTGGTATATTGACAGCATGGAATATTACCCACCAGTGAGAAATATGCTACCACTATATGAACATGGATGACTTATACAAGCATAATGCTGAGTGAAAAAAGCCAGACACAAAAGAGTATAGACTGCGTGATTTCATTTATGTAAATTTCAAATACAGGCAAAACTAATCTATGGTGTTAGCAGTAACATTAGTGGTTCCCCCTGTGGGAAATACTGCTTGGCTTCTGAAGGCTGGTAAAGTTTTGTTGGTTTACATTTGTGAATATTTCTAAATGTATGTTACACTAAAAAACAAAACAAAACAAAAAACACTTCAGAAAGGAACAGTCAGAAAATAAGAGCTCTTAGAATTTAAAAAGACAGTTGCGGAAATTAAAAATTCAATAGCTCATTTGGAAGATAAGTCAAGGAACTTTCCAGAAAGTAGAACAAAAAGACAACAAGCATTAAAAAAAAGAAAGAAAATATAAATGTCTAATTTTTTTCTTTTAAAAATTAATCTAGGAGGTCTAACATCTACTAAGTTCCAGGAAAAAAAAAAAAGCAGAAAAATAGAGGGGAGTAAATTATTAAAGAGATTGTATAGAACATTATTCTAGAACTGGAGGACCCTGATTTGAAAGGGCTCAGCAAGTGTGCGGGACAATCAATGAAGAAAGATTCATACGAGGACATACTATTGAGAGATTTTTAAACACCAAGTGATAAGGAGAATATTCTTTTGTGTTTTTGCTTTTGTTTTCATTTGGTCACGTTGCATGGCTTGCAGGATCTCAGTTCCCCTACCAGGGCTTGAACCCAGGCCACAGCAGTGAAAGTGCTGAATCCTAACCACTAGACCACCAGGCAACTCCCAAGAAGATTCTTAAAAGCTTCTGGGGCCTCCCCTCCCCTTTCAAGAAAAATTAAAAGGGTCACACATGGAAGGATTGAAAATAAAAAATGGCATTGGACTCCCCAACAGCAACACTGGAAACTAGAGGACAATGGGAAGGTGGCTTCAAAATTTGGCAGGAAAATGTTTCAAACCTAGAATTCTGGACCTAGCCAAACTATCATGCAAGTGAGGGTAGAACAGCAACCTTCTCAAACACACAGGATTTCAAACCACTTAGGGGAAGCTATTAATATTTTACCATTTTAGGGGAAGCTATTGAAATATATGCTCCATCAAGATGAGGGAGTCAGTCAAGAAAAAGGAACACAAGAGATCCAGGAATCAAGAAATCCAATATAGGAATTCCCAGGAAATAGTGAAGGGAAGTTCAAGGACAACAGTTAAGCAGTGGGTCTAGACTGCTACCATTCCATGGTTCTGACCAGGAAATAACACTGACTGATATCCTAAGGTGATCAATCATTTTGAAAGGGGCATTGTCCTTAGGTTGCAATGTTGGAGGGGCTTGGTTATAGAACATCCCACCTCATCACGCTGAAGATGCCCCATGGCAAGCCACAGACTCACAGAGAGTGTCCAGATAGCCTTTTGGGGTCTCTCTTCTAATTGTACACAGACAGACAATTAATAGAAAAGAAATAAACCAAGAAAGGAAGTATAGTTACTCTGTGGCTTAGCTAAGAACGTTATTTATATGTGTTACTATTTACAGCCACACTCACGTTGTTTTAACCAAAAGCTACAACACAGCTCAACTGGAAAGATGCAAAGAGATGCGTGTGTTGTGGGGGAAGGAGGGAGGATATAAGACAGATAAATCTTCACCTTTCATACAAAGTGAATAGATTATGCGTGAAATGAAAAAGTCAAGGGAATAGACATATATAAGCTTGTCATATAGATGTAAACACTAGAATAAAAAGCTACAGAGTCAAAACCTATAGTCTCTAGGGATCAGAAATCTGGGAAAAAGAGAGGTGGGGCAGGGAACTGTTTTGTTTTGTTTTGTTTTATTGTTATTACTATTAGGACTATTCAACTCTTTAAGCCACCATATGTTACTTTGATTAAAAATAAAATTTAGGCTTTTTTTTTCTTTTGACATGAAACACAGCTTGTGGGATCTTAGTTCTCCAACCAGGGATTGATCCTGGGCCCTCAGCAGTGAGAGCACAGAGCCCTAACCACTGGACATCCAGGGAATTCCCTAAAATTTAATTAAAACAAAGAAAACGACAAAGACCAAACGGATTTTAGATACTGGACAACAGACCACACAGAACAGGGATCCCTGAGAGAATGGAAACAAGTGAATGGTGACGTTGCCCCAGCTTGCTGCCTGGAGCAAGTGTGCCTGCTGTAGCCAAGGGTAGGACCCCAAACGGAGCCCAGCATATTCCCTGAGGTGAGCAGGTGCAGTTGAGAATCTGGGGAGTCCAAGGCAGCTAGAATTCACTGGACAGAGTGTTGCAGAGGACAGAGCTGCACAGAGAGAAAACTCTGGATGGAAATCAGCAGAGGGCTCCTCTTTAGTCATTAGCTGGGTACTGATCAGCACACGTGTATAAGGAAATAACTCCAGGCTAGAAAGAAACACTAAAAGGAGCAGGTGGAACACTTACCAGAGCTCACATGAGGGTGGGAATAGTTCATATTCCCAACACAGATTAGAGAAGCCTCATCATATATATAACATCAGAATACTCAGAACACGTGAGTTCCCTGGTGGTCCAGTGGTGACCGCTGCCAAGGGCCGAGGTTCAATCCCTGGTCAGGGAACTAAGATCCCACAAGCCGTGTGGCAAAAAAAAAAAAAAAAAACTCAGAAGGCTCTTGCCACAATAATGGGGTAAATTAGCCCTAGATTAAAAGATGCTTTTTTTCTGATCTAATTAATTATTATTTAATTATTATAAATTATAATGCTTAGTTCATGTTCAAAGCAAACCTTAGAAGGATCAAACTGTTTCCAAGTGTCTTAACTTCACCCCCAAACAAGGTTTGAAGATATTTAAAGCACTACCAAAAAAAAAAAAATCCAGGACCCAAGAACATAAGATTTGTAGTGTCTGGCATCAAATAAAAATTTTCCAAGAAACAAAAAAAATTTCCAGGCATGAGAACAAGCAGAAAAATACAACTCATAATTAGGAGATAAATAGTCAATAAAAGTAAATCCAGAAATGACACAGATAATAGAATTAGTAGAAAAAAACACTAAAAAAAATTATTTTAAATATATCCTGTATGTTCAAGAAGGTAGAGAAAAGCATGAGCATGTTAAGGAGAGATGGAAAATATTAAAAAAGGTCAAAATTGAACTTCTAGGCAGTGTATTAATGACATACTAGACACGGGAGAAGAAAAGATTAGTAAACTTGAAGACAGAGCGATAGAACTATCCAAAATGAAACACAGAAAAATAAGACTGGGAAAAAAAAAAACTGAACAGAGCATCAGTGAGCTGTGGGATGATTTTAAGCAGTCTAATAGTCATGTGATCAGAATCCCATAAAAGAGGCGGGGGGGGCAGAAAATATATCTGAAAAAATAAAGACCAAAATTTTTCCAAAGTTGATGAAAACTATAAACTCAGATTGAGGAGGCTCAATGGACCCCAAGCATGAGAAACCTGAAGCGAACCAAGGCACGTGATCATCAGATTGTTTAAAACCAGTGATAAAGAGAAAATCATAAAAGCAGTCAGAAAGGGGCTTCCCTGGTGGCACAGTGGTTGAGAGTCTGCCTGCCAATGCAGGGGACACGGGTTCAAGCCCTGGTCTGGAAAGATCCTACATGCCGCGGAGTAACTAAGCCCGTGAGCCACAACAACTGAGCCTGCGCGTCTGGAGCCTGTGCTACACAACAAGAGAGACCACGATAGTGAAG
The DNA here is from genome assembly GCF_949987535.1 of Balaenoptera acutorostrata. NCBI lineage: Eukaryota > Metazoa > Chordata > Mammalia > Artiodactyla > Balaenopteridae > Balaenoptera > Balaenoptera acutorostrata. The sequence continues at coordinate 8,274,221 of NC_080072.1, forward strand.
AGGCCTGCGCACCGCGAAGAAGAGTGGCCCCCGCTCGCCACAACTAGAGAAAGCCCTCGCACAGAAACGAAGACCCAACGCAGCCATAAGTAAAAAAAAAACAAAACAAAAGCAGTCAGAAAAAACACGTGTTACATACAGATGAACAAAGAGAGACAAGCCACAAGACTGTGAGGCAGAATTTTTAAGGAAAAAAAAAGTCAACCAAGAACTCTACACCAAATAATATCTTTCAAAATCAAAGGCAAAATAATGACTTATACAGACATACAAAAGCTGAAAGAATTCATCACCAGTAGACCAGCTTGACAAGAAATGTTAAAGGAAGTCCTTCAGGCAGACAGAAAATGATACCAGCTGGAAATCCAGATCGATACACAGGAATAAGGAGCACAGGGAATGGTGAGTGTGTAGGCAGAGAGAAAAGACTGCTTTCCATATTTTAAAAATGCGTTTGCAGGACAATTTGCTGATGGAACTGTTCTGTGTCTTGACTGTATCATGTCAAGGTCCTGGTTGTGATACTGGTTGGGGGAAACTGGGTAACGAGTCCCCAGGTATCTGGGATCTCATGTATTTGTTCTTACAACTGTCTGTGAATCTACAGTTATCTCAAAACTAAAAGTGTAATAAAAAAATAATGGACTGTGCTCGCTTTGGCAGCACATATACTAAAATTGGAACGATACAGAGAAGATTAGCATGGCCCCTGCGCAAGGATGACACGCAAATTCGTGAAGCGTTCCATATTTTTATATGGAATCTAAAAAAAAAAAAAAAAAGTGGTCATGAAGAACCTAGGGGCAAGACGGGAAAAAAGACGCAGACCTACTAGAGAATGGACTTGAGGATACGGGGAGGGGGAAGGGTAAGCTGGGACAAAGTGAGAGACTGGTACGGACATATATACACTACCAAATGTAAAATAGATAGCTAGTGGGAAGCAGCCGCATAGCACAGGGAGATCAGCTCGGTGCCTTGTGACCACCTAGAGGGGTGGGATAGGGAGGGTGGGAGGGAGGGAGACGCAAGAGGGAAAAGATACGGAGACATTTATATGCATAACTGATTCACTTTGTTTTAAAGCAGAAACTAACACACCATTGTAAAGCAATTATACTCTAATAAAGATGTTAAAAAAAAATGGACTGGTTAAAGTAAAAATAATCATGATGATGACTCAACAATTCTACTCCTAGGTATTGATATATACCCAAGAGAAATGAAAATATATGCCCACTCAAAAACTTGTACATGAATATTCATGGCAGGATTGTTCATAACAACCAACCAGTGGGGGTAAAACAAACATCTATTAACTGATGAATGGATAAATAAAGTGTGGCATATATGTACAATGAAATATAATTTTACAATAAAAAGGAATGAAACACTGAGACAGGCTACAACATGGATGAACCTTGAAAACATTACGCTAAGTAAAAGAAGCCAGCCACAAAAGGCCACATATTGCACGATTTCATATATATGAAATGTCCAGAACAGGCAAATCTATAGAGTCAGAAAAGAGATTAGTAGATGCCTGGGGCTGAGGAGGGCTAGGGGATAAATGAGGAGTGACTGTTAATGGGTGTGAGATTTCTTTTGGGGATGATGAAAATGTTCTAAAGCTGATTGTGGTGATAGTTGCACAACTCTGTGAATATACTAAAAACCATTGAGTTGTACACTTTAAACGGGCAAATTATATGTATTATTTCTCAATACAGCCATCATCATAATAATAACAGCAACAGGGAATTCCCTGGCAGTCCAGTGGTTAGGACTCCGTGCTTTCACTGCCAAGGGCACGGGTTCGATCCCTGGTCAGGGAACTAAGATCTTGCAAGCTGCGCGGCGCAGCAAAATAAATAAATAAATAAATAAATAAGAATAGCAGCAACAAGGATGACAATGTATCGTGGGCTTTGACGTATGTAGAAGGGGAGTGTGTGATAACAAGACCACAGAGGCTGGGAGGGGAAGAGGGGATCCCACCACAAGGTTCTTACACTGTAGTGAAGCGGTGTTTCGCTGGATGGTAATTATAACCCCTAAAGCAACTGCCAAAAAAAGAAAAAAAAAAGCAGCATAGATGATAATACACTCTTATAAAGGAGATAAATGGAATCATGAAAACTACTCAATCCAAAAGAAGGCAGGGGTGGGAATTCCCTGGAAGTCAAGTGGTTTAGGACTCGGTGTTTTCACTGCCAGGGACCCAGGTTTGACCCCTGGTGGGGGATCCCGCAAGCTGCGCAGCACAGCCAAAAAAAAAAAAAATTTAATTAAAAAATTTAAAAAATAAAAAGCAGGCAGGGAATATTGTACAACACAGGGAACATAGCCAATATTCTATGATAACTATAAATGGAGTATAACCTTTAAAAATTGTGAATCACTACATGGTATACCTGTAACTTAGATCATATTGTTCATCAACTATACTCCAATAAAAACCAACAAACAAAAGAAGGCAGGGAAGGCGGGAAAAGGGCACAACAGTCTGGAGGAGAGGAAGGAGCAGGGATGTGGAAGGAGAGGAAAGGGAGGCCGGGCGGGTGGGAGGGAGTGGGCAGCGCCAGGGCCAGATCAGCATGGTCCTGGGCCACAGGCACCCACAGCAGCCTTTTAAGCAGGATTGACAGGACCTAATGCACATAAACGTTCATTCCAGATGCTGCGTGGAGGTTGGGGAGGCCAAAGGAGCAGAGAGGTCCATTAGGAGGGGTTGCAGCAACCCACATGAGAGAGCCTGATGTTGGACAGATGAAGAGACAGAGAGGAACGGGTGGTTTGGGATGTTTAGTTCAAGGAAGGATCAACAGGACACAATGAGGGATGAGATGAGAGGGAAAGGGAAAGACCCAGAATAGTGTAAGTGCAGGGATTTTGCCATGAGTCCATGGTGGGAGGATGTGCTGGGCAGACTTGGAATCAAGAGTTCTGTTTCAGGACTTCCCTGGTGGTGCAGTGGTTAAGAATCCACCTGCCAATGCAGGGGACACGGCTTCGATCCCTGGTCCAGGAAGATCGCACATGCCGCCGAGCAACTAAGCCCGTGCGCCACAACTACTGAGCCTGTGCTCTAGAGCCCGTCGAGCCACAACTACTGAGCCTGCGTGCCACAGCTACTGAGCCCACACGCCACAACTACTGAGCCCATGCATCGCAACTACTCAGCCTGTGTGCTGCAACTACTGAAGGCCGCGCGCCTAGAACCTGTGCTTTGAGAAGCCACCGCAATGAGAAGCCTGAACACCGCAACGAAGAGTAGCCCCGCTCACCCCAACTAGAGAAAAGCCTGCGCGCAAAAACGAAGACCCAATGCAGCAAATAAATAAATAAATAAACAAATGAATAAATAAATAATTTTAAAAGGTTACTATGTCCAAAACAAGTAGGCTTATCCTAGTGGAAGGCTACTTTCAAAAAAAAAAAAAGAGTTCTGTTTCAGGCAGAAGCTGAGATGCCTGTTAGGTGCCAGAGCAGAGACAGCCAGTTGGACATGAGAGTCTAGAGCTCAGGGGAGAGAGGTCTGGGCTGGAGGTGGTAAATCTATAAAGAGCACAGAGATGATCCTTAAATCCAGGAGGCTGGAGCTTCCTGGGAGAAAGGGTAGAGAGAAGGAGGCTGGGGATGGAGCCCTGGAGCCCGCAACTCCCAGAGGCTGTGGAGAGAGGAGGAAGGGCTGAGGAACCTGGGCAGGGCAGCTGCAGACCCCTGTGCGCGTGGGGATCCCAAGTGGCCAACTAAGAAGTGGATGGCGAACTTCCCTGGCCGTCCAGTGGTTAAGACTTCACACTTCCACTGCAGCGGGTGCAGGTTTGATCTTGTATGCCACGTGGCGCAGCCAAAAAAAAAAAAAAAAAAAAGAAGTGGATGGGAAGTGAGCAGGGAACAGATGGCATGGAGGGCGTGGTCACCTCAGCAGGACAGGGACTCCAGGATAGAAGACTCTAGGATAGAGTTGGCTGAGGAGAGAGAGGGAGTCGAGGGGCACCCACAGGAAAGGCTTCCGGGGAGCAAAGACGCTGGACCCCAGGGGTCTAGAGACAATGGCATTTAGCAGTTTTGCAGTGAAGCGGTGCAGAGAAGTGGGGCCACAGGTAGAGGGAGCACCTGGAGGTTTTCCAGATGGATTCATGGAGCCTCTTGGTGGCCGGTGGGGACGGCAGGCAGGGAGGGAGAGAGGCACACAGGTGCCTGCCCGCAAAGCCTCATCTTTCACCTGCCCCTAGTCCCTGCAGGTCCCAGTGCCACCGCCTCCAGGAAGCCTTCCCTGAGTGCAGGTGTGGGTGCCTCCCACCTGAGCAGCCTTCCCAGGGGCACCTACAACCGTCTACACTGAGCTGTGGTCATTATCTCCCTGACGGTCCTTGAGAAACAGGTCTTGCCATCAACTGGGGCCCAGCACCATGTCGGTGGAGTTAATAAACGGGTGTGGATGGACAAATGGACAGATGGACAGACCCCTACAAGTGTCTAACATTCCCAGAGCCCAGACCCCCGAAGCAAGGTCCCCGTGTCCCACTGATCCAGACACCCCTTCTCCCTGACCCAGCCCACCTTGGGATCCAGGTCGAAGAAGCTGTAGTACTTGAAGCGCAGCCAGAGCATGTCCCCAGCCTTGACACCCTGCTGCATGAGGCACCGCGACGAGTCCAGCCACCTGGGCCGCAGCGCAGGCAGAGGCAGGGTCAGGGCTGAGTCGGGGGCAGTGGGGCGGGCTGGGCAGGGGCTGGGCAGGGGCTGGGGCAAGCACACCCATGCAGGAAAGGCCTGGGGACAGGCGTGGGTTTGGGATGAGCAGGACACAGGGGAGGGTGTGGGCTCTGGGAGCAGAAGCTCAGGCACAAGGGCAGGTGAAGACCCGGCAGGCGAGGCACCTGCTGTGGAGCTGGGTCTTGTCCAAGAGGGAGCTGGGCCGAGGCAGGCGCTGGAGCAGGAGGGGGTCTGGCGGTGCGAGGGGCCGGCTCAGCATGCGGTAGCAGGCCTCGGTCTGGGCACTGTCTGAGAAGTGGGCTGGCATCCCCCGGAACGACACAGGTGCCACGCCTGGAGTGCGGGTCACGGTCAACCAGGCCCGGCCCCGACCCCAGGCGTCCGGGGCCTGCCCTTGTGGCCGCCCCTGGGCTGCCCCGCCTGCACTCACCCCCGGCCAGGACGACCTTGGTCAAGTCATACACCTCCTCCTCCGGCTCCTTTTCCTTCTTCTTCTTCTCCTTCTTCTCAGGAGCCCGGAGCAGAGACATCTCCTCAGGGTGCCGGATACCTGAGAGGAGCAAGGGTCTCGGCGGGGGCTGGGGTCCTGCCCCGTGACCACCCGCCCCACCCACGGGCAGCTCGGGGCAGGGCCCAGCCCCACAAGCCGGGTGGGGAACAGATCAGCAAGGCCGAGGTGACAACAGCTGGGCCTGGAAAGGGAGGGAACGTGCCCCCTGGCAGGACCCTTGCAGGGGGCAGAGTGGGGACCAGCCGGGACTCACTGAGGAGCCGGCAGACGGCAGCCACAGCCTGGAAGAGGGGCCGGGAGAAGCTGGCTCGGAGGCGCAGGGCACGGCGATTGGGCAGCCGCAGGATGACAGGCCGGTGCTGGGGCCCAAAGAAGAGGCGGGCGTCCGCCAGGATCCCGTATTTGTCCAGTGTCCAGTGGGTCTGCAGCAGCCATTGTCTTTTCTGTTCCCACCAAATGGCATGGTCTGACCAGTCCTGCTTCCGGTCTGTGAGGCCACAGGCAAGGGGGGACCACGTCAGCCTTGGAGGGCCCTGCCCCCAGTGCTGAGCACAAGCCTGGAATTCAGAGGTGGTGACCGCCGCTCCCCTGCCCAGGCCAGGGGCGGGGCCGGGCGGGGTTGGCTTGGGGGCTAGGACGGAGGTCACGGCAGAATGGCTCTTTGCTGGCTCACCCTGCTTGTCCCCTGGGCTCAGTTGCTACTGAGGGGAGTCACTTCCCAGGGGAGCCCCCAACCCAGAATCTCAGTGCTCCCGCCTCACGCACTCCAGTGCCTTGGGCTCCCCTGTACAGCACCTCCTGTGTCCTCCCGCAGTTCCTGGCTTCATGGCTTCTCCCTGGCATTCCCGGGAGCCAGAGGCAACTGCAGGGCCTGGGGCTGTGCCGGGCACGCAGCAGCAGGCACTCCATAAATATCTAGTGGTTACTAGCTCTGTGACCTTCGCCAAGACCTGAACCTCTCTGGGCCTCAGTTTTCTAGCTCCTGAGGTGTGAGCAGCAATGGACACTGAGTGACCCAGGCACGCGGCCGCATCAACACAGCGCATGGGCCTTCGGTTAGAAATGCGAGCACTTCGAGGTCATGCAGCTAGTGAAGGAGGACACGTGCTCGCCTCTCCACCTTCCCTTCAGGAGCCTGAACTGGTGCCAGGTGAGCACAGTGGAAGAGCAGAGCCCACTAGTGTCAAAGCCCCTCCTGGGGAGTGGTCCCGTCCTCTGCCCCGCCCCCCTCCCTCTTCCTCCTGCCCTGAAGTCGCCCTCTGTGCCTTCACTCTGTTCTTGGTTTTGTGGCACCCACTCCCCGTCTCCTCCTGACCCTTTGCTCTTGTTCTGTCTCGTTGGCCCCCTCTCCTGGCCTGCCCCCGTGCTTCCCCGTTGGCTCAGTCAGAGGACCCTCTTCTCCCTCCTTAGCCACGGCCTCTTCCCGGGGTCTCACCTAGTCTACGGCTCCATCTTCCTGCTGTGAGCCCCAGGCCAGAAACCCCCAAGCCACTGGCTAAGGGGCACGTCCACTGGCTTCGATCATTCCGGAAACCCTTGTTCACCAGCCCACGTGCCCAGCTCTGGGACTATAAATGCAGTGACTCCTAGTCCCAGCCCTAAGGTGCTCCACTTCGCCTCGCTCTGCCTGACACTGGACAGAGGTGCCCCCTCCCCTCGTCAGCTCCCTGGGGACTGGGTGACAGCGGCTCTCCTGCCAGGCCCGAGCTTCCTCCCTTTCACTTTTAGCCACCACATTTTACCAATGCCAGCCCTCCTCCAAACTCACCAGTCCATCCTCACCCGACCCAAGGGGCCTGCCTTAGCCTGACAGCCTCGCACTGGAAACCCTTCGGCACAGCTGCTCTCCACCTCCGGGATGGAGTCCAAGACGCCTTATGGCATTCACCCCAGCCTCGTTTCTCGTCATACTCCAGGAGTCCTCCCCAGCCTTGGGGCTCCAATTCAGAGCCGCACGTCCCCGTGCCCCAGTGTGTCGCCTCGCTCCTCCCTGCTGTGGCCCCCTCTCAGGATTCATATTGTCCCAGGCTAGGTGCAGCAGCCAACACTCAGCCCTGTGCCGGCAGCTAAAGGGCGGTCCCACCTGCCCGGCTGCGCTCCAGGTCAGGGGCTGGCCCAGCCAGCATGGCCGTCAGTAGACCTCTGATGTGCTAAGGAATGAGTGGGAGTTGGGGGGGTGGGCACAACAGTATCCTCGGGGCTGGGGACAGGATCTGGAAGGACTTGACCCCGGGGGCCCAGCAGCGGGTGGAGGGGTGGGTCCGGCTGGCCGCTGGTTCAGGCCTCTCGCTTCACTGTGGGCCATGCCCCGGGGCCAGCCGGCTCTTCTCCTGGAGCACCTGGTCTTCACCCTCTCCGCCCTGCTCGGCCAAGCCTGCCTGAGTCTCTGACACCCGGTCTCCTGAGGGACCCTCTACTCTCCACTTCTGCTTTCACAACCTCCTTGGGCCCTGCCTTCTGGAGGCTTCCCTCACCACCTCAGCCCTGTGGCCGGGCTGCCCTGAGGCCCCGTGCTGTCCACAAGCCACTGACCTCCCTCCCAGGCCGCCCACGGCGGGTTGGCTGGGTCTGAGGAAACCCACTCACCCCCACCCCCGGGGGACCCAGGACCCAGGCTGGCTGGCACTATCGCGGGCCTGCCTTCCGGCTCTGGCTATCGGAGCGAGCCCGCCGCCCTCCCAGGAAGGGGCAGCCCACACCCCCAGCAGGGGAAGGCGATGAGAAGCCCCCGTGTCAGTGGCCCTGCTCCCCTCCAGGGCTGACACCACAGGCGGCTGTGCTGTAACTTCCTGTGGGGGCAGGGCCTTCCCACCCAGGCTGGGCCTGTCACCCGCCTGCTGAGGGCTTCCGCCCGCCCGGGGAGAGGGTGTGGGAGCCCGTCCCCAAGTCAGCAGGATCCCCCTCTGGGCTCCTCTCGACCCCCAGAATGGGACCTCTGCCTCAGCCCAGGCAAGGCCTCTCCTGCCCCAGAAGTGGGTGAACGGAGGACCGTGGCCAGGTCTGCTCCTTGGGGTCTTAGTGGAACCCGTTGGAGCGGGAGGGAAGGAGGAAAAACAGTGGGAGGGAGGGGAAGTTAAGTTGGGGAAATGTCTTTTTTGGAACCAAATGATTAAGCTGGTGCCTGAGTCACTGTGACTCCATTATCGAGGGCCACGCAGCAGGGCTGGTCCGGAAGTGCCAGGGGACCCCGTGGGCAGCGGGGGCGGTGGGCACTCACTGATCTCCTCCACGATCTTCAGGAGCACCCCACCGATGTGTGACTCCCCTGTGACCCGGAGGGTGACCGACTCGGCCTCGGGGTCCTCCTCTCCTACAAACACCCGCAGCTCCCAGGACGAGTCGATGTAGTCCCCTGTGGCTGTCTTCATCCCCGCCATGGCTGCGGCAGCTCTGGGGAGAGGGTGGGAAGGAGGCAGGGTGGGCAGCTGGGGCCTGGTAGGCTGCCTGTGGTGCCCGGGACAGGCGGGGTCCCAGAGAGCAAGCCCGTAAGCCAGAATGCCACGGCAGCAGCAAGACGCTGGGAGCTGAGTTGTTGCAGGCAAACCTCAGACCCTCTCTCCATCACAGATGATTGGGCTGAAGGGATCTTCAGAGTCTATGTTGCCCAGCCCTCTCCCTTCTTGCAGACGGGAAGACAAGGCCCGGTAAGAATAAGAAGGGCCTCACTCAACATGACCCAGCTCGATGCCAGAGCTGAGCACAACCTCCGTCAGCTTGCTCAGCCCACAGCCCAGCCCAAGCCCGCACTGGCAGCTGCCCACCCTAGAAATGGTTGTGAGCCCAGGTCAGAAAATAGCTCCAGTCAGGCCCAAAGGTCAGCTCCATCATCCCAAACCAGCCGAAGCCTCTCTAGGGCAGTGGAAAGTCCAGGCTGCCACATGGAGAGAGGCATGCTGGGCAGAGGGGCTGCCGGAGGGCGAGGAAGAGAAGGGTCCTTGGGTCTCCAGCCACCGGCCGGCTTACCTTCCCTGCAAGGGGTTGGGGCTGGAGGTGGGGGTCGGAGCGTCAGCCACTCCTGGCTGCAGCCCGCACACCTGCAGACCACTGCGTGCTTCCTTCTCCTCTCTCTCCGTGGAGCTTCCTTCAGAGGGCAGCCCTTGCGCCTTATCAAAGCAGGGCGGGCCTGGCCCCTCCCCAGGGCGTGCTGGCACTGGGGGCAGGAAGCAACGGCCAGCAGCACCGGGTGGTGGCGCGCGGCAGGGGTTCCAGTGGGGCCCTGCCTTTGCTCCCAGTGAGCACAGGAAGCAAGTGGGGCTTGTGGACCCCAGACCACACAAAGGGTCCCGTCATTTGGAGGGAAGCTCGTTTCAAACTAGAGAAGCCGCCTATTTGTGTTCCCTTGTCGGAGCCATCTCTCATCTCCAACCTGTCGTGAGGTGGGGGTCCTTGGGCTGTAAGCATCACTCAGCTGCAGAGAGGGAGAGCGGTGGAGTTCAAAGGGTTGGATCTGGGTTATTTAGGGACCTGGCAGGTCAAGTCAGCTCAAGCCCCGAATGTCCTTTATCACCACAAAGTAGATCCTTAAAGGCCCTGAGGGAAACGACTTCCTTATGTATTTCCTGTCCCCAGTTAAGGGCCTCTTTCCCAAACTTGTCAAACTTAGAGCTGCCCAGGGGAAAAGCTGAACAGAAATTGGCCCCTGATGTTTCACGACCTGCCTCCCCCACGCCTTCAGGTTTCAAGACTTCAGACTTGCCACCTCTACTGTCCCTCCACCTGCATCACTCTCCTCTGGGGCCAGTACCCACGAGACTCGCTCCTGTCATGTCCCTACACAAATGTGACTCAGAGGGCCCCTGGTGGCCCAGCGTCTTCTTATCACCTGCAACAGGATGTAAGCTTTGGGAAAGCAAGGTCTTATAATAGTCACTGGCTCCCAGCAGAAATTCAGCCTTTCTAGACAATCAATTTGGGGATGGAGGGAACAGAGCCTGAAGAGACAGTAGCACCAGAGGTGCAGCAGAATCCCTGTGGAGGACCGTGCCACCCAGATGGGGGAGGCCTGCTGGGGATTCCCAGGGGAAGGCCAGCTTATGCAAAGTCAAGGCAGCAGAAGTGCAGCCAGCTGCTGGCCTCAGCAGCTTCCTAGCCCCAACGCTGCACTCCTGGAACAAATGAAGTTTCAGTCCAGCCCCAGAAGCCACCCCGGTCCAAGTAGAGGGTTTTTAGAAAGTTTGTTGCAACTGTGGAAAAGTGTAATTAAAACATACTTTTAACTCAGTTGAGAGCAGTTAAGAACTACAACTAACATACGACTAACATACAGCAGCTGACAGATTTGACCTTTCCAAAAAGGAGGTCTGAAGTGTCTCTTGCAATAGCAATTGTTTTCAGTTCTTGAGTGGAACCCACTGTTCTCTGGATCTAACTGGTTTCTGGCTTTGCGATTTGAGTGTGGAGAACTGACAGCACGGGAATCACCTGGTAGTTCATCTGACCCTCCGGAGTCGGAGCCACTCTGGGTCAGGAGCCTCCATGTCCCCTTTGTTGTTCACTGAGCGACAGCACCACCTAGTGGCCACCTTGCTAGGCCAGGGAACCCAGCCAAGCTCACACCCACCCCACCCTTCAGGAAGGAAGAGAGCGTGCGGGCCTGGTTCCCAGTGTTCAGTTCGCACTCAGCTCTCCCAATCCAGGCTGTGACCCCTACAGGACATCTGCTTCAAAGTCTTTTGGCAAAAAAATTACTCGGGGACATAGTAATGTATAACCACGCCTGACTGGCTTGTTTTATTGGAGAAGAGGACGTGGAGTTAACAACGTGAAGACAGTTGGGACCTGAGGTTGGGAAGAACACCCTCCCCTCCCCTTACAAGCCCACTGCCCCAAATAAAAAATAACCAACTATGGGAGAGCAGCTGAGACAGCGACTGGGGGCAGGGGAAGGAGACCATGCGTGTGCTGGGAGGGCCCAGAGGCAGCGGCTGCACGAATACGCGAGTACAAGTCTCTGAATCTTCCTCGTACGTCTGTATAAATATATAGATAAGTTGTTCGCTTGTTTCCCCTTCTCTCCCTTCTGCTCCGTGCTGCTTGCCGCGGTCCCAGCTCCTCTTTCCACGTGAGGGCGAAGGGAAGGGGCATGACGAGCAAGTCATCACCGAATTGCGATCAGACCCACATCCATCAACTTCTGGATCTTCTGCGCTATCACAGGATTCTTTAAGTGTCTGACAAACAAGAGGCCAAGTTATTTGAAATGAGACAACCTATAAAAATTCTTACTTGCTCCCAGAGCAAGCCCCAACCAACACAAGCCCCCCTAGACACCACTAACCAACAAGAGGTGGTAAGGGAGTCCTGGCAGAGACTGCCCAGGGGGACCCACACGGGCCTCCTCTGCCAGTGTTCGGAACCTGACCAGTCCTGCTGCACAGGAGTCCATGGACACAGATTTAAGCTGAGACCATTCTCCCAGCAAAACTGGGCTTTCCAACTAACCACTTAAGCCATCGCCACTAACATATAAATGAAATCCTTCCAGCTCACCATCAACCGCCAACCTTCCAAGTAAGAATTACACTATAAATATTCCACTCAGATCACACTGCTGCCAACGTTGTGCATTCTCAATGCTTTTGTCCACCTTTTCCCTCGAAGGCCGTCTGCCCCTAACTTGACTCACTCGCTGAGCGCCTGGGGGTCCTTCTGCATCTGTTCCAGGATGAGCCGCATGGCCGGGTCACTCATTATCTGCTGCACCTCAGGGTCGGCCATGGCCCGCCGCTTCACATCTTCGGGGCTGTCATGTCGGTTGTACTGGGCCATCACGCAGCGCTGGTAACCATCTGCGGCCTCCTGCATTCCGGCAAAGCCAAAAGCGGAGGGTGTTAGCACTACCTGGCTCACTGCTGCGGCAGGTCCGAGACAACAGAGGTAACTGAGGGGAAGACAGACAGACAGAGAAACAGGCGAGAGGGAAGAATCAGAGACACGGAGGCAGCGGAGAGCTCACTGCAGGCCAGGGCAACCCCACCTTACAGCTGGAGTCCAGGTCGAGGGCCTTCTGGTACACATCCATGGCTTTTGTGTAGTCTTTCATCGCTTCCAGGGCAGCTGCTTTCCGTGTATAACCCTTGACTACAGGCAGAAAGGGAGAGGTGAGGCATCACCTAAAACACACTTCCGAAGGCTGCTGTTTCACCTCTTCATCTGAACACCATCGTTCCTCAGCCTGACACTAGCTCCTCAATGTTACAAACCCGAAAGACACACAGGCAAAGAATATGCTCTCTCCTTCTCTCAACCCTCTGGCCAGTCAGGGGACAGAGAAGCAGCACAGAAAGGCACTTACTGAAGGTCGGTTCTAGCTGGATGCATTCCTCACAGTCCTAGGGAGGAAAGGTGAAAAAGAATTAGGCTCATTCCTTTAGAGGAGCTACCCTAGGGCAGACTGATCACTTGGAATTACAAATCTAACTCTTCACCCAGGGCCATTACAGAACATTCTGCTTTTGTTCTAATGCTTCTATTTTTAAAAAATTTTTATTGGAGTAGAGTTGATTTACAGGTGCTGTAAAGGTGTACAGTAAAGTAGATCATTCTTTTCCCACACAGCCATTACAGAGTATTGAGTGGAGTTCCCTGTGCTATACAGTAGGTCCTTAGTAGTTACCTATTTCATACATGGTAGTGTGTGTATGTCAATCCCAACCTCCCAATTCATCCCTCCTCCCTCTAGTGCTTCTGTTGTTCCTGGCAGCTTGGTAATTTAACAGCAGGCACAACGAAAGGAGAGTAGAGAAGGAAGGAAAGCAGAACCAGACGGGATAACAAAGCCAGATCATGGACCATCTCATATAAGGGGACTGGGACTCTTCAAAAGGCTGATGTTATGATTTAAAAAGGAAAAAAACCCCCCAAAACCCAAAAGGTGGGGAAACTTCTAGTTTGAGAAACTAAAGAGGACATGACCACCAGATGAAACGAATGGACCTTGATGTTGACAACTTTAAAACTTTATTTTTAGACAACTAAGGAAATCTGAATATAGACATACAGCAGATGACATTATGGCCTGAGTTTTGCTATTATTAGGTGCTAATAATATTGTGACTGGACAGGGAGAGCCATTTCAGGAGATGTATGCTCACAAATTCAGAGGTCAAGTGCCAGAATGTATCATTACCTTTCACAAATGGTTCGCCGAAAGTGTCAATGCTTATGGTTGAAGAAAAGGAGGAAAACATAGGTATTCTGTGTATTTTTGTCTGAAATTATCTTCAAAACAAAATCACAGAGAAAAGAATGCTATGCAGTGTAGTGTGTACACTGAGGCCCAATCAACTTCTACCAAGAAGCTCTAAGACTGGAAGCAATTCTACTCATCCTTTCCTCCCATTTGCAGATTGGGAAAGTCCTGCTCCACCTCTCAGGTGACTAACAATGTTATTCTTTGCTTTGCAAACCAACTTGCTTTTGACATTCCCCTTGTGCAGTCCCACTAGCAGCAGTGATATCTCTAGGCCAGATGGACCGAGAAGACAGTGGCATCAAACAAAACCCATCATGGGCTCAGGTACTGGGGTGTCTAGGTAGATAACATTTTGTCTTGTTCCCACAAGATAGTCCAGGTTTATCTCCCAGAGAACAGTTTAAAAATCGTCAAGAGGCACAGAGTAGCTCATGTTCAAGAGAGCTATGGAGAGTAACTCCTTCAGTGTTGAACATTATCATACCTGACCATACTTGATGTGACTGACAACAGCAGATCTATCTAACTGGAGTATGGAAGAAAAGAAGAATGATAAAGCTGCTGTGGAAAGTAAGGCAGTTCCTCAAAAAAATTAAACACAGAACTACAGTACTTCCACTGTTGCATAAAATACTTGAAAGAATTGAAACCAGGGACTCAAACAGATATCTGTACACCCATGTTCACAGCAGCACTGTCCAGAATAGCCAAAAGGTGGAAACAACCAAATGTCCATGGATGGATGGATAAACAAAAGGTGGCCTATCCACACAATGGAATATTATTCAGCCATGAAAAAGGAACTGCCGACACATGCTACAACGTGAACCTTGAAGACATTATGCTAAGTGACGTAAGCTAGACACAAAAGGTCCAATACTGTATGATTCCACTTACAGGAAGTCCCTAGAGAGATCAAATTCAGAGAGACAGAAAATACAACAGTGGTTGCCAGGGGCTGGGAGAGGGGGCTGGGGTATTAGTGTTCAGAAAATGCAGTTTCGGGGCTTCCCTGGTGGCACAGTGGTTGAGAATCTGCCTGCCGATGCAGGGGACACGGGTTCGAGGCCTGGTCTGGGAAGATCCCACATGCCGCGGAGCAACTGGGCCCGTGAGCCACAACTACTGAGCCTGTGCGTCTGGAGCTTGTGCTCCGCAACAAGAGAGGAGGCCACACAGTGAGAGGTCCGTGCACCGTGATGAAGAGTGGACCCGGCTCGCCGCAACTAGAGAAAGCCCTCGCACAGAAACGAAGACCCAACACAGCCAAAAATAAATAAATTAATTAAAAAAAAAAAAAAAGAATGAGATCTGGGGGCTAAATTATTTTAAAAAAAGAAAAAAAAAAAAGAAAATGCAGTTTCCGTTTGGGAAGATGAAACAGTTCTGGAGATGGATGTTGGTCATGGCTACACAACAATGTGAAGGTTCTTGATGCCACTCAACCATACATTTAAAATGTTAAAAAGGCAAACAACAACAAAAAATGTAAGGAAGGACAAAGGGGAGGGAAAAGGATCTACTTTCCCAAATACTCCCAACCACGAATAAATCCACAGGCCAGGACAGGGTAGAGACACAGGCCCTGTATTTTTACAAATTTCACATGAGCATCACCACCTTGAATCTATGATCAAAATAACATCAAGCTGATGCTGATGAAAACATGAAAAGAGGAAAACACACTCCTCGTGCACAGGCTACATTAACGGCTGCTCCGCATTCCCAGAGCCTCACCTTGAGTGCCAGCTGGAACTCCAGGAGTTTGGTGTAGCAGGCAGCTCGATTGCTGTACAATTTGGCATCTTTCGGGTTCCGTTTGATGGCTTCTGTATAATGCTTCATGGCCTGGGGATAGTCCCCTGAACATGGAAGAGACAAACTTAAAAAATAAAATAAAGCACACCACCAGAGCGCATCTACCACACAGTCAGCCAAGGCACGGAGAGCAACATCTACGCTGCTCTTATCCAAAAGTTCCATCATCTGAGCTGTAGGTACCTTTCTGAAAACATTCATTGCCTTTGTTCTTCTCCTCCAAGGCCAGGTCAGGGTTTATGTAGGCCAGCCGCTCTTGCTCTTTCAGGATTTTCTCTGCCTAAAAAAAAATATTAATTCTTGGAATAGTCATTTAAACTCTCAAAAACATTGGGGCTAATAAAAAGTCTGATTAGAATTTCAATTTTCAGAGTGGCAAGATTTAACTTTTGGTTTAATGATTTTGTATTCCTCACAAACTATGTATAGCTTAAGTAAGCTACAAAGATATATTGTACAGCATAAGGAATATAACCAATATTTTATAATATCTTTAAATAAAGTATAATCTATAAAAATTTTGAATCACTATGTTGTACAACTGAAGTATAATGTTGTAAACCAACTTAACCTCAATTCAAAAAAAAAATTTTATATTCCTCATCATCAAGGTGTAGGTACTATGAAGCAGAATGAACGGTATTGATGTACACTTGGTACAAAGATATGCTCTATATGAAAATGATGTATGTATTGACAGCTCAATTTTCTGCCTAATCTTTCTGTGAATAAAATCACCCCCCTACATAATTTGGTTGTATAAGGTAAGAAGAAACTTAAATTACAATAACCACAACACTGTCAGAACACTGACCCTCAACATCAACAAATTTATGGTGGAAACCTTGGCCGACAAAGTACAGCAGAAAAACTGAGTTATTCCCTACATGTTGTCATCATTAAGTGACAGGGGCAGCATCATATACAATGACCAAAGACAACAGATTTGTCATTAAATAGTAATGACTACAATAAATAAAACCAAAAATAGCAAAACATCCCGTATTCCCTACCCACCTGTTGGCATTTCTTGAGCACATCTGGGGTTCGGTGCTCTGCCAGAGACTTGTTGTAGAAATGGATGGCATCCTTGTACTTTTCTTCTTTGAAATAGGAGTTGCCAATTCGAGCGTAAGCTCTGACAAAGACAAGAGGAAAAGAATTTGCTGAGGGCAGAACAGACAACGTCAGCCCCTGCGGAGAAAAAAACACCTGCAACCAACTAGACACAAGGCCCACATCACTGCCCCAGGCACCATGCCCTTCCAACACCTCCTGTCTAGGATCCTGCAGCCTCCTTTCCAGCCCACGGCTAACAAAGTAGGTTGTGCAGCCAGCAGCCCCCTCCCCATGCAGACATGGAACCCTCCACACCGCTCAAGGCATTCCAGGTCAAGCGTACTTGGCAATCTGTCGGTAGTCTTCTCGGTTTTCTCGCCCCACTTCAATGGCCTTCTCACAAAGCTCCCGGCATTTACCATAGTCGCCCTTTTCAAAGTACACGGCTGCCAGGCAGGAGGGTCAAAAAGGAAGAGTCAGCCCATGCCTCACCCCCAGGACCACGTAACAACTCCTGCACCTGAGTCCTGGGTCTCACCTGCTTGGTTGGTTATGTAAGTCATGTTGGTGGGGTCCAGGTCCTTGGCTCTGTCATAGTGTTTCAAGGCTGTGTCAAAGTCTTTCTTCTTATAGGCTTCATTCCCCAGCTCTTTTTCTTTCAGTGCCTAGATGAGGTGTGGGAGAAGTCAGTGCTGAGCACATCTAACCAGACGGCAAAGAGAGCAAGGGCCTGTGACGTCACAGGTACCACGCAGCATACACAACTAACAAGGCTACGGAAGCAGATTCTCCACACCCACAGTGAAGTATCAGCTGTTAGGATGAAAAATTATAGACTTTCATCTCTGCTTCCTCTGAAACTCCCCCTATCCCACCTACTCTCCTGGATCTTTGTCAGCAAGTGAGGGCTTCTTCAGGGGAGAGGAAATCCCTTCAGCTTGAAAGAACTTCAGAGAGGACAACATAGTTCTGTGCTAGGTTTAATTCTGAGAGGCTGAGCAAGTTCGGTTTCTGTCACGTGCTGTCTCGGGGTCTTAGCTGTCAGGCAACACCAGCAGAGAGGGTGAGGAGCAGCACAAGGGGCTGTCCTGGTGGCAGGAGTCTTCAGCAGAGCTCACTACCACCCACGTTATAGGGCCTTTTTCCAGCTTTGAGGCACCATGAACAACCAACGCTTACCCATTTAAAGGTACTAAATTTGGCAACAATCTGCTGTTCCCATTTATAAGAAGGGAAATAAAATCGTTCAGGCACATGCCTCCTGCTCTGGAAGACTGAAAGTTGTTCACTTAGCAACACAGACAACTTTCAACTACGCACCACGTCCAACCAGGAAACAGAAGCGTAAGGAACGATAGACAGCATTCTTCTGGATCTCCGCAAGGACAAGGGCCACGCACGACTTTACTGGCTGGCCCTGGCTGACATCCACACAGCCAGAACCACAGCGGCCGTGGGACTATGGGCTAGTAGCTTCCGCTGCCTGAAGACTTAGAGACACACGATTCCTATGAAACTGCTTGTTACGTGGACCTTTTAATATACTATTTTATTTTTAAAATATTTATTTATTATTTATTTATTTATTTTGGCTGCACTGGGTCTTAGTTGCGGCACGTGGACTCTTAGTTGTGGCATGCGAACTCTTAAGTTGCAGCATGCAAGCAGGATCTAGTTCCCACCAGGGATCGAACCCAGGCCCCCTGCATTGGGAGCAGTCTCTTACCCACTGGACCACCAGGGAAGTCCCCTGACCATTTTAATTAACAATAGTAACTTTAGCACATACTGAGCATTCAAAAAACAATCACAGCCAATGAAAGTCTATAGATGGTCCCACCTGACACACATATTTCTAGTTGACTTGGCTGTTTCTTCTAAACGCATGATAGTAAAGAGTGTTTAAAAAGAGAAAAAAAAAAAAAAAGAGCGAGCGAGACACCTGCTTCTTATTCTCTGGAAGATCTTCTTCCATTGGCTCTGGTTTTGCCTCCTTTTTGGGAGGCGGCGGCGGTGGAGGTGTCGCAACTTCCTCGTCTTCATCCACGCCACCTAGATCGACCCCGAGGAGGACGCTGAGAGTAGTCATGATACGGGGATCCTGCAATTTCCTAGTATTGGTTAAAAAAACAAAAACAAAAAACAGCACTTAGTCCTCCCCATGACTGATCTTAAACCCCATTTACTGCTAAAGCTCAGATTACTGTATATAAAAGCTTCTCACCCATGAGAAGGTTCCTAGATCCTGTACTAAAAGTTACAAATGGGGAATGCTCAACCCTTCAAATATCCATATAAAATGAGGTAACACAGACCAAATTTATTTCTTGAGACCAGCAGATACACAGAGAAATGAGTTATAGACACACTTTGTCTGATCTCAGGAGCCAGAGGGATTCAGACAGTCACAGATAGCAGTACAAGGTTTAGAGAGACCTCTTTAGATCTGACATCCTTTCAACCTTGAGTTTCCACTCCAATATACCAACAGAGAGAGGGGGTCCTATGTGTAAAGAAAGGATAGGGTTGGTGCTAGGTCAGCATAGCAGGAGAGCAGTGAAGAGGCAGGGGAGGGTTAGAACAAACACTACAGATTACTCTGATATATACTCTCCCTGACCCTTTCTAAAAATACAAATAAACAGTAAACAAAGCAATAAACTCCTACTGCTCTTTGGAGAAAAAACAAAAGGGAGAAGCCCTGCATTTTGGTCGAGGGAACCCCCTGCAACAGGATCCCAGGAAGAAAGCACAACGTTCATGTCCATTTCCAGAGACAAACGGTGCCGCCTTGACTTACGTGCCCAGGTCAGAGGGCTTGTTCCGCAGCTGCTCTATCAGTTCCCGGTAGGTAGGATCAGCAAGCAGAATCTTTGTCCTGGGATCACTCTCCAACTTCTGGTATAGATTAGGCATGTTGAAAGGGTTCATGAATTTCCTCTCTGTTTCAAACAAAGGAAAGCACATCACGAGACGTCAGTTACTATGCCCACATAGCCTACTAGACCGACACTGGGGGATGGGGGAGCCTCAAAGTTAATCCCAATTAAAAAATAATAGTCAATAAAAGGAGAAGAGCAGTATACGTGGCGCCTGCCTACCTGCCAACCGGGCCTCCATATTCTGTAAACCTTCTTTGAGCTGAGGGTTGTTTGCTTCATGTTTTAAACCCTCCTCATAGGTTTGCTTGGCTTCTTCAAATCGGTTTAAGAACTCAAGAGCTGCTGCTTTTCGGGAATAGCCCTTAAACCAGCAAAGAAAAATACAAAATAAAAGACACCTAGTGGTAAATTCCTAAGATGAACTCAAAAAAATCTATTTTACATTTCATGAAACAAAATGGGTATTCACGCGAAGGCCAAAGAAAAAACAGAAAGAGGAGCAGGATGCAACAATGGTACATTATCGACCCTGCAGAACACAGCCAAATATCTAAGGTGCACACCTGCCCCTTCCCAGTTCATCTTATGACCCTAAGTGTTGTCAGTTTTTGGGTAGTGTTTTCCTTCCTAGTAGTACAAAAAATAAGACATGTCTTAACCGATGGTACCTCAGATTTGATGAAACATGCCATCACTCTGAGGAACATTCTCAAACAGGTAGGAAGAATACTGGGGGGAGGGGGATAATCAACTATGAGTCTCTCGGGATAGGCAACTAGGCAAGCCAGGAGGGCTGGTATTTAAGAACTGCCCCCAAAAGGAGTTTCTGGGCACCTGAGGAGCCCCAGCGCGCACGCAGCTTACCTTGCCCCAGTCAGGCTTCAGGTCCACGGTTCTGCAGCCGTCCTCGTAAGCCTTCTGGTAGTCTCCTTTCTTGGCATAGGCTGCGGAACGATTGCTGTAGAGCACGTGGTTCTGGGGGTCTAACTTAATGGCTTCTGAGTAGCACTGCAACGCGTCATCGATGTTGCCAGCACTCAGGGCTTTGTTGCCCTTTTCTTTGAGCTCATTTACCTGAGAAGAAAAGGAACCAATACAGTTTCTCTCCATAAAATGTCTCTTTAGTCCCAATTTCTTAGGGGATACTCATTCCTTTCTGCAACTATTGACAAACAGGTTACTTTATGGATCAGAAAAGAGAAATCACAGGTTAATTAATTTACATTTCCCACACCTTTGGGAACCAGCAAGGAAAAAACAACCAGGAAGAAGCGGCCTGACACTGTTCTTTGCTGGCTCCCCTGTGGATCAGTGAGAACTCCAGCCACTCTTCCAAAAGTCTCTACTTTGAGCTGATGAAGTCACTCTAGAACATACTCATGAGTTCCTTTTGTGGAAAAACAAATTTGTTTGCCATGGATTTCCAGAGTTCAAATGATAAACTGAACACAGGCCTAATTACTCCTCACAGGAAGAGGCAACCCAGAAGGAAGTGGACTGAGCATGCACTGATACATGCTTCAGCAACCTGCCGGCTCCAGGAGCATCAAGACGCTCACCTATGATCAAAGAACAATCTGTTTCCACTTACAGATGTGGTAACATGTCACAACACGATAGATTACTGGTCTGTTCCTTAACGCGTAAAGGAAAGCTAGAAAAAAACAGTTTTTGCCATGCTTAAATATTAATATGTTACTAAAAGGATGGAGAAGAATAAAGAAACACTATTCGTGGTTCAATCCACTATCCTCTCAAATATCCGGAATGAAAACAGCAGGAATGCATCAAAACGTTTAATAAAGTGACCCTGGCCCTATCAGAGCAGGATCCTAATTAAAGGGCTTCTAACCAGGGAGCCCTACAAGAGGGGAGGGTCATCCCTCAAATGCATACACACTTGGTGAGATCAAGCTGTGTCCCTTAAGACACAAAGTCATTCTTTCTTGGTACCTATCATCTGCCCATGACCCAGTATACTGATACAAGAAAGAATTCTGTTATGAGAAATGACTTTGGAACCTTGAGGCACACCAATTGGGAACCTCCACCAACCAGAGAGAGCTTAGAGAGACAACCTCTATGAGAAAAAAGGAAAGAAACTACCAAATTTAGCAAGCAAGGGATAAAAACCTTAAAGCCCAAGATTCAGGCCAGAAGGCAAAAAGTTTAAAAACTCAACTAATACCACAAGGCAGCTGAGAACAGCTTGGTGATGTCCCTGCCTATCCTACAGAACATCTTCCAAACTGGGCACCTACCTGCAGGTCAGGAAATCAAGTTCGTACACAACCAACACTTTAAAACATCAAATGGAATAGAAAATATCAGCATGTGGTACATATAATACAGGAAGTTGTTTTGTCTGACATGTTACACAGTTGTATGTCTGTATTGGGTCAAATTTTAAAAGTTTATCACTATGAGATTTGAAAGGTGCTTAGTTAAAAAAACACAATTTTGGACACTCAAATTTGTCCAACTTGAATATTTCCTAAAACTGAAACATGGATCTCAGAATAAAAAAAAAAAAAAAAAGTTAGAAGCTACATATTGAATGGGGGCAAGACAGTAGGTTCTAACACACCTGGAATAAAATGCCAGGCCATTTGTACAACGGGCATGGTAAACGTGCAGTCCCTGAGTTTAGTCACTCACTGTCTACCTGTACGTACACTTCTACAAGAGGCAATTGCGATTAAGAAAAATTTTTTTCCTCTTTTGATAATGGCGGGATGAGAGCTTTTCTTGAATTTAACACAGCAATATGTTTCTCACATCAGCCCTCTGTTTCTTGTCTGTATCACAGCCTACTGAATCCCAGATACAATTTAATTATCACAAGGGCGCAAAATGTTTATTAACCTCTCCGTTTCCACTCTAATTT
The DNA here is from genome assembly GCF_949987535.1 of Balaenoptera acutorostrata. Lineage (NCBI taxonomy): Eukaryota > Metazoa > Chordata > Mammalia > Artiodactyla > Balaenopteridae > Balaenoptera > Balaenoptera acutorostrata. Next base: position 8,296,297 of record NC_080072.1, read on the forward strand.
TTAAAAATTTAGCGAAGAGGCCCCAGGTTTGGCTAAAAGAGCAATATCCATACTAAGGCAAAAGGTTCGGCTTTGTAGATCACACCTGAACACCCGAGCTGTCCCTCCCGCTCCCCCCAGTCCATCATTACAGCCTAATAACATCTTCCAATTGAATAAAACCTCTCTGGGCTTTTCACAACCCTCAGGCCACAGAGGGTACAATTAAATCACTGAAAGCAGCTAGCAGCAGCTTCAAACTCGGCCCCCCAATAATGCTGAGCGGAGTTCAATAACTTACTTTTACTGTTTACCTGTATATTCTATATTTTCTAAGCAACTAATTCCTCCTTCTGCAATTTGAAACCGAAGTTTTATAAATATCAGTCCTGTTACTCTTTAATCGCACGCACACAAAAAGAAAAACGAGAAGGGGGAGGAGCCGCACATACGTTTGTAAAACACTGGTAGGGATGAAATTCATTCCAAGGACTTTTGCTGCACCCTCCCCTTTCCTGCATCAAGAAAAGAAGTCGGCCTGCTGCTCGTCATACCTTCACTCAACACTCTTCCATCCCGGCCTTTTCAGATGCAGAGAAGTAGGGTTTTCCCCAACTGGCTACTAAGAATACAGCTACTTCCAGTGTATTCCCGTCCCCGCTCCCCGAATTCCTCCAAGTTAACTGTGCCAAGTCCTGGGTAGCCTCTTCGTCCGCAATTTCTAATCCCCCTTTCACATGACGAACTCCCAGAGATTGACCCGATCCCTCCTGCCTTTCGCAAGGCCCCTCGCCCACCTTCATCCCTCCCAGCGCCTCGGGCGCCATCCCCCTGCTCAGCCTGGACCTACTTCCCGAGAGACCTCCGGAGTCCGGCCGCGGCTCCTCTTCCCGCCGAGAGCCGGACTTATGCCGAACTGATACGTCTCTCAGCCCATCTCGCCGAGTCGGGTGGCGACAGGCGCTGAGCCGAACCCGCGCTCCCCACAGCCAACCCTCGCTCCCCGCCCGCCCGCCCGCCGCGGCCCTCACTCCCTCGCCGCCCCAGCTGCTCCGCCGGCCCCGGCCCCCACCCCGGCCGCCCCGGCCCCCCCGATCGGGTTCCCGCCCCGCTCCTCCAGCCGCGGCCTAGCCTCGGAGGGTCACCAAGCGGCCCCGGGCCTCAGTCCGCCCCTCCCCCTTCACCTGCTCCATAGCCCGGCCCGGAACCCAGTTGAATACACTCCGTCCGCTCCGCGTTCCCAACCGCACGCGCCGCCTTCTGGAACCTACTAGAAGCTGCCGGGACCCCCAGATCCCGCCCCTTCCTCTCGGGCTCACTGGTCGCGCTCCTCTAGGGGTCTTTGTGAGCTTTTCTACTATTGGCTTGAAGTCTAGCCCATCATCTTTGCCTCTCCCTCATTGGACAATATGGAGAACCCTGCCTCCCCCGCATCTCGGGATTGGACGGTCCCCTAAAAGCTCCGCCCACCATAAGCTCTATGATTGGAGGGAAGGGCAAACCTCTGCGACAATGATTGGTCAATTGGTCCGCCAATCGTGGCCGCGCTGGCCGCGCCCATTGGTCCTGTTCTTTCTGGAAATTTCCACCTCTCCCATTGGGCTGACGGACTCCATGACGGAATCGCCTTCAGATTTTAAAAAATTTCAATTGGGCGGTGAGTTGCAGACACTTTGCTCTGATAGGTTAAAATTGCTGCCCTTCAAAGAGCAGGGTGGGGTTTTACTATAGCCGTGGTTTATGGGAGTCCGAGGCCACAGCCGCCGTCTGCCGCGGTGGTTCCCAAGGCTGCGGTGCTGGCGGGGTTGCTAGCGATGCTGGCCGCTTCCTTTCTCGCTCTGCGGGGAGTGTGGCCGAGGCAATTAACTCCTCCCCGGCGGCAGAGAGACCTGGTCCTTCGCCCGAGCGTCGGGCTCGGGGGTCCCAGCCTGGGGTCGGGGGGGCGGGTGGCCGTTTGGGTCGGCCTCGGGAGAGCCCCCCGACGCGTCCCCGGATCCCGCTGTTGGATTTGGGTGTTCCAAAATCCCGCGTGGTGGTGAAGGCGCTGTGGCTTGGGTAGGACAGGCCTGGAATCTCACCTTGGCGGGGACCCTCCGTGGAATCGCACCCTCTATGAACCTTTCGGGAAGAGGGTTTGATAATCCAGGGCCGTGGACCGTTCATATTTATGTAGTAGAGTATTTAGCACTTAATGAAGGGGAGGTATCTCCGTTATTCGGCGGTAAAGGGGTAAGGGAGACAAAAGACCTCACTGAGGTGCTCCATCACCTGGCGGGCGGCGGCGGCCTGGGCGGTCCTTAAAATCTCGGCTCTTCTGCCAAGAGGCAGGGCAGGTACCCGGAGAGAAGCGAAAGGATTTAGAACGTGAGAGAGAAATGATTTTTCGTCCTGGACCAGCATGTGGTTCACGGAACAAAGCAGCCGCATGACGGTCTGGAGGGAGCTTAGTTGAGGGTCTTGGGCCCTGCTGTGACCTCTCTCCCCCGCCCCCGCTGGATAATGCCATCCCTTCCCAGGGTTTTAACTGCCCTCTATGCTACTAGGTTGTCTCCACAGCGTCCTTTTCCATCCCAGCTGTCTGACCCATTCTCGACACTACAGCCAAGGTCACTGTAGATCCGCTTGCCTGATAACCCCCTCCTTTGCTCGAAACTCTTGGAGGTTTTTACATTGGGGATCAGGGCCTGTCTAACATGGCAGGCCTACTTTTCCCACCTCTTCTTTCCCTGTCCTCCACCTTCAGCACCAGTCTCCAGCCGCACTGACCTGTCTGTTCCTTGAACTAGGTGGGCTCCTTCACTTTGGGCCTGCCTGCAAGATGTTTCCTCTGCTGGGATCGCCCTTCCACCAACTCTGCCAGGTTAGCGTCTCCTCAGGTCTTTCAGGCTGAGATGATCTGACAGGGTTCCTTGACGACCTGCTCCCAATGAACTCACAAATTTCTGCCCACCTATTATTTGCTTTCACAGCATCATGGTCTACACATGTGTCCAATCACATATTAAACCAGAGACTGTGGTATCTGTACCACATTTTGTAGGGCCTACAAGGGCCTTGTGTCTTTTCCTTTAGATCCTTGTCTTCCAGGTACGTTGTGCAGCGTTTTGCACATAGCAGGTAATCATTAATTCATCAAATATGCCCTATCATTTTTTAGGTGTAATTGTGGGCACTGGGGAAATGCAGTGAGCAATCCTGACAAAAATCACTGTTTTTGTGGTGCTCATTTTAGTGAGAGAGACAAACTAAAAAAAGTTTGCATAGTGTATCTGCAGTAGAGAAAAATAAAGCAGAGCATTGGGCAAGTGGGGTAGTGTTGCACTTTCAGTAGGGGTCCAGATCAGACCCAGCGAGAAGCTAATATTTGAGAAAAAACCTGAGGAAGTGAAGGACTGAGATTCATGGAAATCCTAGGGAAGAACCTTGCTGTCAGAGGGAACAGCAGATGCAAAGGCCTTGGGGTGACCAGAATGGCAGGGGCATGGAGGGAGTGGGAGGTGGGGCTAGAGGAAGCAGCAGCAGATCCTGCAGAATGGGAGGCCATTGTGTTCACTTGGGGACATGCAGAAAAGTGATGTGATCTGACAGTTTTATCAGGATCCCTCTGATTGCTGTATCAATGAAGAGGACGAAAGCAGAGGAACCTCTTAGGAAGCTGTTGCAGGATTCTAGGAGAGCGGTGATGGCATGGGCCAGGGTGGGAGCAGAGGATGGGTGAGAAAAGTTGGATTCAGAATGCATTTTGGAAGAGCTGACAGGATCTGTTGATGTATTGGATGCAGAGCGTGAAGGAAGTAGGTGACTCCAAGGTGTTTGGCCTCTTACTCATCTGCTAAGTTATATCTGTCAACGAGACCTTTCCTTTCTTCTTGGCACCGTCCCCAGACCACCGCACTCCTGCCAATCCCACTGCTGCCCCCCAGCCCAGCTCTTTCTCCACCTCTGGAGGCCTTTTGAGGCCTTATATTGTCTCCTCAACAGCCTCTCTCCAGGTTTCTTTGCCATCCCTCCCTCTCTGTGACCTGGTCTCTGCTGTCATACATCTTTTTATAGTTCTGTGTGTGGCACAGTACTCTGGGTACAGGGGCTCAACAGCGAACAAGGCAGCCCTCAGATGCAGCTTCTGCACACATGGACCTTCTCTTGTAGTGGGAGAGACAGATGGTACTTAAACTCAACAGCTCTGTGACTTCTAGCAACCTGCTTAACCTCTCTGTGCTTCAGTTGCTTTCATTTTAAAATGTGGATGAAAAAGTTTCAGTGTCAGAGTAGTTGTGAGGATTGAATGATTGGATATTTACAAAGCACTGAGAACAGTGCCTGACAACAGAATAAGTACCATATACATTTGTGAAATAAAAATAAAGTTACAAATAAAGATAATTCTAAAGAGTGGTGTGTGCTATAAAGAAAACAAAAAGTAAGGATAAAGAGTTACCAGGGAGTCAGGGAAGGAGTGCCTAGAGGTGGGGGGTTAGTGAAGGCCCCTTAGACTTGCAGTTGTGAAAAGCAAGACACGGACAGCGTTCCAGACAGGGCAACAGGAAGTGCAAAGACCCTGAGACTGAAACAAATTTGGAATTTTCAAGGAACCCAAAGAAGGCTTTTCTAGTATCCTTGTCTGTAAATGAAAATGATGAACTACCTATGACTTCCCAAGGTCACTTTTGAGGATTAAACAAAGTAACCCATACTCAAGTTTTTGTTTGTTTGTTTGTTTATTTATTTATGGATGCATTGGGTCTTCGTTGCTGTGTGCGGGCTTTCTCTAGTTGCGGAGATTGGGGGCTACTCTTCGTTGCAGTGCACGGGCTTCTCATTGTGGTGGCTTCTCGTTGCAGAGCTTGGGATCTAGTCATGCGGGCTTCAGTAGTTGTGGCTCACGGGCTCAGTAGTTGTGGCTTGCGAGCTCTAGAGCACAGGCTCGGTCGTTAGTTGCTCCACAGCATGTGGGATCTTCCTGTACCAGCGCTTGAACCTGTGTCCCCTGCACTGGCAGGCGGATTCTTAACCACTACGCCACCAGGGACGTTCCAGAGAGCCCTCTTTGAGAAAAGAAAAATACAGATTAAAAAAAACCATGGCGCTTTAGAAGGAGTGCGAATGAGGCACCTTGAGGTTTAAGCTTATTCAGTGTCATGGTAAAGCCATTTCTGAACATTATGATTTCCACCAACTCAGGCTTCTCCAAGTGAACTCAGAGCCCTCCCTTGGGGGCCAGGAGGCAGTGGTACAGGCTGGCTAGCCAGTGTCCCCTTCCCCAGGTCCCTGGAACTCAAGCATAAGCTCCACCACAGCAGGCATCCTGGCCCTTGGCGATGCATGACGCTTCGGAGTGATTCATGCTGCTATTTTAGTGCCGCTGCTCTTTAGGTGGGGAGCAAAATGGCAAGGGCTGCGTTTGGAGTCAACTCTGAGGCTGCAAATCCTGCAGCAAATGAGAGACTGAAGGGGTCACCGCGTGCAACCAGATTCTCTGCAGAGCAAATTCCCAGTTTTAAAGTTCTCCCAGGAGTTCCCTAGTGTCCAAGTGGTTAGAATTCTGGGCTTTCACTGCTGTGGCCAGGTTTCAATCCTTGGTCGGTTGGGGAACTGAGATCCCTGAAGCTTGGCAAAAAAAAAAAGTTCTCCCAATATCAGAAAAAAGAAAACAGCTGGAACTCAGGAAGCTTAGCATGGGAGTGAGGAGTTAGGAGTGGGGGTTAGGGGAGGGTTGCAGCTCAGAATTCTGGCGTCTGTAGAACACGGAATTTTTGTTTTTATAAGAACTTTTAGTGTTGGAGTGGGAATTTAAGACAACCTGAGTTTCCTTCTCCACGTGAGAGTGAAGTTCCATTCCATGTTCTGAGAAATCCCTAAAGAATATTTTCATTTCCCACTCAATTGAGTGATTCCAACTTTGAGCTACCTGTTACCACAGAGTCTGAGTCCTGATCAGCAGGAAAAGTGTGGGGGGAAATAAAGTGCCATAGAGTGCTGCTCAATTCAGCGAACTCGTACAGAGCCAGGAACTGTGCCAGATACTTCAAGGAATAAAACGATGGTAATTATTATCCGATAATTATTTATCAGAGAGCCCAGAGCCCAGTCCGGGAGCTCGCCATCCACAGGCCCTCCCGGGGTGCCCTCAGCCAGTCTCGTGGCTATAAACACAATCCCAGATGACTCCCACATTAGCTTCGGCTCAGATCTCGCTCCCAAGTTCCAGACTTGTCTACCCAGCTGCCTCCTCGATGTCTCCATTTGGTTGGCAAATGGACTTCCCAACGTGTTCGAATCAGAGCTCCTGATAATCTCCCCTGAAGCTGTTCCTCCCTTGACTTCCCTCTCATCAGTGGCCTCGCTATTCTTGGGCTGGTTCAGGCTGAAAACTTTGGCGGCATCCTTGTTCATCCAGTTCATCCAGTTCATCACCCAGCCATTTCTTGGCTTTGGGAAGGGGAACGGAGTGTTGGCTCCCTGAGCTGGTAGGTGGCCAGAGGCAGAAGGGACCCCTGGCCTGGGCTCCCAGGCCATATCGAGGCCTCCCACGCTAGATGCTGCTTCCAGAGGGCAGGGCCTGTGATTTGTTCACTGCCGTGTGTGCTCAGGGCCTGGGAGCTAGTCCATGCTCGTAAGAGTTTGGTGAATGAGCAAATGGAGCTGATCATCCTTCTACCCACCATGGGACCCTCAGCCCCTCCCAGGGAGGCTCTCTGGCCTTCTTCCCTCTAGACTTCCTTGCTCCCTATTCTGCTTACCCTTCTCTGGGCCAAATGGTTGAGTCCCATCAGATTCAAACATCTCAATCCCGCTGTTTCTGATATCTGTTTCTTGAGAAATACCAAGTGGTGCAGAGCGTGAGCATGGGGAAATGGGCCCTCTCATGTCCTATTGATGGGAAGTTACACTTAGTAATATCTATTTAAAATACAAAAAGCAATTCCTCGCTTACAGATTTATCCCACCTGGGCCCAGCCTGGTGGCACAAGGATGTATACTGCAGCCCTGTTTGTGACAGCAAAAGGAATAGTACCCAACTACATGTGCATCCATGGAGGATACTGGGAAACACGATGTTGCTGCCAGAGGGCGGAATATTAGTGAGTGTTCAAAAGAACACTCCAGTAGATATTGACATGGAAACATGCCCATGATAGACTGCGGAACGACGAAAGTCATGCAGCAGTGTGTATGGCGAATCTTACTTTTGGTAAAAAAAAGTGTGTGTATCTTTCTATATGATTATATATATGCATGGGAAAAGTCTAGACAGATATATAGCTAACTGCTAAAGTTGTTGCTTCTGTGGTTTGGGAATGGGGAGGGGTGCTGCATTCATTTGCTGGGGCTGCCATAACTAAATACCACAGATTCGATTCGGTGACTTGAACCACAGAAATTAATTTTCCCACAGTTCTGGAAGTCCAAGATCAAGGTGCTGGTAGATCTGGTTTCTTCTGAGGGCTCTCCCCTTGGCCTAAAGATGGCTACCTTCTCACTGTTTCCTCACATGGTCTTTCCTCTATGCAAGCACGCATCCCCAGTGTCTGTGTATCCAACTTTCCTCTTCTTTTTTTTTTTTTTTTTGGCCACACCACGTGGCTTGCGGGATCTCGGTTCCCTGACCAAGGATTGAACATGGGCCATGGCAGTGAAAGCCCAGCGTCCTAACCACTAGGCCACCAGGGACCTCCCAAACTTTCCTCTTCTTATAAGGACACCAATCAGATTGGATCAGGGCCCACCCTGAGGGCCTCGGTTTAATTTCATCACCACTTTAAAGATTCTGTCTCCAAATACTGTCCCATTCTGAGGTATTGAGGGTTGGGAATTTAACGTATGAATTTTTTTGGGGGGACACGATTCAGCCCATAACAGAGGCTTTCACTTTCTATTATGTTGTGAAAATTTGTTACAATGGGGACGTCCCTGGTGGTCCAGTGGTTAAGACTCTGCGCTTCCACTGCAGGGGGCATGGGTTTGATCCCTGGTCAGGGAACTAAGATCCCACCGGCTGCACGGTGTGGCGTGGGGGGGTGTGGGGGCAAAAAAATTTCTTACACTGAACGCTCCTATTTGAGCTAAATGTCCCCAGAGCATCCACCTCCTTCCCAGGCCTTCTCTGAAGTCAGAGGAGGGGCAGCTAGTGACCTCTGCCAGCCCAGCCAGCTCCAGGGCCCTCTGAGGCCCTTCCCCTGAGGAAGGCAGTGTGAGCCACTCTGGATCACCGGCCAGGTCCTCAGACCACCCTGAGAGGAAGCAGATGGCGGGGCCTCTGCCATGCAGGCCTATGATTTATAGCTACATGTTCTGGACATTTAGTACCTTGTAACCCATCCTTCCCCTTCACACCTCTCAGTATAACAACAATATGATATTGGCCAACGAAACAGGTAGTAAAATGAAACAGGCAGGTGATAAAATATGAAGAGAGCACTACAACCTGGATGAAGGGAGGTGCAAAATTGTGATCACACAGCAAAGATGTTAGGGGGACCCGGGAGGTGCAGGGGTTCCTCTACCTGAATGAGGCAGTAAAAAGAAGAAAGATGGCCAGGTAAAATGGGGTAGGGCTAAAACTCGAAAGACTCAGGAAACAATAATGCACTGGGCTTTAAAATCAAGCCCCTGGGGAGAGGAGTGCACTGCCTTGGGGGTCTCTTTAGATCTGGCAGTTCTCCTGGGTCCTGCTCTGGTCTTAAAGACCAGAAGCTGGAAACCCTCACCGTACTGTGGTCCTGCACCTCACTGCATGTTCAGTCTTGCTGAGATGGTGAATCTGCTCCTCTGGGTAGCTTTGCAACACTGAAAGGTGTGGAAGCCAGGAAAGCAAACCCAGAATCTTGCTACCAGTTTAGGAAGTTTTGTAATCATTGTGCTAATACCTGTATGTTTATTAAATGTTTTGAAACATGCATCAATCTGCCCTATTTGATTTGCAATTTTAATTAGAAAGGAATGAATGGGAGACAGCCTGCAGTGATGACTGTAATAATGCCTCCCATCCCTGTATGCCTGCCCTTTGCCATAGGATTTGGCCGCTTCTATGAAGAAATGGAGTCTATTTCTCCACTTCTTGGATTCTGGGCTGGCCTTGTGACATGCATTGAATGCCGTGACTATGTGAATTCTGTGCAACACAGTGTGGTGAAAGTGATGTAGTGTGACTTCCGAGTCAGGCCTCGAGGCATTTTGCAGCCTCTGCTGACATCCTCTTGGAGCTGGGCTTGAGAGCAGCATGCTGTGAAGATGCCCAGTCTGGCGTCGTGGAGGCCACATGGGGCAGAACCGAGGGGCCTCGCTGACAGCCAGCGCCAACCGCCAGTCACATGAGTGAGGCCATCCTGGGCCCCCCGCCCCAGTTGGGTTGTCAGATGACTGTGGCCGCAGGAGTGACCCAGGCAAGACCAGCAGATGAAACTTCCAGCTCATCCCAGCCCAAACTGCTGATGCAGAGGCCTGGTTGTCATTTTAAGCCAATGAGTTTTCAGTGGTTTATGAGGCAGCAAAAGATAACTGAGACAGTATAAAAGGATCTAAGTTCATAAACGGCGTTTGAATATTTAAGAGAACTGATTTACCATGTTTATAAGTTTAATCTATTAGTGTATAAGAATTGCTAACTGATTAGAAAAAAATATGCTTGGCTTGGGAGGCGAGAATAAGGTGGGGGATGAAGGCATCTTTACCCCCTACTCCCTCCCTGCTTGTAAAGAAAAAAAAACAAAAAAGAAAAAAATATGCTTGTTAGATGTGTAAGTCTCTTCTGCTGAGAGTTTGAGGCATTTGAGAGGACCAGCTATTTCAACTCTGTAAAATGTAGTTTAAAATCTATTAGGGAATTTAATTACCTAAGTTTGCAATTGGCATTCATTTTCAGAATTTAACCTGTTGAACCTGTGATTTAATTAAATATTCATCAAAGACTAAGTGAAAGTAATTGTTCTTATTTTTACACAAAAATTAGATTTATAAATAGAAAACTAGATTTGCAAGTTGCATTTGGATGTTTAAGAAAAGCTAGTTCTTTTAATTTATAAGTTTAATAAATACAGTATTAATTTAAATACAAGCAGCAGTAGGTAACTTTTCTCTGCATGAAAAAACCCCCTCTCCAACATTAAAAATCCTCAACAGACAACAGCCGGTGTTACAGCCCCACCAGATTTGGCATTCCACAGACTCCCATGCCTTTGCTTCTGTGGGTCTCTCGGCCTGGAATGCTCCTGACACACATAGACATCTGTGGTACCTGGCAAGATTTTACCTTTTCTAAAAGGTCCAGCTGAAACTCTGTGAAGAGGTCCTGCCTTGCCAAGTTAGAATCACACTTCTCTGCCTAGACCCATCCGTGTGTGGGGCCCAGGCCTCTCTTAGACCAGACCCTGGTAGGCTATTGTCTGGGACCTTCTCTATCCTGGCTGCCATGTGAGAACAGAGCTGAATCCCAGCAAAAAGAAACAGAAGGACTAGTTCAGATGCCGAGGGTGTCCAGGGTGCTTCCATGGCCTGGCTCTGGGGGACATGGATTTCAGGCTCTGTGCAGAAGGCAGCCTCCTGATAGGCACTGATACTTTCTATGGCTGGGTCCCCTGCCTCTCCTTGTGTTCTCCTCCCCAGACTTTGCCGGGAAGGGTGTAGTAAGCAGAAAGATGGGAGACAGCCTGCAGTGATGACTGTAATAATGCCTCCCATCCCTGTATGCCTGCCCTTTGCCATGGGATTTGGCTGCTTCTATGAAGAAATGGAGTCTATTTCTCCACTTCTTGGATTCTGGGCTGGCCTTGTGACATGCATTGAATAACGTGACTGTGTGAATTTTGTGCAACACAATGTGGTGAAAGTGATGTAGTGTGACTTCCGAGTCAGGCCTCGAGGCATTCCCCCAAAGACGTCCACATCCTAATCCTTGGAGCCTGTGCATATGTTACCTTACATGGCAAAGGGGAATTAAGGTTGTAGATGGAATTAAGGTTGATAATCAGCAGACTTTAAATGGGATCATCCTGGATCATCACCGGTGAGTTCAATGTAATCACAAGGAGCCTTGAAAATGGAGGAGTCAGAGGGAAAGACCACCAGGGAAGACTGGTCAGTGAGATGGAACATTGTTGGCTTTGAAGATGGAGGAAGGGGCCCACAAGCCAAGGAATGTGGGTGGTCTCTGGAAGCTGGTGCTGACACCTTGATTTTTAGCCCAGTGAGACCGATGTCTGACTTGTATCCTACAGAACTTTAAGAAAATGAATTTTGTTTATTTATTTAAATTTATTTTTTTATTTAAATTTATTTATTTTTATTTTTGGCTGCGTTAGGTCTCTGTTGCTGCGCATGGGCTTTTCTCTAGTTGTGGCGAGCGGGGGCTACTCTTTGTTGCGGTGCGCAGGCTTCTCATTGGGTGGCTTCTCCTGTTGCAGAGCACAGGCTCTAGGCACGCGGGTTTCAGTAGTTGTGGCACTCAGGCTCAATAGTTGTGGCTCACAGGCTCAGCAGTTGTGGCTTGCGGGCTCTAGAGCGCAGGCTCAGTAGTTGCGGCGCACGGGCTTAGTTGCTCCGCGGCATGTGGGATCTTCCTGGACCAGGGCTCGAACCCATGTCCCCTGCATTGGCAGGCGGATTCTTAACCACTGCTCCACCAGGGAAGCCCTTGTTTATTCTTTAAGCTGCTACATTTATGGGAATTTGTTATAGCAACAACAGGAAGCTAATACACAGGGTCACCCACATGCTTCATTGCCTGAATCAGTGACATCTGTGTAATCACTTACCAGACCACAGATAGGAACCAAACAACCTTGACCCAAGCCTGGACTCTGACCCCCATAGGCCATGTTGACCTTGGGCCAGTCCAGGCTTCTCATGTGTGCCTGGGGCAGTGCTGCCGCACCAGGCTGTGGGGAGCACATAGTGAGTTAATGCAAGTAGAGCAAATGGGTGTAGAGGGCTTAGCTCAGCGCCAGCTGGTACCTAGTCCCCTGTGAATGGTTGCTGTCCTGGATGCAGTTGGCAAGGCCCTTCTTGCCCTGGTAAGTTATTGGAGAAGCGGCAAGTGGTGAGGTGACCTCAGGCCTGGGGGCTTAGCATCCTGAAGTCATCTTGCTGACCTTTTCGGGGAAAGGCGCAGGCCTCGTCGTTGGTGGTCCTGGAGTGTTGGGGGCCCTTGGCCCTTCCTTCCTGTCCCCTGGCTTCTGATCTACCCTCTCTGCCCACAGGTCTCCCACTGATCCTCTCTTGGGCACCACAGTGGTGCCAGCTGCATCCACAGGAGGGTTCTGTGATCCTCCTCACAGCCCTGTGAAGAGTTATTGCCACACTCAGCGCCAGAGAGGCCTGGAGCACAAGGCAGGTCTGCAACCAGTCAGACCTGAGTGCTGTCTTCCTCATATACAGCTCAAGAAGCAAGGTACAAGGGGCCAGTGTACCCGAGTAAGAACGAGCAAAGCTGGTGCTAAAACCTTCTCTGGAACCCTGGCTTCTTGTCCCAGGTTAAAAAAATATCCACTATGGCGAGTTCCCTGGCCGTCCGGTGGTTAGGACTCTGCACTTCACTGCCGAGGGCCTGTGGTTCAATCCCTGGTCGGGGAACTAAGATCCCGCAAGCCACGGGAGGCGGCCAAAAACAAAGAAAAAAATATCCAGTATCATATTTATCAAATAATAAAATGGTATAGAAAGACATTAAAATATTTATATTAAAAAATCCATCCTTATAGTCCTTGTAAAAAATTAGGAAAAATATAAAGAAAAAAAATCACCCCAATTCTTCCACCGAGAAGGCCACTTGGAACTCTAATTTTCTGCCTTCAAATTACACGATTTCCACCTTTGCCTCCCTAGCTGCTCTAGATTCGGTTCCTGCCGCCGCCGGCTAAGAAGCAGCAGCGCAGCGGCCTGGGGAAAGTCGCCCAACCGGACGTACCTGTTCGTGCCACTCGTTACCTCCCCATCGCCGGCGGGGACGCGCGGCTCCCGGGGACTGGGGACGGGGTGGGTCCTGGGTGACCCTTAGGCAGCCGCGCTCGCCTCAGTACACCCGGCCAGAGGGGCGGGGCTGGGGGCGGGAGGCACCTCCCACCAGGAAGTTGGCGGCGGCCGAGACAGCCCCAAGGGGAGGTGCACGGCGGACGCGCGACCCTGCGAGAGCGGGGCTCAGGCGCAGCGCGACCCCGCTGGCCGGGCGGGGCGCGCACGTGTGTATACGAGTGCGGGGGCCCGTCAGCGGCCCGGACTACAAGTTCCAGGGTGCCCAGCGGCGCGCCTGGGTTTTCTGGCCGCGCGGCCCGCTGGCTCCTGAGCAGGTCGCCGCGGGTTAGCACGCGTCACTTGGTTCCCGAGTAAATAAGGGAGAGACTCCCCGAGCACCGTAAATAGAGTCGAAGTGGGCGGGGAGCCGCCCCGCGCCGCCCGCTCATGTCTCTGCAGAGCCGAGTGTCCGGCCGCCTGGCACAGCTGCGCGCGGCGGGGCAGCTGCTCGGCGCCCGGCGCCCCTGGCCCGGCCCCTCGGCGGGTGCCACGCGGACCCGCAGCACTGCGTGCGGTCCCCCGGCGTCCCTGGGCGCGTACGACCCGCGCGCGCGGACCCCAGCGGGAGTTGGGGCTTGGGGGGCGGCGGCGGTGGGACGGAGAGCCGGGGTGCGCACCTGGGCCCCCCTGGCCATGGCGGCGAAGGTGGACCTGAGCACCTCCACCGACTGGAAGGAGGCAAAATGTAAGTGTAAGCAGGAGGGGGGCGCGAGGGGCGAGGGCGGCTCTACGTGGGCCTTCTCCGGCTGGACAGTACCCCACCAGCAGCCTCGTCCACCCCAGAGAACTGGGGAAGTTAAGGTCCCATGTGCCCCGGTATGGACCCCCATTAACAGCCACGCCCCCCATGTGCCCAGCCCCATAAACTACTTCACCGCCCCGACCAGGTGCAGGTCCCCAGTGGGGGGCAGTGTGAGGAGGGTGGCCTCACGCCATTGAAATGTGTTGCTGGGCACCCCCAGGGAGCATCCAAGACCTAGTACCTTAATCTGTTGTGCACGAGGGAAACTGAGGCCCAGTGCCAGAGCCAATAGGCCAAGGTCACTTGGAGTTTGCTTCAGGATCTGACAGTAGGCTCTGAACTCCCCAGGTTTTGCATAGCATGGTTTCTCAAGGGGTGGCATTTAGGCAGAGTGGCAGGGAATGGGCTGAGGGGACAGCTCTGGGGCTGGCATCCCACCTGGTGGGATCAGATAGCCACAAGGAGTGGCCTCCCTGAGCAGGCCGGTTCCACCTCCCCCACGCCTACCCCGGGGGCCTGCCTCTCTAGGCACGTGGTTTGGTGCCCTTTTGCCCTTAACGTTGGCCTCTGGACACTTGTGAGCACTCTCTGCCTTATTCCTGGGGCACACAGGACAGAGGAGCTGCGGGGCAGGGCAGAGATGGGGCGTTGTGCCTATGAGAACAGTGACCCCCCCGCCGCCCCCTCCGCCCTCCCCCCCCACCCCCCCTACCCAGGAATCAAGCCATTTCCTCCCGCTCTGGGGCAGGGCATGAGTCCTGGTGGGCATGAATCCCAGGGCTGGACTCTGGGCCCGAATAGAGCAGGGAAGGCAGGCAACCTGACCTGCAGAGCCCCAAATAGCCCCGGCTGCCTGTCCAGCTGCCCCTGCCCTTCAGGGCCTGCTCCCTGGGCTCTTGTGACCGTTCGGGCTGGATCCCCTTTCAAAAGAGCAGGGACAACAGCTCATTGGCTGGGCCGTTGTGGTGAAGTGGATTCAGCCAATTGGGTTGGGAAGGCAGGCCTAGGGCGGGCTGTGGTTGCGGGCAAGGGGAAGGCATCCTCTTGGGATTGGAGGTAGGGTTCAAGATGACTTACCACTGTCATGAATTGCATTGCCTTCACTGGGATCTTAAAGCACCAGCAGGAAGCACTTGACTTTGCTCCGGGAACACAAGGAGTGCTTGTCAGCCCTTCAGCCCTGGCCCCAGAACACCGTTCAGGGTGGGGAGTAGGGGGCTGGCCCCCTGGTACGGGGACTGTCCCCACAGGGAGCCCTGCTTTCCCTTCTCTGTCAGAGAACAGTAACCCAGGGTGGTGGGAAAGAGAGCTGGGGAGGCCAGGGGCCCAGGCACCTGTTCCTGGATCTGCCACTTTTTCTAGGACCGAGCTCTCTGCCCCTCCCATTCCTGGGTGCCACTGAAAACTTCCAGACCTCATGAAGCTGATGGGTCAGGATTCCCAGGCTGCTCTCTGCTAGGAGCTGGGATTTCCATTCATTCGGTCCATGTTTATCGAGTGCCTTCTATGTAGCCAGCACTGTTGTGCTGGGGAGACAGGCAAGGACCCTGCCCTCACGGAGCTTAGGGGGAAGAAACAGTAGAGGATGTGATCAAGGCAATGAGACAATGCCAGGTAGAGGTCAGTGCTGCAAAGACGCCGTGGCAGATGGGGCCGCCTGAGTGTCAGTGTCCAGTCAGGGGGCAGTGTGAGGAGGGTGGGCTTGCCCCAGGAACCCCAGCCCTAGGTGTGAAGCCGCCCGCTCCCCAGCAGCCATTAGGTGGTAGTTTGTGGGGGTGAGACACAGAGACGTCTCTGTGTCTTAGTTACCTATTGCTGCATAATAACAGATTACCCAGACACGTGGTGGCTTAAAACAGCAAACATTTATATTATCTCACAGTCTCTGAGGCTCAGGAAGCTGGGAGTAGCTTAGCTGGGTGGTCAGGCTCAGGGTTTCTCAGGAGGTTGGCGGGGACTTGGTTAGGGGTGGAGTGAGCCCTTCCCAGATGGCTCACTCCTGTGAAATGGCTGTTGCCCAAATGCCTCATCTGGCCCACATTCAAGGGGAGGGAAATTAGTTTCCACCTTTGGGAGGAAAGAGGATCAAAGAATTTGGGGCATATTTTTAAAACCACCACACTGAGGGACTGCCTCAACTGGATTCTGCCTCTGATTGGAGTCCAAGCTTTGATCCTTTATTTATTTATTTGGCCACGCTGCTCGGCTTGCAGGATCTCAGTTCCCCGACCAGGGACTGAACACGGGCCCCCAGCAGTGAAAGTGCCGAGTCCTAACCACTAGACAGCCAGGGAATTCCTACAATCAGTGTTCATTTACCTAAGTATACTGCTGTGTAACCACTGCTTTGATCAATAGGTAGAACATTGCCATCGCCCCACAAGGTTCCTTTGAGCCCCTTTCCAATCAGTACCCCTTACTGCTAATCATTTTTCTATCTATTCATTTTGTTTCTTCTTGAACTTCATATCACCAGAGGCATACAGTGTGTCCGGTTCTTTTTACTAATATCTGTGTGATTCGTCCACATTATTGGGTGTACCGACAGTTTGCTCTTTTTTATTGCTGTGTAATATTCCGTGGTGTGGATGTACTACAGTTTGTGCACCCAGTCTCCTGTTGATGGGCATTTGGTTTCCAGTTTGGGACTGTTGGGAATAAAGCTGTTGTGAATATCCTTGTACATGTCTTTGATGGACATGTGCTCATCTTTCTGTTGGGGGTATACCTACATAGGCCTCTATACATTTTTTTTTAAATTAGTTAATTTATTTATTTATTTTTGGCTGTGTTGGGTCTTTCGTTTCTATGTGAGGGCTTTCTCTAGTTGCAGCAAGCGGGGGCCGCTCTTCATCGCGATGCGCGGGCCTTTCACTGTCGTGGCCTCTCTTATTGCGGGGCACAGGCTCCAGATGCGCAGGCTCAGTAGTTGTGGCTCACGGGCCTGGTTGCTCCGCGGCATGTGGGATCTTCCCAGACCAGGGCTCGAACCCGTGTCCCCTGCATTGGCAGGCAGATTCTCAACCACTGCGCCACCAGGGAAGCCCGACCTCTAAATGCCTGTCTATGCCTGAGATGATCCTCTCTCAAAGACTGGCACATAGTAACCAAACTCACAAGAGACTGATGTATAGTTCAGAGGGTTGAGGTGCAGTTCACGCTGGGGAAATGTAATAGCTGTGGGTCTGGAAACTCATGCACCTGGGCAGGGCCTCCTCTCCCTGCGGAAAAGCCATGTGGAAGCCAATTCATAGTCTTAAGTTTGCTCAGCAGCAGGTGTTCTCAACTAGGGAGCTGGTTGAATGATTTTGGAAGCTGATCCCACTGCCCTGGGCAGGCTGGGCAAGCTTCCCTGCCAGGGGTGTGCCTACCCACTGAGGATGCCCTTCCCCGAGCGGTTGCTCAGTGTTCCAGTACAAATGCAGTGCTGAGTGCCTGCTCTGGGCCCCAGGTGCAGATGCCTCAGTCCATGGCCCAGCAAGTCCTCTGGACAGATAGCCAAATTCTGCCTGGGTTCTGCACATTCCTTTTTCCTGGGTTCAAGCTGACTGCCCACTTCTGTGGACCTATTCTTTCTGTGGACCTATTCTTTCTCTAGGTAAGTAAATATCATCAGGCTGACCTTCCTGGCTAGGAGACATTCAGTCTTTTTGAGAGACCTCTGCAGTATTTGATTTCACTGGCCAGGGGTTAATTTCTATAATTTAATTCCCTCAGTTCTGGAGTGTCTCATTACCACCCGCCCCCTGCCAGGTTGTGCCTTTTCATCAGAAGATTGTGGAAACAGTCCTGCTGTAAGGCAGTTGGGTGTGAGGGGACTTAAGTTCAGGCACCGGGGTATTTGGGGGTTTTGCCACCACAGGAGGGGCCTGGCCTCCAGGAGAAGGGCACAGATCCTCCTTCTGACCTGCGGTAGGGGCAGAGCTGTGTGCTAAAAAAGAGAACGGGCATTGGTGTCATCAGACGTGGCAAGCCCTGGCACCACTGCTTCCATGCTCCCTGAGCCTCAGTTTCCTCATCTGTAAGATGGGACCAACAGCACCCGATTTGTAGGTTGTGCTGGGATCACATTAGAAACCATTTTGTACACAGCGGCCAAAGGGTCCCCAGTGCCCCCCCTTTGTCACCTCCCAATGCCCCCCGTCCCTTGTCGCCCCTTGGGTCTGTCTCCTCTCTCTGCCCTGTTCTGGCCATGGGGACACTGGGCTTATATAAACTTGTCTCCCCCATGGTCTCAAATGCTAGAACCCTGACCCTCAGGTCCTGAGCCCTGTTTCCTCTCCCTGGTGGCTCAGGATAGGGCTCGTGTTCCAGCCTGTTTGCATGGGGCAGGGCAAAGACTGATTTCAACCCCTGTGGAATTTCATGCAGAGCGGATGATTTATCTGATTCGACTGCCAAACCAGAAAATTTCCCAGGCACACCTGGGAATTGGGTGGGCTTCTCCCACCTGTCTTCTGGGGAAGCAGCCTTGGCACGTCCCGGTGCAGGTGGAGGCGAGGGGGTCTGGGAGAGCAGAAAAGCTCCAACGTGCCTCCTGCCGTCTGCCCTTTGCTCGTGCCATAGGCTTTGACGAGCCCCTGCTCTTGGGGGACGGTGAGAGGTGATTAATGCCCCCACCGCCGTGTTCCCAGAGCCCAGCTGTTACCAGCCCTGCCCACCCACCCTTCTCCAGAAGAGGAGCCTCCCTCCGTGCCAGCCTGCCCTCACCTTTCCGAACACCGTCTTGTGAAGGGCCATAAAGACACTTCTTAAAACACATCGTTGAATTCCCGTTCACCCGGTGCACTTTATGGTTCTGACGCAGCCTGCTTCCTCCAGCTCGGCTTTCGTGCCCGGGAGCCGCTGAAAGCTTCATCTGGGGTCAGACCTCCCCATCAAAATTTACTGCAAACATCCTTTTACAGCACCTGTCTCACTGAGCTGTGAAATACTCTCGCCTCTCCAAAAAAGAAAGAAAATTAAAACGTATGTTGTACATCTTTTATAAGAAAAATAAAACTCACTTGTGCTTTAAGTCGGCATCTGTCCTGGCAGAGGGAGGTAGCGCGTGTTATAAATGCGTGGGGCATATGCCCGCCGTAAGGGTCCTGCTTCTCCTCCTAGAGCGAGTGAGGAGGGCCTGGGGCCGGCCCCGCTGACGGTGAAGCTGAGGCTGTGAAGACAGCGCTCCGGTCCTCAGCTGGCTTCTCCTTTCCCATAAATCAGAGAGCAGTGCAGCCTGTAGCTCCTCGGGGTCAGTCAGGCTGCAACCTTGTTCTGGAGATGAGTGAGGACACGGCACCCCGCACACTGGCCTAGAGAGGTGTGCGCTTGGGGACCACAGGCCAGAAGGGCAGGCTGACAGGTGTCCCCAGGGTTGGCGCCTTGTCAGCCGGTAGCTGAGCTGGAAGCTCTGACGGTCTCTCTTTGCCGTCTCCGGGAAGCGGAGTCGTGTTTTGGTCTTTGCTGGAGAGAGAGGACTGCGCGGGCTGTGGGTCACTCAGAGCAGACCTCAGGTACTGGGGAGGACAGTGTAGGACAGAGCCCTGGGCTGGGTCCCGCCCTGGCTTCCTTTTGCTTGCCTATGGCCAGGGCGATTGCTCCACTGCTTTTGTAAAGCAAGGTGGTGGCATCTGCCAGATGGTGTCTGCTCGGGGACCTGAGCCACCTCGGGGCATCCCAGACTAGTTCCGTGGGGTGCCTGGGGCCTGCCCCAGCCAGAGGGACTCCGGTCTTGGGAGTCCTGTGGGGTTGGTCTGGGCTCTGGCTGACCAGCCCCTCCAGGGTCACAGTACGGGCCTGCACTCTGGCCGCAGGTCCAGCCAGCTCTGAGTACTGGCACTTGGGCATGCCAAGGCCTCGGAGGGGGCATTTAGTCACAGTTGTGCAAGATGATAAATATGGGGACCCAAATAACTTAAAAAGCTCCTGCACCTGCTTTGCCCCAAGTTGGAAAAATAATGTTTCCCCTCCCAAGTTTTGTCTTGTTTCCGTTTGCTCTCTTTGGGCCTTCTTATTTCACACACAGGAAAGAGTGAGTGTATCTGATGTGTCTATCGCACTCGACAGCTTCCTCTGTGTTTTCGCAGCCAGTCTTCTTGTTCACAGCAAGCTTGGGTGCCACGGAAGGCCGGCCTTGTCCCTATTCTAGAGATGAGAAAACTGAGGCTGAGAGGGTAAGCACCTTGCCCATGAACATGATGGTGGGAGGTCATGAGCCCAAACCTGGGGGGACCAAGGAGCACGAGCGGAATCAAAACCCCAGCGGTGGCTGGGCCATGGGCCAGCAAATGCCTCAGACAAGCCAGGAGAGGCTGCCAGAGCCTTGCTTTTGCTCTCCCGTCCAGCTGTTCTAGATTTCTCTCCATTTCCCCACCCGTATGCTCTCTCCGACCTCAGGGCTTTTGCACGCGTTGTTCCCTCCTCCCGGAAGACCCTGTTCTGTTAGCAAACTTGCCTGCAACCTTCAGGTCTCAGCTCCTTGGTTCATTGATTCATCCCACAGATGCCCAAGGACACTCACACATGCTTTATGCTGTGCCAGGTGCTGGGAATCCAACATAAACATGACATATCCCCATATGGCCAAGGTCAAGCAAAGCACAGATGGTAGGGGAGGCAGCTGCTCTGGGAGGGGGAGGGCAGTGAGGAGGGAACTGTAAAGGGAGACCAGGCAGGAGGCACAGCAGGTACAAGGGCCCTGAGGCGGGAAACAGCTTGGCTGTTGGGGGAACTGAAAGGCTGAGGGGCTGTGGGCAGGGTGAAGTGCAGTGGGGAGGGTAGCACGGGAGGAGGTTGGGAAAGAGGCAGGCTCTCCAAGCCCTGGCAAGGACTTGGAGTTTGAACTGAGCTTCACACAGAGAGACAGCTTCTATCTGACTTCTGTCCCTAATATCTCTGGGCTGCTGTGTTAGGAACAGACCATAGGGTGGACACAGGGAGTCAGCTGGCCGGGGTGGGTGGGGCGCTTCCAGAGGGGTCTAGGGTGCAATCAATGACGCAGGCTTAGCCCTGCTGGGGGTAGCAGAAGGCATGGTGTCTGTGGTGTTGGGGGGATAAATCTAACAGCCTGCAGATGGATAGAAGAGGGAAGAAGAGGAAGGAAAGACTCTTGGTTTGGGGCCCCAGCAAAGTCTGGGGCCGTTCATTGAGAAGGAGGAAGGATGGAGAGGTCAGAAGTTCAGTTCTGCACACAGAGCATTTGGGGATGAGAGCAGGCTGTGGGCCTTGGGGAGCAGATGCTCGGGAGAGGTGAGGGGCTGGAGGTGCAGCCTTGGGATCATGAGCGTTTTCGAAGGCGTGGAACTGATGTGAAAACCCAGGGAGAGGGTGTAGATTAAGGAAGAGGGGAGGCAGCAAGGAGGCTGAGAAGGGGGGCCAGCGAGCAGCCTGGGATCGGAAGTAGGGGGTCCTGAGAAGAAAGAAGGGGTTGGGGGTGCTGAGGGTACAGGGGAGGCCAGGAAGGGCCACTGAATAATGACAAGTGGCCAGTGTGGTGCCTCTGACCTTGGCCTTGATGGAGAGGTGGGGTCGGGGGGAGGAGGAAGTGGAGACAGTGAGTGTAGACGGTGGAGTGGGGCAGAGAAAAGAGGCCACAGCTACAGCGTGTGGAGTGCGTGGTTGAGGGAGGGTTTTGTTTTAAAAGCCAGGGTACACCAGAAGGTGTTTGAGGGCAGGCAGGACAGTCCAGTGGAGGGAGAGCCGCAGGAGTGAGTCCTTGGGAAGGTGAGCTGGGCGGCCTCGGCTGGGAGGAAGGACCTTCGTGCCCAGTGACCTGAGGGAGGGAGAACGAGGTATGGGCAGGTGTGGAGGGGTGTTCCTGCCTTGGTGGGAGGGGGAGGCAGCATCCGCTGGATGGATGGCCGGGAGGACGAGCGGAGGAGCCTTGGGAGAGGGAGAAGGGGGAGGGGGCACCCGCTTCCAAAGGAGCAGCTGGAGTGGCCAGCTGGGGAAGATGAAGAATTTAGAGGGAGCCTCTGCTTGGTTGGTGGGAGTTTCTCGAGCGATTTGCAGCTCCTGGGGCAGACCAGAGAAACTGGGGGTACCTCTTCCAGGAAGCTGTCCCGGCCGCCCCTCTGCTCGGTCAGGCCCCAGACCTCACCTCGCCTCCCAGGTTTGGTGCATGGTGGGTCCTCAGTAAATGTCTGTTAACTGACTGATCTGTATTCAGACTGCCAGGGAGAGGCAGAGCCTGGATGGAGCCGAGCCCGTTCTTTGCTTGGTGGTACCGTCTGCAGGCAGCTGAGTGCTTTTGTTTTGTGCCCAACTAAGCCTGTTCTGCTTCTCATTTAACGCGAGGGAGCTTTCTGTGCCCCCATTTTACAGAAGAAGGCAAGCAAGGCTTGGAGAAGCACTTCAGTTCCTTCAAATACCAGCACCATCCCCCCACCGCCACCCCCCCAACACACAAAGAAAGGAGCGTTTAAAGTAGGAGCTCTAGGCCCGTTTCTTAGATCATGGGGAGGGCAGACCCTTGAGAAGGAGGCTGGGAAATGGGCTGTGAGTATCCAGGGACTCTAGTGACAGAGGGGACTGTCCACGCTGGGTACCATCCACGCTGGATACCCTTGTCTCTTAGAAAGAATGAGAATGGCACTGCTGTGGGGGGATTCTTAATCTCTACCTGGTGGAAGCATTTTTAATCTGATTTGGGTGCCCCTGGGATGAGGCGCCCCTGTCTCCCCTCAGCATCATTCTTCCCCCGTGCTTGCCCCCTGCCCCACACCCTGGATTGCACCCACCCAGGACCTCGAACATGCTGTTCCGGATGGTGGAACGCCCTTCCCTACCCTGGCTACCTCTCAGTCCTCTTCCCAGTCTCCGCTAAGCCCCCCTGGACTGGGGGTCCGGCTACCTCCTCTCCCAGTCCCCGAGCGTTCCTTCCATAGCACTTCTTGGAATTTGGATTGCTTGCTTGATTGGGTAAAGCCTGGTCAGCCTCTGTCTCCCCTGCTGCATTATAAATGCACGAGGGCCAGGACCACGTCTGCATTGCTGGGGGTTGGATCCCCAGCACCACCTGTAGGACCTGTGTGTGATGGGTGTCTAGGGAAGGGGGTGGAAAGTGGCTGCCGGAGAGTGTGGTTCTATCTTGAGCTGGAGTTGGTGTAAGCAGATTCAAGGTGTAACGAGCTTTTTGTAATAATTCCCTACAGTGTTGAGCTGGACTGTGAACGGGGCCCTTTCCAGGCTCCTCGGGCATCTTGAGGAGCAGAGGCTTGGATGGACTGACTGTGGCAGGGCAGAGGCACATGTGGGGGACCCCCCTGTCTCTTGAATATCTGTCCGTCTCTGCCTTTCCACAGAAGGCTCCAGCAGACAGACCCTACCTCTCCCCCTACCCCCTCTAATTGCCCTCCTACCTCTGCACATTTTCTGATGCTTTTTGGGTTCCTTGACTGTGGTCTTTCCTCTTTGTCGTCTCCCCCTCCCCTGGTGGTCACCGGGGGCTGCTCCATCTGGGGAGTGTGTGGTGGAGGAGAAGGCTGGGCTGAGAGCCCGGCTGCCCTGGTGGCCTCAGGCCGGCAGGGGGAGCCCACGAGCCGCGAGCCTGGACTGCTGCTCTGGAGAGATGCTCCCCTGCCTGGGGCCGCCCAAAGGGAAGACCAGGCCCAGCAGGGGACCCAGCC